>NC_057797.1:444949527-445264205 GCF_018294505.1 Triticum aestivum
GCACAAACAACTGACACCTCCGACTTTGACGACGAGCATCACCTCGGAAATATGCAGGACTTGCGCCGACCGTGCCCGCCGCAAACGACCACCGAGCGTCTGTCATCGTCGCCACCTGGACTCGTTTCACCGTAGCTCTGACTTCAAAACAACCAAGCAACCCACGAAAGAGCACCTCGGACACGCCGGAAAGATTCGACTACCGAAGCCCGAGCCGCGACCCATGCTCCTCTCGACGCCATTGTCGTTACCAAACAAAAATCAGCGCCCCCGAAATGGCCGCCTCAGCAAACCATGCGACGAAGATGCCGCAACCACCACGGCGAAGATGCCGCCATCCACTGTTCTCTAGTTGTAGCTAGCTCCGAGACGATGCCCCCAAGGAGGTAGAAGACGCGACGACGCCTTCATCGCCCAATCTTGCAGATCTGAGGTTTCCCTCCGGAGCTATGGCCACGGAAAGGAGGGGAGGAGCAGCACACATCAGCGACGCTTTCAAAAAAGAGCACGACGCTCGCAGGCGTCGCCGTCGTCGTATCCAGCAAAGTCGGAGATAGGATTTCTCCCGGTGAAGCTGGACCACCAACTGCCCGAACCGGCCGGCCATGAACCCTGCCCACCAAACCTCGCAGAGCACCTCCCTCTAGTGTTCGCCCCAGCTGAGGCCGCCCTGCGCGACCACCAGGCCAGCAGCCGCAGCGCTGCCGGAACCTGGGTCCGCCTGCCGTCCGACTCCAATCTGGCCACGGGATCCCTCGATCCGCCACGTCCAGACACTCACCGCCCCCTGGCCAAAGCCGCCACCACCAAATCCAGGGCCGCCGCCCCAGCAACCGCAGACCTCCGCCGCGCGGCTGAAGCACAACACCAAGAATCGAGTCGGAGCACTTGCACTTCATCCCGACCCTCCAAAGCGAGCGCCCGGGCCGAATCCGTGCAAAACACCGCCCCTCACTGCATCCAAGCTGAAGACTAGGGCCCCCAGTCAGGGCAGCCTCCCGATGGGGCCAGAACCAGCCGAAGCTGGGCCAGATCCGGCAAGCCGCCACATCCGATGACGAGCACCTGCAGGAGCTCGCACAGGAGGAAAAGGGGGCCGCCATCCTGCCAAGACCTGTCAGAGGAGAGCCACCACGCGGCGCGAAGAAGACTCGCAGGCGCCGACGACGCCATGCTGAGCAGAGGCGGCGGAAGGACCAAGCTTCCCCTACCGTGAGAGCACGCCGCAGGGCGAGGAAGCGCCCCGCCGCCGCCATCACCTGGCCGGGCTTAGCCCGCCGGCGTCCTCCGGCGACGGCGAGGGAGGAGGAAGCAGGGGAGGGGGCGGTGGCGGCGGCTAGGGTTCTGCCCGAGCCGCTGCCAGGAGCGACGCGGGCGTGGAGGAAAGTCTTCCCTCAATCTACTGTGCTGACTAATGACTACTCACTCCGTTCGCGAATAAGTGTGCGTCTACCTTTTATTCTAGGTAAAATTTTTAAAGTTTTGACCAACTTTATAGAAAATAGTTGTAACGTATATGACATCAAATTGATATATTATCAAAGTACATTTTGAAACGAATCTAGTGATACTAATTTGATGCCATAAATGCTTTTGCTTTTTCCTAAAGAGGTGATCAAAGTTTTAAAACTTTGACTTAAAACAAAAGTTAGGAATAGCAAGAAAAAAAGTAGGATCGGAATACCATGCCCATTGAATTCCAATAGAATTTGAGGGCTCCTTTGATTCAAAGAAATTCTATAGGATTTTTGGATGATTGAAATCCTTAGAACTTTCTCCTACGTTGGTCATTTGATTCATAGGATTGGATCCTCCTATGAAATCTTTTGCACTATATCTCATAGGAAATCTAACATCTACTCCAACCTCTTTTTACACTTTATTTTTTCTATGACATCAAACACTCCTTACTAATCCTATATGATTCAAGTGGACATATCACTTCAACCCTATACTTTTTTTATACCTGCATTTTCAAAATCCTGAGAATCAAAGAGGCCCTGAATTTGTTTGATTGTTATCACAGGAAAACGATGGATTTTTTCCAAGAGATTAGAGTGGATGTTAAAATTCCAATGAAATGTAGTATAAATTAATCCTTAGGAAAAATTCCTATAGGATTCAATCCTAAGGATTAAATGATCAAAGGAAAAAATCTTAAGGATTCTAATCCTTCAAAAGTCCTACGAAAATCAAAGAGGCCCACATGCTTTGAGGCATGCAAAACTAAATGTGTCCCAAGCTGCGCAAATGACCTTCTCTTCTCGTGGTTCATTGGTTCAAGTAGCGTAAACATTCGAGCTTCCTTTCCAAAACTCAAGCGTCACGCTCCTTTTACCGTCCCATGTAAGATGGCTAGTAGGACGATGCCAAAGGGCGGGTCGACAAGGGGAAGATGTTAGGATCAGAGAGTGGACTTGGTGTAGGGGAATTTATTGGCGTGTCAAAGTGCATACTATGTGGGTTGCTAAAGGCATGACCTCATCTGTAATTAATGACTTTCTCTTAATAATTGGTTCAAGATATTTTTTGAAAAGGGCAAAAAACTTGCCGCATTCATTAATTAAGGAGGTTAACAATGTTAATAGCCCGTAGGCCAATATAAAAGCTAACTCTCCCGGCATTATATTTCCCATGTATCTCACCCCAGCCAAGATAGGTGTGAACTAGGATCAACCACGACGATTTTTTTTCATATCAAACCAAAGGACCGCCGAGTGCTAATGGCGAACACTAGTAGAAAGATTAATGAAGTAGCATATGATCTTGACAACTTAATAAAAACCCCTTTTCACAAAATGAAAAAGAAAACAAGAGGGCATAATGATGAGCGGTTAAGTGGTGATTGGCGTCCTTGTAATGTCGTCGCCGTCGAGTAGTGAGGTTTACAACATTTTCTTTTTTCTCTTTTGCAAAAAGTGATGTAATAGCTAATTGGCCTTCCAAGACGGCGTAGGGAGTGGAGCTGCCAGCCATGAATGGAGAAGATTTGTAGTTGTGGCAAAGTGCCAAAGGAGAAAAAAAATCCAGTTAACTCAGTCACAGAAGCACATATGCTATCTGTCAAACGTTTAGTTTTCCGACGAAAACATTATAAATATGACATTAGTCTTTAAAAGTTCAAGGCAAGTTTTATAGATAAATTTTATAAAATTTCAATCATTTTTAGAGAAACATTTTTTGTCTTAGCTTTCCATGACACCCTTAATTATATATTTTTGCCACGAACTAGATAAAAAAATCTACTAAAGTTGCCAGCACCATTCTTGTTGTTATTAATTAGGTCATTGCAATTTTACTTTTTAGAAAATATACAACATGCCCATTTTACTATTAAGTGCACAAAATTTTTATTTTTAATTGCATGGGAATTTTATTTTCCTTAATAGACACTTTTTATTTTCCATTTATATAATCAAATGTATTTTGTATAATGTCATCGTCAATCACGGTAATTTTCGTGTACATCATGGGTAAATTATTTTAACATACCATGACAATTTTGTGGAGCATACCATGGAAAATTCTTTTTATAAGTTTTATTTATTTGAACATTTTCGCCATGGTAAATTATTTACAATTTTTTTGGCATGGTAAAATGGCCATGTGATCATTAGATACATTTACAAAATTTGCCCCAACAAACTTCATTTACAAGTGTTACCATGGCATGTCCAAATAAATTTGGTAAAATGCCATGTGGTCACTAGATACATTTTCCTTAAATTTGTCATGTTTCTAGAGAAAATGTTTTGCTTCGATCTACTTTATTGTAATCTGTCGCCTTTGCTTATTTTAGGATTTGAAAATTATCTCCTTTTTTGCTATGTAATCAGAACTAACAAAATTCAATTTTTTTTCATGTTTTCAGAGATTGCAAATTTGTTGTGTATAAGATGTTTCTTTTTAAATCTTGTCTCTTTTATCTACATCAGGACAAATCCTTTTTTGTTCATTTCAGGTAATCAACTCACAGTTTAGTTTTAAGTAAGTTTTTTGCTTTTGCGGAAAAAACCTGATGTTTCTAGTACTCCATCCACATGCCAGCTTTAAGTTAGATTTTTGTTTTTGCAGGAAACCCCTTAATAATTGGGTTAATTAACCTGAAGCACAAATCAAATGTGTTTTAAAAACATCCATATTTTTTAAACCCTAAATCCAAATTTGACATGTTATATATGAAATTTGATTAGAAAAATGTGTGAATCTGAATATAATGTTTTTACCTGTCCATTTTTAAAATGCTATCTAGGATGCAACCTTAATCAATAACGAATGATCCATCTTTCTTTTATGCCGGTGCCGAACCGGATTGGAAATGAATGCCTATCAAAACCAGGATTGGAGACAAAAAAAAAACTATAACCATGCATGCACGTCTCGCCAAAACCTCATAGGAAAAGAATAGATTACTCATCTAATGCCAAGAGAGAGACGCCTTAACATTGACATGTAGAGGCTGTTTGGTTTCCAGCCACACTTTGCCGCACCTCACCTTAGGCAAATTTGACCAAGTTAGGTGGGTGTTTGGTTCTAGCCACACCTAAGACAAGATTTTTTTAATGAGAAGTGAACTTCACATGTCATAGACACAAAAAGTGTGGCAAAATTCCCTTAGGCAAGCCAAAAATATGGCTAACAATTTGAACAACTCAAGTTAGGTAAGTGTGGCAAAAAGTAATGTGCCAACATAAGGCAAACATAGTCACAATCCAAACAACCCCGTAATGCCGAGAGAGACGCCTTAAGATTGACAACCTTCAAACGCATTGTGGTTGTGTAAGCACTGAGGGCACAGTCGGCGAGGGTCTTAACTCATGGCTATTGGATTAGAGAAGCGTGGTATTTCTTTCTCTCATTACAACACGCAAGCTCTTTTGCAGGTAACCTTCGCTCCAAGCGGATCAAGATCTAATGTTTCCCATATTGTCGTCCTTTTTCAAACGCAAAAAAGCTGACAAGTTAACCTTAAGATAAGTTTTTTAATACATAAGCACATACATTCAGCCCTATGAACGAGGGACGCCCTACTCCTATGAGCACTTCTGAGAGGCTGAGGTGACACATCATTTTGAGATTTATAAATACATGACCGAAAGTCCTGAAATAAATCTAGAAAAATGCAAGCATCGGTGTCAAGTTTAGGATTTAAACTTTAATGAACTAAGATATCAGTGTCCTCCTAACCATTCGATGAAGCTTTGCTACATTCACGGATAGTTACGGGGCATTACAGGGCTGGGCGCCCAGCCCACCAGTTAAATCAGGGGGAGGCGGTTAATTAGGAGAAGAAAATTAATTAGGCCAATTAAAACAGGACAGCTCAGCAGGCCCGTGAAGTCCGTGAGCCAGGAGTCCGTGCGTGTAGCATTTTTGCCATCCGATGAGGTTCACGACCTTATAATAAGTTGAGAAATTATTTACTTGGCACAGGAGCGAATCTGAGGCAACGGAGGCGATTTAACAATGTGAAATCGAACAATTAAACCCCCCGAAAGACTCCATTTCAAGTCCATCATTCTTTTCTACATACAACAAATTGAGCTAAGTAGTGGAGTAAGTAACTAATGACTCAGTACACCGCGAGGTAGCAAAACTTTGTGAGCTCAGTCTACAAGGACCCTGCTTGGAAGGGCCGAGCCCATGAACCCTGACACCTGGGCCCCGCCCCCTGGCCCCATCCCCAATACCACCACCTTCCCGCCATTTTCCACCACTGCCGCCGCCGCCGCCGGTTCAAACACCTCCACCGCCCACCTCCACAGCACCTCGTCAAGAAAGTGTCCAGAAGCCGCGGTGAGAGCCTCGGCCGCCTCGTCGTCGAGCTGCACCTCCCGGCCGAGCGCCCCAACGAGCACTTCACGGATGGTCGCCGCGGCGCGCTGGTCAGCGTCGGCGTCCTTGTCAAGGGCGAGGACGCCGGTGGCGACCGACTCGAGGAGGTGGTGCAAGTCCCCGTGTTCTCTGCTGTCACTCTCGTGGGTGATGTCGCTCGGAACAGCATCGTCGTCACTGTCGTTGCCGGCGCAGAGGTTGAGGTCAAGGTCGATGCCATGGCCGGAGCTGGAGCCGTGCCGTGCCCTCTTGCACTCCCTTGTTGTTGGTGGTGGCTCGATCTCTGCCTTCCTCTTGACATCGCCGGGCGACGACGACGACCATAACCGCAGGCTGATGACGTCGGTGGCCCGGTTTGCAAGCTCTGATGTTGTGAAGATAATGATGGATCCAGAGAGATCGAGTTCTTGGCCGAAATGGTCCTTGATAAACCCGCACATGGATGCCGCCACGAGACACTCGACAACGTGCCGCGGCGCGTGCTCGACGTCGGGGATGACGAGCACGAACCTGCCGCAACTGAGCTTGCACGCCCTCGAGACCACATCGGAGCAGAAATCCTCGGCGCAGCTGAATTTCTTGGGATCCGCGGCTATGATCTGATCGGCCGAGCCACAGCACGTCTCGGCGATCACCGCCGCCGCCCGTTGCTGGGCAGCGTGGTCGCTCCCCTTGAAGAACAGACAGACGCCCTTCCTTCCATAGCTCCGGCTGCTGGCGACCGCCTCCACGATCTCCGCAACGGTGCCTACTGGCTGGCGCGGTATGTTTTTGCGCAGCCGCCGCTCCAGCTCATGCGTCACTCCATCGTGGCTCCCCTGAGCACGACCGTCGGAGGTGGCCGTGTCCGAGAGTGGGAGGAGGGTGCCAAGAGCGAGCGTCGTCTTCACGTCCGGGCGCTCTGGCTCCATGAGGCCCGGACAAGGCAGAGGCGATGGAGGTGACCACCTGCTGTTGCTCCTTGAATGCTCCGTCAGTCCCTCCAAGCCCAAGAAGCCTGCAATGCTCGGCGTGCTCTGGCTGCTCGGCAGCAGGCAAGGACTCGGCCACCACGAGTTTGGAGGTGCAGATATGCCAGGACCAAAGCAAGAAGGGGAGCACGGATCATGCTGCTGGCTGCGCCACAGGTGAAGCTTTCTGCACAGCCTGCTCCATTTCCTCTTGAGTTCGATCAGATAGTTGCCCTGAATCATCACCACCAAATAAAAAGGAGATAAGACATCCAACTCCAACTGGCCTAGATTTTGCTGTGACTATGATGCACATTTGAAGAACTGCATTAGAATGTCCTGTTTGATCGTTACCTGGTGTGGCATTTGATGATCGGCCGGTGGCTTGTTGTCGAGCACCAGCCAGGCCGGGAGGCTGCAGCGTAGGCCCTCGGTGCCAGCCTCTGCCTTGACAACGGACGCCTCCCTCTCGTAGCTCCTGTTGCATTCGCTGCACAGCATCAGCTTGTCTTCCTGCTCGCCTCCCAGCGCCATTGGCTCGGCTGCCATTGCCACAGGACTCTGGGCAAGCAGCTGCCTGGTCGCCATGGCCTGCTGCATCGCAGTCGCACTGCTGGAACATCAGGGGACAAACAAAACGATGTCAAGTACCAGACCATGGCAAAGTTTCCATCAATTTATTTCAAGTTTTTACACGTACAAAAGGAGCAAGCAGAAAAGATCAGGCAGATTTTATTCAAAAAAGGCGGAGCAGTTTCATGGAATTTCCAGTGTATTGCAGGGAAAATAATCATAGGGACATACATAACTGTAGCCATATCAAACCATCTATCTAGAGCAGTTTGAATTTTTGTACCATCCCCATCTACTACAAATACTCTATGATTGATCTTGTGTGCATGAAAAGTGCATCATTGCAAGGAAAAGGGCACCGGATCAGTCTCACAAGTCACACATTTGTGTACCAAAAAGGGAGGCAGGCCAGGCACTGTTGCTGCTGCATCAGAAGAAGACTTTTGCGCCGAGCATGCAGAGAACCTGATCGGATCAGATGGAATCTCTGCAGAGGCTAAAAAGCATTGCATTCCCCAAAAATAACCCTCTTTTTCTCTCCATCTCTCTCTCTCTCTGTCTCTCATCAATTTCTACTGCCTGCAGCATGCATGATCAAGCCTTCAAGCTCACATGCTTCAGTTTAGATGACATGAAAGCTCAAGCACCTCATTAATGTCGAAAGATGAAATGGTATTTTATACCACTACTCTACTTGAGGTCTACTAGTAGGGAGGGTACAGATACTACTACGGGCTAGTGGTGCAGGTAGTAGAGCTTGGCTTGTTTTTGTTTTTGAAACATCTGACCTCTGACCAAGTGGTCCTTCTAGACAGCAACACACAAGGCTGCATGCAGCAACAGTGAGCAGGAAGAGAAGGCAACAAGGACACATGCACGACAAGGGAATGGCACTGTAGGGGGAGGCATGTTTCTTGGTTGCTCACCTCGGAGAGGAGGAAGAATGGAGATTGTTGAGGGCCAGCCCAGTGCCGCTCGCGGTGGGGACCGCCACGGCCTGCAGCGCCCAGGCGGACTCCAGCAATGGCTGCCCACGCCGGTGCTGGCACCGCATGTAGGTCTGGTAGCTGGCCGTGGCCACCAGCCAGACGCGGCATCGCGGCGGCGCGCTGGCGCGGAGGTCGTCGAGGAGCCGGCCAAGCTCGGCCACCATGTGCTCCACGGGGCTGTACGACGACGCGGTGTGGTCGGCGCCGCCGCCGGCGGGATCCTCGTCCAGCGCCCACCGCAGGTCTCCGACGTAGACGACCAGGCCGCCGCGCTGGACGGCGTCCACGCTGCGGCGGAGCTCCGCGGCCTTGGCGTCCACGTCGACGCGGCTCATGAGCCGGACGTGCACGTAGGAGAGCTGAAGCTTGAGCAGGTGCGCGCCGGCGAGCTCCTCGGGGACTTCTCCGCGCTCGAGGCACCGCAGCAGCTCGCCGGCCACGGCCTCCGCCATCGACACCGAGTCGCCGACGACGACGGGGTTGGTCCTTCTCCCCTGCTTCCGCACCATCACCTCCAAGACCGCCCTCACGTCCTCCTTGCAGTACGGAACGGCCACGGCCGGCGAGCTCAAGAACTGTGCCGGCCACATCCCGAAGCCGCAGCCGTCAATGCTGCCGTGGTCGAGGAAGAAATGTGGAGGTATGACCGGCGGAGGAGGGGACGAAGACGAGGATGACATCATGAGCGCGCTCTCCTCCTCGAGGTTGCTCTTGACGGTGGCGCTGGAGAAGCCCGCCTCCCGCATCACGCGGCTTACGCTGGGGTCGTCAAGAATGGAGATGATGAGCTGGTCGAGCTCCACCTTGATGGCGAGGAGCGGCTGCTGCTGCTGCGCGCCTTGGTGCTGCACCGGGCCGGGGGATGGCGGTGGCTGCTGCAGCTCGACGCAGCCTCGGCGCTGGTTGGCCTGCGCGCGCTTGAGCGCGGCGACGAGCGCGTTGGAGAGCGCCGGGTTAGGCTGGACGAGCGAGGACGCGAAGGGCGCGGCCGAAGACGGCGGCGGCGAGTGCGGCCCGGAGTTGGGCAGGCGGTTGAGCGCGACATTGAAGCAGAGCTCGAGCGCGCGGCACTGGAGCGGGTGCTGCGCGGGCGGCACCGCGGGGTGGGAGCGCAGGCAGGCGCGCCTGAGCAGGCCGTAGGCGGCGCCCCCCGCGAGCGGCTGCGAGCAGGCGGAGCTGAGCAGCGCGAAGGCGACGTGCAGCGGCGTCACCTGCGCATGGCCGCGGCGGCGCGCGAGGCCGACGGCGAGCTTGAGCACCGCGGCCGCCTCGGCGGTGAGCGACTGGTGGATGGTGTAGGCCCCGGCGCGCATCACTCGATCAGCTGTCCTCGCCCCCACCCCCCCACACCCCGCGGAGAAGAAGCTCCTCCCCCTCTCACTTGTTGGTGTGGCTCCTTCTTCTTCTTGTCACCACCACCTCCTCCTCCTTTGGCGTTGCTGCTGATTCTGATGAGGCGAGGGGAGAGCGTCCGTCCCTCTTTATGGATCGGTTTGTGTCTACTGTAGGCGTGATCACTGTGGTAGCTGCTGCCTTCTTTTGTGGCGGCTTTACTTTATCTTTATAGACCTCGCTCCATGCACACTGGACCGGATAGATGGCCTGAGCTGAGAGGAGAGGAGGGAGGAGGGCCTTGTCTCTTTATCGAGGGTGGCGGATGCCGCCGCTGTGGCTTTGCATAGCCCCGTCAGGCTTTGCTCCCTCCGCTCTCATACACAGACACACACACTCTCTCTCTCTCTTCTCTCAGCGGCGTGGTGGCATTCCGCCATGCATGGCATTCTCTCTCTCTCTCCTCCTTTGCATATGCCTCTGTTTTCTCGGCAGGGATCTTTCCCTTTCCACACACAGCTGCCAATGCATGCAAAAGCTCGTGTGTCCCCTCCCGCCCCTTCGTCCCCAGCATCAACCAGGAGCAGTGACATGCCACATGCAGTACTCCACTGCTAAGCGCTGCCATGGTACTACTACTACTACTGCCTACGTGCTCCTACTACGTCGTTGCCCATGGCGATCCCTAGGCTACTCACTCTTGTTTTGAACTCAGCTGCCTTGTTGGTAATGATAGGGGGATTAACACTAACATGTGCAACTGCAATCTGCATTGCATCATCATATTTGCTGTATATACGTTACGTTGGTGATTAATCGTCGTTCGTTCCATGGTCAAGGTATATTGTTGACCTTTGCCCCCACAAAAGTGACAGGAAAAAGGAAAGCAAATTACAAAAGCTATGCTAAAGTACTTGATCATGCGGGCCAATAGATTATTAGATCAAAAGAAGGGTAGTCTCAAGCGCAAAGCTCATCCAATTTCTGTCTGGGGTTTAAAGCTCTGATCGCCTACCACGCGCTGCCCTTCTTTTTACGAAACGCAAAAGGAAAAGATAAAGAAAAGTTGGGCGCATCAAGTACTTCCATGGATGAGGATGACGAATCTAATGTATGTACGTACATCGCATATATACGTCGATACGGTATGTAAGGCAGCCTGTGCAGGCGCTACTGTTGGTAAAAACCCGGCGATTGAGGTAATAAAAGGAGGTACAGTACTACGATGAAATGTATTGGGACTCTGCCTCCAACTGTGCCTGTGCAGTGGAAAAGGCTACCTCCCTGGAAAAGAAGGGTAAGAAATAGAGTAAACTATAGTCTATAAAGAAAGGAAAATGGTAGGGTTGCGTATAATTTACGGCGACTGCCTGGACGGTGCAGACAAACTTTGCACCAATAAGGATTTTCTTGTGGAGAAGATCCATGGGATTTTCTTTTTTGAATTTGTAATGGTGACATGGCAACTTAGGGATTTTGTTCTTGTGGAGAAGATGTCAACTTAGGGATTTTGTTCTTTGAAAGATATGGAAGATTCAGGAAGTTGCAAAAGGTACATGGCAAAATTTAAGGAAATTCTTCTAAAAAAACACATGACAACTTTTTGGAATTTTTTAAAACGGGCATATGAAAAAAGATAGGGATTGTGTGTTTTTGAAAAGTGTTGCAAATTTAGGAATTTGCACTACACACATGGCCACGTTTAGGAAATTCGTTCTCCAAGAACGACATGACATGTCTTGGAAGACTGTAAATGGGCACCTGGACAAATTTAGGAGGTTTGTTATTTAAAAACAAAAAAATATCACAAATTTAGCAAAATTGCCATGGGTACATGGCAAATCTATATTTTGTTCTCTAAAAAGACATTGCTACTTTTGGAAAAGTTTGTAATTGGCACGTGTCAAATGTATGATTTTTGATCTTTTCAAATAATGGCAAGTTTAGGAATTTGCCATGACATGTTCAATAAAACTACCATAATGTATAGACTATATTTTCCATAGACAATTGGAAATTTTGGCATGGTACATAGTCAAATAAGAATTGACATGTTATGTTAGAGAAAACTTGCCATGGTACATATAATAGATTTGCCATGACTTATGAAACAAAATTAACTAAATTTGTGGCGTGAAAAAACAAAAACAACAAAGTTGTTGACATGTATTTGGAAATCATAATGTACTGAAATGGCAAATGCATACTCCCTCCGTCACGGTTTAGAAGGCGCGCTTGGAAATTCTCTGGAACCTAGGTGGTTATCTATTGGTTGTGAGATGGGTTAGAAAATAGCATTCACATTATGCATGCATATAGAAATAGTGTATAGGAATACTAATTAGCTACTAGACATAAATGCAATGCGCCCTAAATCTTGTCTATTATGGAAACGCACGCAAATTTAACTGTGCCTTCTAAACTGTGGCGGAGGAAGTACTATACTTGCTAGTTTAGCTAAAGCGTGTGTTATTATCACTAGATCATTTTTTGGGTATTATCCGATTTGCCATGAGTTTTTAGCGCAAATGTCACCCACTCTAGTGAATAGCTCGGGTGAAATAGTGTTGGAAATATGCCCTAGAGGCAATAATAAAGTGGTTATTATTATATTTACTTAATCATTATAGAGGTTTATTATTAATGCTATAATTGTATTAATTGGAAACTTAAATACATGTGTGAATACATAAACAAATAACAAGTCCCTAGTAAGCCTCTACTGGACTAGCTCGTTGATCAAAAGATGGTTAAGGTTTCCTGACCATAGACATGAGTTGTCGTTTGATAACGAGATCACATCATTAAGAGAATGATGTGATGGACAAGACCCGTCAGTTAGCATAGCATATGATCATTCAGTTTATTGCTACTGCTTTCTTAAATGTCAAATACATGTTCCTTCGACCATGAGATCATGCAACTCCCAGACTCCGGAGGAATGCCTTGTGTGTATCAGACGTCACTTCGTAACTGGGTGATCATAAAGGTGCTCTACATGTATCTCCAAAGGTGTCTGTTGAGTTGGCATGGATCAAGATTGGGATTTGTCATTCCGTACGACGGAAAGGTATCTCTCGGCCCTCTCGGTAATACAACATCACAAGAAGCTTGCAATCAAAGTGACTAAGAAGTTAGTTACAAGATGATGTATTATGAAATGAGTAAAGAGACTTACCGGTAACGAGATTGAACTAGGTATGGAGGTACCGACGATCGAATCTTGGGCAAGTAACATACTGACGGACAAAGGGAACTACGTATGTTGTCATAAAGGTTCGACCGATAAAGATCTTCGTAGAATATGTAGGAACCAATATGGGCATCCAGGTCATTATTGACCGGAGAAGCGTCCCGGTCATGTCTACATCCACTAGTAGAAAAAGGGTCAAATGTGAAGCACATTAGTGCCGGTTTGAATTTGAGCCGGCACTAATGTGACCATTAGTGCCGGTTCCAACGGCTAGGCGGGCGGACATCATTAGTACCGGTTCGTGGGCAACCTTTAGTACCGGTTCATGCCACGAACCGGTACTAATGAGGCCAGTGCGGCTGTGGTCAGGCTGGGGCCCCCACGAAGACCTTTAGTACCGGTTCGTGGCATGAACCGGTACTAGAGTTTCTTAGTAAGCTGATTTTTAGTCCCACCTCGCCAAGAGAGAGGTAGTATGAGCGGTTTATAAGCCGTGAGTGCAGAGACAATGACGAAGAGGCGCAATGCTCACCTGCACGTTGATTAGCTTCAAGCCTTTCGGAATAGCATAGATTGCATTGAGCTATGTGAAGTGCAGTCTACACTATTCCGAAAGGCTTGAAGCAAATTAATCAGCATTGCACCTCTTTTTTATTTTTAATAACTTATTTGACCTCCGAACTTCTTTTGTGTTCAGTATGCAGCATTCAAAGGACGTCATCAATTTCCAACATGTTCTGACATCATTTGTTGCTTTTCAGTCATTTACCGAATTGTTTAAAGAGCTAAATGACCGTGAAATTGAAAATCACTACAAAATGAACTGTGAAAATGTTGAAATTTAGCATGGTATCATCATTTCACCCGCATAGCATGTGTGAAAGAGTAGAGAGGGTCACGGCAAAAACTGGATGCACTTCGTGTACAAACTGAACAATCTCTTTCGGAGTATCAGGGTTTCAGACGAGAACTCACCTGTTACACGGGCACTTCAATGTTTTTTAAACTTATTTGAACTCCGGACTTCTTTTGTGTTCAGTATGTAGCATTCAAAGCGACGTCATCAATTTCCAACATGTTCTGACATCATTTGTTGTTTTTAAGTCATTTACCTAATTGTTTAGAGAGCTAAATGACCGTGAAATTAAAAATCACTACAAAATGAAATGTGAAAATGTTGAAACTTGGCATGGTATCATCATTTCACCCGCATAGCATGTGTGAAAGAGTAGAGAGGGTCACGGCAAAAACTGGACGCACTTCGTGTACAAACTGGGCAATCTCTTTAGGAGTATTAGGGTTTCGGACGAGAACTCATCTGTTACACGAGCACTTCAATGTTTTTTAAACTTATTTGAACTCCGGACTTATTTTGTGTTCAGTATGCAGCATTCAAAGCGACGTCATCAATTTCCAACATGTTCTGACATCATTTGTTGTTTTTCAGTCATTTACCTAATTGTTTAGAGAGCTAAATGACCGTGAAATTGAAAATCACTACAAAATGAACTGTGAAAATGTTGAAACTTGGCATGGTATCATCATTTCACCCGCATAGCATGTGCGAAAGAGTAGAGAGGGTCACGGCAAAAACAGTACGCACTTCGTGTACAAACTGGACAATCTCTTTCGGAGTATTAGGGTTTCGGACGAGAACTCATCTGTTACACGGGCACTTCAATGTTTTTTAAACTTATTTGAACTCCGGACATTTTTTGTGTTCAGTATGCAGCATTCAAAGCGACGTCATCAATTTCCAACATGTTCTGACATCATTTGTTGTTTTCCAGTCATTTACCGAATTGTTTAAAGAGCTAAATGACTGTGAAATTGAAAATCACTACAAAATGAACTGTGAAAATGTTGAAATTTGGCATGGTATCATTATTTCACCCGCATAGCATGTGCGAAAGAGTAGAGAGGGTCACGGCAAAAACTGGACGCACTTCGTGTATAAACTGGACAATGTCTTTCGGAGTATCAGGGTTTCGGACGATAACTCATCTGTTACACGGGCATTTCAAATTTTTTTAAACTTATTTAAACTCCCGACTTCTTTTGCTTTCAGTATGCAGCACTCAAAGCGATGTCATCAATTTCTAACATATTCTGACATCATTTGCTATTTTTCAGTCATTTACCTAATTGTTTAGAGAGCTAAATGACCGTGAAATTGAAAATCACTACAAAATGAACTGTGAAAATGTTGAAACTTGGCATGGTATCATCATTTCACCTGCATAGCATGCGCGAAAGAGTAGAGAGGGTCACGGCAAAAACTGGATGCACTTCGTGTACAAACTGGACAATGTCTTTCGGAGTATCAGGGTTTCGGTCGAGAACTTATCTGTTACACGGGCACTTCATTGTTTTTTAAACTTATTTGAACTCCGGACTTCTTTTGCGTTCAGTATGCAGCATTCAAAGCAACGTCATCAATTTCCAACATGTTCTGACATCATTTGTTGTTTTTCAGTCATTTACCTAATTGTTTAGAGAGCTAAATGACCGTGAAATTGAAAATCACTACAAAATGAACTTTGAAAATGTTGAAACTTGGCATGGTATCATCATTTCACCCGCATAGCATGTGCGAAAGAGTAGAGATGGTCACGGCAAAAACTGGACGCACTTTGTGTACAAGCTGGACAATCTCTTTCAGAGTATCAGGGTTTCAGACGAGAACTCATCTGTTACACGGACACTTCAATATTTTTTAAACTTATTTGAACTCCGGACTTTTTTTGCGTTCAGTATGCACCATTCAAAGCAATGTCATCAATTTCCAACATGTTCTGACATCATTTGCTGTTTTCAGTCATTTACCTAATTGTTTAGAGAGCTAAATGACCGTGAAATTGAAAATCACTACAAAATGAACTGTGAAAATGTTGAAACTTGGCATGGTATCATCATTTCACCTGCATAGCATGTGCGAAAGAGTATAGAGGGTCACGGCAAAAACTGGACGCACTTCGTGTACAAACTGGACAATCTCTTCCGGAGTATCAGTATTTCGGACGAGAACTCATCTGTTACACGGGCACTTCAATGTTTTTTAAACTTATTTGAACTCCGGACTTCTTTTGTGTTCAGTATGCACCATTCAAAGCCACGACATCAATTTCCAACATGTTCTGACATCATTTACTGTTTTCAGTCATTTATCTAATTGTTTAGAGAGCTAAATGACCGTGAAATTGAAAATCACTACAAAGTGAACTGTGAAAATGTTGAAACTTGGCATGGTATCATCATTTCACCCGCATAGCATGTGCGAAAGAGTAGCGAGGGTCACGGCAAAAACTGGACGCACTTCGTGTACAAACTGGACAATCTCTTTCGGAGTATCAGAGTTTCGAACGAGAACTCATGTGTTACACCGGCACTTCATTTTTTTAAACTTATTATAACTCCAGACTTTTTGTGCATTCAGTATGCACAATTCAAAGCCACACCATCAACTTTCAACCATCAACTTGGCATGGTATATAAAAATAAATGAATATAAAAAAAAAATAAAGCAGAAAAGAAAAAATAGCAGAAAAGAAAAAACTATAGCATAAAAGAAAAAACTATATAAAAAAACTACTCAAAAATAAATAAAAGAAAATAAATATAGCAGAAAAGAAAAAAACTACTCAGCAAAAAGTAGAAGAAAAAATAAAGAAGAAAAGAAAAAAAAACTATATAAAAAAATTTGGGGCGCTGTCCTGTGGGCCTGCTAGACCACGGGCGTGCAATCTCAGGCCCACAAGGCCCAGCAGACTCACAGGGCAGTGCGCCGTAGTTAGGCCCAGAAGCCTGCTTTATAGAGGAGTTCGAAAGGGCAGCCGCGACTGGGTTTATAAACTAGTGCGTCTGCCCTTCGCCCGGCGAGGTGGGACTAAACTTTTTGCACCGCGGGTGGAAGCGCAGCACCTTTAGTATCGGTTGGTGGCTCCAATCGGTACTAAAGGCTGGTCTTTAGTACCGGTTTGTGGCTCCAACCGGTACTAAAGGGTGATCTTCCTGCCTCTTGGCCTGGCCAAAGTTGGCCTTTAGTACCGGTTGGTGGCTCCAACCGGTACTAAAGGCCTCTCCTATATATACAACACTTACGAAAATTTTCAGTTAGATCCTGTTCGTCTTTGTCGCCGCCCCGCCCCGTATCGCGCCCCGTCCCCGTCGCCGTCGTCACGCCCCGGCCGTCCCCGGCGTCGCGCGCCCCGGCCGTCCCCGTCCCCATCGTCGCGCACGCCCCGACCGTCCCCGTCGATGTCGTTGCGCGCGCCCCGGCTGTCCCCGCCCCTGTCGTGCCGTCCCCGTCGTTGCCGTCTCGCGCCGCCGCCCGTACGCCGCCGCCCCAGTCGCGCCGTCCCCGTCGTCGCCGTCTCGCGCCGCCGCCCGTACGCCGCCGCCCCAGTCGCGCCGTCCCCGTCGTCGCCGTCTCACGCGGCCGCCCGTACGCCCCCGCCCCCGCTAGTACATACACACACATACACACACAGACGCACACATACGCCACGATTTTTTTTACTTATTTTCTATTTTCTGTGTTTTAGATTAATGCATGTCAAATTGTTAATTAGATGAATTACCTAGATAAGAATGTTAGAATGTTAATGTTAGATGAATTAGATAGAGAAATTAAATATTAATGTCAATTGTTAGATGAATTAGATAGAGAAGTTCAATATTAATGTCAATTGTTAGATGAATTAGCTAGATATTAATTAATTAGGTATATGAGATTATTTGAACTAGTTGAATTAATATAACTAGTTTATTTTTAGTAAATGCTTAGTTAAACTAGCTAGTTGAATTAGTACTAGTTTATTTTTAATAAGAAAATTTAGGTATATGAGATTTGATGATCTAATTAAAATATTACTATATATAGCTACTTTATATATTTTAGTAAGAAAATTAATAGAACTAGTTTATTTTTAGTAAATTCTTCATTGAATTAGTTGAATTAATAGAACTAGTTATTTTTAGTAAGAAAATGTAGGTATATGAGATTTGATGATCTAATCAAAATATTACTACATAGACCTACCTACTTTATTTTAGTAAGAAATTAATAGAACTAGTGTATTTTTAGTAAATACTTAGTTGAATTAATAGAACTAGTTTATTTAGTTGAATTAATAGAACTACTAAGTGTTTAATGTTTCACCTATATATTAACATATGTTAGATATTAATGTCAAATGTTAGATGAATTAGATAAAAATTATATGTTAGATATATATTTAATTTAGTTATATGAGATTTAATTATCTAATTAACATTTTATTATATAGAACTAGCTACCTTATTTTTAGTAAGAAAAATAATAGAACTAGTTTAGTTAAATTAGTTGAATTAATTAGTTGAACTAGTTAGTTGAACTAGTTGAGCTACTTTATTTAGGTATATTTTTCGTAAGTGCTTAGTTGAATTAATTAGTTGAATTAACAGAATTAGTTTAATTAATAGAACTAATAAGTGTTTAATGTTTCACCTATGAACATAGGAATGTCGTCTGACGACGAACACGATTTCATTATGTGCGAATACTGCGAAGACCAGCGCGGCCTATGCGGCAGAAATTTTCTAGTTGATGATAGACGTTTCAGCATCAAGCTGGATGAGAACTTCGAAGTGGATACAGTAAGTCACAACGACAAGTCTTTTTTTCGTAATTAAGCATGACTTATGCTTCATTTGCTTCAACTTTTAATTTTAATTTTTCACTATTCTACTAGCGTATCCCCTGCCATGCAAGAATTTTTGTCTTGGATAAGATAGGTTTCAGGATGACCGAGCATGGTTATACCTTCAACATCAAATTATACAATGCAGACACATACACCTATTTTGAATGCAAAACTTGGCAAGCACTATGCAAGGCTTATGTATTTGAGCCTGATATGGTTATCACCTTTGATATTCGTCTGGAAGATGATATTGAAGGTAGTAGAGACATCTGGGTCGATGTGCAGACGCCTCCAGTTCTACCATTATGTGAGTTTCTCAACCATATTTATGTCTTCGATATTATTTATTCAAAAAGAGTTGACAAGTAATTTATATTGACAGCTTATTTCCAATCAAGCAAACATGTCCGGCGCTTGATAGACATGACCGTCCACTGTCCCGGGGCTGAACTAAACTGCGAGGAGACAAGTCATTATGTTTCATGGCTTGAGGATCTTGATGCTGTCAAGACAAATTTTTTTCCCGCACTTAGAAATGTTAGTACTCAAAACGTGCGACCAATAGTGTTCGTACTGAACTACAGTCACATATATTTAGGAAAGATGGTAAGATTTCTACCATTTCTCCTCAGTGCATGTTTTGCATACATTATTTTTTAAGCTAAACTTCATTGCTAAGTATGTTACTATACGATGTTCTTCAATAGGGACTCCCGATGAATGTTGCGCCTGATTGGATCGAGACTAAAGGTACCATGAATATTGTTAGCTTACGGCCAAGATATCCTACAATGCACTTTAGTGCATTTAGGATTTCTAATAGCGAGGAATGCTTAATAGTAAAAGACTGGAGCAAAATTGTGAATGATCGCAGAGAAGTACTAGGGGGCAGCAATCAGAAGTGCAACCCACGATTAGGAGACAGGTTCATCTGCATGCTCCAATATGATGAATCAGGAAATCTATACATGTTCTATGCTATTTTACCTGAGAGAGAGCAGCAGGAGTGATTAGCTAGTTCATGCTCTTAGTACTTATCCTCTCATGTCCGTGTTCTTTGTCTTGAACTTAATCTCAAAGAGTGATTTGCTTTTGTGGTGTTATGAACGCTTATAATATCATTACCATGTTGAACTCAATGATATCTTGGCTTCTGGTACAAGTGAATGTTTCTTCTTTAAGCTAGTGTTGGTGGTGATTAGATAGCGGTAATGACTATATGATGATTAAGTAATGACTACTATTATATGATGATTTTTAGCTAGCTATGAAAACTGTTGTTGGTGATGATATATATGATGCAAGAGTTTTTATATTAATATGATGATGCTGCTGCTGCTGCTGATGAGTTATTATATCATTTATGAAAGAAACCACAGATTAGTTTCAACTGGATGGATTCTAGCTAAGTGATCAAGTATATGCCATATCCATATTACCTCGATCACTTAATTAGGTGATCAAGTATATATAATATGGATATGGCATATACTTGATGACTTTGCTAGGATCCACATGCATCCCAGTCAAACTAATCTGTGGTACTTTCACCTAATGATTTAACAACTCATTATAATGTAAAACAATCACTAAATTAAATTGAAAACACAAAATTAAAGTAAAAATAAAAAATAAAACCAAAACACACCCAAACATTTAGTACCGGTTGGTGTTACCAACCGGTACTAATGTCCTACGCGCCCCCGGAGTTGGCTCATGCCACGTGGTTGCCCTTTAGCACCGGTTCATGCTGAACTGGTACTAAAGGGGGGGGGGCTTTAGTACCGGTTACCGAACCGGCACTAAAGGGCCTTATGAACCGGTGCTATTGCCCTGTTCTGCACTAGTGATCATTCTTGAACCCGTATGGTCCGCACGCTTAACGTTCGTTGATGATATAGTATTATATGAGTTATGTATGTTGGTGACCGAGTGTTGTTCGGAGTCCTGGATGAGATCATAGACATGAGAGGAGCTCCGGAATGGTCTGGAGGTAAATATTGATATATAGGATGATGGCTGGGCCAAGGGGTAAGGCCCACGGGGGTTTAGGTCGGTGCAAAAGGAAGTTTTGCGGAGGTTGGGGACCAGACGCCATGGACCCTGGCGTCCGGCCCTGGGCCAGACGCCGAGGACAATGGCGTCTGGTGCTGGAATCCGTGAAGGACTCTTCCTTGCATTCCAAACCGACTTTGGGGAGGCCCTCTCCCCAAGTAACAACCCCAAGGCTCAACATATAAATAGAGGAGCAGGGCTAGCCCCTAGAACATAAGTTTTTGAGCCTCCTCTAGTTGGTCCTAGTTGACTAATTAGAGATAGCCCTAGCTACCTCTAATCCTCATAATAAGAAGCCCCGTGTGGTTCTAATCTCCTCTCTCTAGTTCATCCTCCGCTCTAAATCCGTTGTGCTTGGCGAAGCCCTGCGGAAATAGTTTCACCACCACCGTCACTACGCCATCATGCTGCCGGAAATCATCTACTACTTCGCCCCTCTTGCTAGATCAAGAAGGTAAGGACGTCTCGAGCTGAACATGTGCTGAACGCGGGGGTGCCGTACGTTCGGTGCTTGATTGAAATGGATTGTGAAGGTGTATGACTACATCAACCACGTTGATAAATGCTTCGGCTTAGCGATCTACAAGGGTATGTAGATGCTCTCCCCCTATCATAGCTATACATATCCATGGATAGATCTTGCGTGTGCGTAGATTTTTTTCCATGCAACGTTTCCCAACAGTGGCATCATGAGCCAGTTCTATGCGTAGATGATATGCATGAATAGAACACAAAGGAGTTGTGGGCGGTGATGTTCATATTGCTTACCACCTATGTCTTATTTTGATTTGGCGGTATTGTGGGATGGAGCGGCTCAGACCAACCTTACATGTCCACGTACATGAGACCGGTTCCACTGACTAACATGCAACTTGTTTTGCATAAAGGTGGCTAGCGGGTGTCTGTTTCTCCCACTTTAGTTGAATCTAATTTGACTACGGCGGTCCTTGCAGAAGGTTAAATAGAAACTTGATAATCACCGTTTTGGTTTTGCGTAGGTAAGAATGGTTCTTGCTAGTTGCCCGTAGTAGCCACACAAAACTTGAAACCACAAAGTAGAGGACGTCTAACTTGTTTTTGTAGGGCATGTTGTGATGTGATATGGTCAAGACGTGATATGATATATGTTGATGTATGAGATGATCATGTTTTGTAATCATGACTTGCATGTCGATGAATACGACAACCGGCAGGAGCCTTAGGGTTGTCTTTAATTATAGTATGCATGCGTGTCAATCACTAAGCGCCATGTAATTGCTTTACTTTATCACTATGTGTTAGCAATAGTTGTAGAAGCAATAGTTGGCGAGATGACCCTGACGCAACAATGGAGATCAAGGTATCGCACCGGTGATGATGGAGATCATGCCGTTGCTTTGGAGATGAAGATCAAAATCACAAGATGATGATGGCCATATCATGTCACATATTTTGATTGCACGTGATGTTTATCCTTTATGCATTTTAATTTGCTTAGAACGACGGTACCATTATAAGACAATCCCTTCACTTAATTTCAAGATAAGAAGTGTTCTCCCCGAGTATGCACCGTTGCTAAAGTTCGTCGTTTCGAAGCACCTCGTCATGATCGGGTGTGATAGATTCTACGTTCACATATAACGGGTGTAAGCCAGTTTTGCACATGCATAATACTTGGGTTAAACTTGACGAGCCTAGCATGTACAGACATGGTCTTGGAACTCTGGAGACCGAAAGGTCGAACGTGAGTCATATAGTAGATATGATCTACATGGAGATGTTCACCATTGAAGACTACCCCATCTCACGTGATGATCAGGCATGAGTCAGTTGATTTGCATCATGTATCACTTAGACAACTTGAGGGATGTTGATTTAAGTGGGAGTTCATTAGTAATTTGATTATTCAAACTAAAATTTATCATGAACTTAGTCCTAATAGTTTTTGCAAAACTATGTTGTAGATCAATGGCCCGTGCTACCGTTCCCTTGAATTTTAATGTGTTCCTAGAGAAAGCTAAGTTGAAAGATGATGGTGATGGACAAGAACCATCCGTTAGCATAACATATGATCATTCAATTTATTGCTACTGCTTTCTTAAATGTCAAATACATGTTCCTTCGACCATGAGATCATGCAACTCCCAGACTCTGGAGGAATGCCTTGTGTGTATCAAACGTCACTTCATAACTGGTTGATCATAAAGGTGCTCTACAGGTATCTCCGAAGGTGTTTGTTGAGTTGGCATGGATCAAGATTGAGATTTGTCATTCCGTATGACGGAAAGGTATCTCTGGGCCCTCTCGGTAATACAACATCACAAGAAGCTTGCAAGCAAAGTGACAAAGGAGTTAGTTACAAGATGATGTAGTCCCTCCGTTTTTATTTAATCTACATATTAGAGTTGACTGAAGTCAAACTTTGTAAAGTTTGACCAAGTTTATAGAAAAGAATATAAATATTTACCCTAACAAATCTATATGATGTGAAAGTACGTTCAATAATGAATATAATGATATTGATTTGTTATTGTACATGTTAATATTTTTGACTATAAACTTCATCATAGTTTATAAAGTTTGACTTTGACCAAAACTAATATGTGGAGTAAATAAAAATAGAGGGAGTATTACAGAACGAGTAAAGAGACTTACCGGTAACGAGATTGAACTAGGTATGGAGATACCGACGATCGAATCCCGGGTAAGTAACATACCAACGGAGGGGTGTGGAAACAAAACAACAAGACCTCCAGGAAAATTAGCAACGACCAGGCCACCAGCATCACTGGTCACTGAGACAAGGTCTTCAGCCAAGTTACCGACACCACCTCGGCCGCACATCAACTCACAATGGTGCCGGCAAGTCCACCAACCACCACCACCACACACCAACCAGACTACCAAGGAGCATTGAGCAACCACCGCAGCCAACTGCACCTCGCAGAGGCGACCACCTGCCACTCAGCAACTCCACCCAATCCATTAGCAGTTGACCAGAATGAGGGCCGCCGGACACAGCACGATCCATCATATCCCGCCGGGCACCATGCTGGCAAGGGGACAGAGGATTGTCGCCTGAGGCCAAGAACCACCACGGTTCCCGGCCGTAGCCCTACACCAGAGGTGCCACCGTGCGCCATGCACGTCACGCGCCTGCAGGAAGCCGGAGCCGCCAGATCCATCGGAGGCCGAGGGAGCCCGACCCATGATAGTCGCCTCCCCATTTTCCCTTGCACCACCGCACCACACGGTTGTGGGAGGAAAGCGAGCTATAGATCATGAGAGTGTATGGTAGTTCAAGTATTAATAAGGTACTATTTCTTAGTAACTACAAGTCCGTCCCAAAATAAGTGTCTCAAGTATAAGTCTCAAGTTTAGTACAACTTTTAGTATACTTGAGGCACTTATTTTGAGATGGAGGCAGTAGTAGCAAATATCCATGTTAGCTATTTGGTTAACTATAGGTGACGTGACAACTCATATAACCGGTTGTTGGCTACAAGTTAATAAAAGAAGCAATCTATGATACTCCCTACATCCATATATAAAGGGCCTAATTCGTTTTTAAGATTTCCTTTGCTATTGATAAGATTAATAGTATATGAGATGTATAATGTGGAAATTATATCATTAGAAGCTTCTTTCACGTACGAATTTGACGGTATGCTTTGTGTAACTTGCATGTCATATATTATTGCTCTAACATGTGGTCAAAATTAGTCTCAAAAAATGTATTAGGCCCTATATAGATGGATAGAAGGAGTACTACTTATGTGATATTTTGCACTAGAAAGATGGTAACATAGACTACTGTCGTATGCATGACACTAGGCCAAGTTACTCCACACTATAATCAACCTTAGAGTAACTCCAACACGCAGACCCAAACGGATGCACGCTTTGTCCGCTTTTCGTCCGTTTGGGTCGGCCAGGCGGACGTGCGCATCCGCTTTTTTATTTGGGCCCGCAGGTGCGCCCAATGAGAGCCGGCCCATTTTTTCTGAAGTGGCCAAAACTGACTTAATTAAGCATAATCATACATAAATAGCCGGTCAAACGCAGGCCAAAGTCCACTTAGACATAATTAAAAATTTAAAAACTATAATAAGCGCCCACACGCTGTCCTAGTAGACCGCCTTGCCCTTTCCCTTGCCGTCTTCGTCGCCGCCTGTGAGGTCAATGAAGATGGGGGGCGACCCAGCCCAACCGAACGCGTCTTGATAGGCCGCCAGGGCAGCCTTCTCCGACGTCTGTTGCGGTGATGGCATTGCGGCGAGGCGGGCGCGCTCCTCCTCCTCACGCCGCAACGCCTCCTCCTCCCAGCGCAGCTGCTGCTCACGGCGTGCCTGCTGCTCGGTATCGGCCCCCTCCTTCGTGATCCAATGCGCCTTCCAGCGCTCAAGATTATCTGCCTCCTCTTCCGGCGTGGAGGCGAAGTAGTAGGGAGGCGCGCTCACCCACTCGCAGAGATGGCCGTTCCACGAATAGGACTCATCCAGCCAAGTGGGGGGCGGTGGTGACCGCTTCCGCTTGGGCGTTGGCTCGAGCTCTGGCTCCAGCTCGGCCTTGGGCTCGACGAGGGGCGGCGCCGGCGGCGTTGACGACACAAACAACAGTGCGTGGACGAAGTCCCCCGCCGCTGACAGAGCAAGGGCTTGCTCCGCCCCATCCCAACGGGCGTCCTCCTCGAGCCGATTCGCCTCCAGCGCGTGCTGCAGAGCCTCCTCGAGGGCGTCTTGGTACTCAACCTCCGCATGCTCTTCCTCCGGCTTTACTCGCAGGGGTGGCGGTGGAACTTCGTGGTCGATGTGGGCGCCGAGCTGGCGCTCCTCCCAGTGCTCTAGCGCAAACGAGCGCTCCCAGTTGGGAGAGTCTATCGCGTAGGCACGCATGGCGCGCTGCTCCGGCTTAAGGAGCTCGCGCTGCCGGGAAACCTCCTCCGTGTGCGCTTGCGCAGACCGCGGCGCTGGCGGTATGAGGATGCGCTGCGGGTCTAGATGCCATCTATGCGGCAAGTTCACATCTGGATACGCCAGGGGCTGGCGGTATTCCCAATGCCACCACGCTTGGTGGACTGAGATGTACAGCCGCTCCCGCTCCCGCGGTGGCGTGCCGCGTCTAGCCGGCGACGGTGAAGGAGGGAGCCCGCGGGAAGAGCTCGCTTCGGCGCCGAATCTCCCCTTCTTCCCTCCCTTCCCACTGAAGATTCCCATGGCTTTGCTAGGGTTTGGTGCTGGCTGGCTGGCCAGGGTTTCCTGGTCGCCCGCGAGGGAGCAAAGGTGTGCGGATGTGGTCAGGGGAGTGGATGAGGCCGGTCCCGCCACATGCATCCATTAAAAAGGACGGACACACGATCCTTCCACACACTACCAGGCGGGCGCTCGGTAGGTGGCCGCTTGAATTATGACAGCTGGGATGGTTAGGCGGCTGACATGTGGGGCCGCGTCGGACAGCGAGGGGATGCGTGGCGCGTCCCCTTCCGACGCATTTCAGCCGTAAATTCGGGCCAGAAATGGGTCCGGACGGACGCCAAGCGGACAGGTTTTGGGAATTGGTCCGCGCATCGGGCCATTATTTTTGTCCGCGGCGACCCAAACGAACGTGGGTGGACGAAATGGGTCGCCCGGTTGGAGTTGCTCTTATACTGCGCGAAAATTTCAGTCATTAGGCTTAGGGAGTTATAACTGATTTTGAAAAAGGGGTTGGAGATGTTCCAAGATGAAAAAAAAGCAGGTCGCATGCAAAAGTTAAGTCATTTAAACTAAATACAACCCTTTCCCCCAACATGTTCACTACTTTTTTGATTTTTTTTGCAGTTATACTTTTGTCTAACATTAAAACTGCATCTCTGCTAGTTTTACATTCATCGAACAACCATCCCTAATGCTAAGGCCGCGTTCGGATTCCCTCCGCTCCGCGCCAGAGCGGAGCGGCAATCCAGCTGATTAAACCTATAATTTGCAGAGTTGCTTAAAGCCCGCTCCGCGCGCTCCGCTCCGCGGATGACTACCGAATGCGGCCTAAGTTTTCCTGTTTTTTTTTTGCATATGCAGACAATGGTGTCAACTAGCAGAAAACTGTGATAAAATATAAAAACAAAGTACCTATTGTTTAGCGCACGGATGCCTTTCTAGCAGATGGAAAGGGACGAAAGGCTTATTCCGGTGGTTAAGTCACCCGTTGCCTTTTTTCTCCTCGCTCCCTTCGCAAAGAGAAGCACTAAAGTATCTATAGTTTGTCACCGTAGCAGCAGCGCAGCGTCGTGGTGCCGTCCTTTTATCCCCTTCACTTTGGTGTGGGTGCATATGCATAATGACCATGTAAAGACTCAATTAATCATGATGAGCCGGCACTTGGTTTAATAAAAGTGTGTTACCGAGGCAAAGAGGTTTTCCAGGTAAGGCCTACTACTGCGCAGCCTGCGGCTGTCTATGGCAAAAATTCGATCGCGCGCGAATGCACATCTTCTATTTTCAAATGGTTATAAATAACGATGTGTGTATGGCGCATCTAGATATGACATATTTATGTCACATCTTAGTTTTGTTTGTGGCCTTTTCTTTTGTTTTATCCGTTGTTGTGTTTATTTTTGTACTTCGCTTGTGAGATCTGCTGGTTGATTCCTTCTCGACAGTAGTGGAGCAGAGTTGCATACAACCCCG
The DNA here is from genome assembly GCF_018294505.1 of Triticum aestivum. Lineage (NCBI taxonomy): Eukaryota > Viridiplantae > Streptophyta > Magnoliopsida > Poales > Poaceae > Triticum > Triticum aestivum. The sequence continues at coordinate 444,976,783 of NC_057797.1, forward strand.
TAGCATATGATGGCGAACCATAGCTCTATATAAGAAGAGAATTACAAGTACAAGACAACTAACACTCGCTACGAACAACGAGCGTGGCACCAACTTCACATCCGCCTACTCCAAAGACAACCACCAACGACAACACAACTGCAAAGCAAAAGAGCCTGCCCAACACCGAAAACCTCGCCGCATCTCGACCGACGTAGGTCACCACCGAAGAGCAGCAGCTTCAGCCAAGCATTTCTTGTCAACGCACCACCCCCCATTAATGCCTAAAGGAGATGGCAAAAGGATGGCAGGACTCATCTGACCCGAGGAAGGCGTCGTCTTGGAATCACCAACGGCGATTGTACATAGCACCGGAGTGAACGATCATGGGTAGCGGCAAACACCGGAGGAGCACAACATGGGACATCTAGACCATGTCTCCTGGCACGATGCACCCAACAGAGGGACGACATTGAAGACGCTGCCATCGTGCCGATCAATCACCGAATCAAGGCTTTTGCCCAGAGATAATTGCCAACACCAAGCGAGCGAGGGAGATGGCGATACACTCGGCGACACCTCCAAGGAGGGAAACGACACCCACGGGTGCCGTCGCTGCCGGCCAGCCAAAACTGGACATGATATTCATCTGTAATGCTATGCCTCTCCACACCTCTAGGTATAGGCAGCTGTCGGATTTCGGGTTCCGGCAAAACCCTTGAGGTTCGAACTCTGGGGTGCGCACGAAGATCTCTCCCCCCCTAGCTCACGCTCTCACCACAATCTCAAAGCTCAGCTCGTCGAACTTGCAGAACAAAGGACACAGGGTTTATACTGGTTCAAGCCATCGATGTGGTGTAATACCCTACTCCAGTGTGGTGTGGTGGATTGCCTCTTGGGCTGAGGATGAACGAGTACAAGGGAAGAACAGCCTCCTGAGGAGAGGCGTCCTTGAGCTCGGAGAGCTTGTGTGGTTGAGGATGATCTGAATGGTCCAAGACCCGTCCCCAGATGAGTTCTCCCCTTCCTACTGTGGTGGCTAATCCTATTTATTGTGGCCCTGGTCCTCTTCCCAAATGTAGGCGGGAAGAGATTCAACCACGGCCAAATTTAAAGGAAGACAACTAGTACAAATTATCCTAACAAAAGGTGGTCTTCGCCTGCCAAAAGCTCTGGCAGTGACGCCGTCCTGGGCTCCATGGTGACCTCTGTCCTGCCGTCCTGCTGGTCTTGGTCTTGTTGCACCGATATGGAAACCTTTGCCTGATGCCTCAGGACTCCTCGCATGTGCTTGCCTCTTTAGCACCAAAGAGGAAACGAGTACACTGCACGCGCTAGCGCCCGCCTGGCCTTGGTCGTCATGGCTTGCGTCACAGGGACCTCGCAAGGTGCCCCTTGCCATGATCTCTCCGCCTCTTGCGAGCCAGCCTGGTGAGGCTGCCCCCGAGGAGGTCTTGTGTCGTCCGCCTCGCGAGGCATGGGTCTTGAGTGTTCGCTGATGAAGATGGGCTGTACAGGGCCGCTGGTGGAGCCACGCCGTGGACCGCAGGCAGGAAAGTCTGGGGACCCCTGTTCCCAGGATGCCGACAGTAGCCCCCGGGCCCAAGGCGCGCTCAGACTTGGCTTCGAGGCGAAGCCAAGGGGCAAGTGCGGAGGGCCGCGGGCACCAACAGCCTACGACCTCGGTTGACGCGTGGTGATTGATGGGACGTGGGCGTCTCCGCTTCCCCACGCTGCCTCGGCAACTGCCCAACTGACAAAAGGCTGGCGCGGGCTGCATTTGCCTTTATTGCTTTCCATCGCCTTGCTCTAGATCCCCTTTGTTGCTCCTTGCTTCCAGAGACTCCAGATCCGCCCGGATCCTCCTTCAAGTCTGCCGCCAATGGAGCCCAAGAAAGCTCGGGCCGCTCCCTTGTCGTCTTGGTACGAGCCGGCGCTCGATGCGCTGAGCGTTTCGGAGAAGAACCTTGCCGCCGTGCTCCTGATGACGGCGGAGGGTGACGAGAAGAGGAAGACTGTGCTCCGGGCTAGCTCTGCTGAGCCGGAGGCCTCACGCAGCACCTTCTACCCCTTCTTTATGAGCAGCATCAGCGCCGGGCTGGTTCCCCCCTTCTCCGACTTCTTCTACTCCGTCCTTAGCCATTACAAGATCCACGCTCTCCATCTTCATCCCAACTCCATCCTCCTCCTGTCGATCTTTGCCTTCTACTGCGAGGCGTATGTTGGAGTGATGCCGTCCGTGGCGCTGCTGCGCCACTTCTTCTTCCTCCGGATCAAGGAGGGCCATTGCTGTGGGTGCGTTGGCTTCGTCGTGGCCAACAAGACCAACGCCATCTCGAAGGCCAGGAAGAAGGCCGAGGGCTTCAGGAACAAGTGGGTCTTGATGGACGCCAAGTGCTCCCACCCCCGGTTGGTGCTTCCGACAGAGATGCCTGTGTCCCAAGAGGGGTGGCTTTGCGCGAAGCTCACCGACTCCCGGGTGGCGCAGGTGTTGGAGAGGATGACCGCCGACCTGAGGCCTGGTGACTCAAGGGCGGCGAAGCTGACGGGGGCCATGATCGTCAAAGAATTCATGAAACAGCGCGTAGCTCCCCTTCAGGCGCGCCCGCGCCCCTTGTGGAAGCTTGTAGACGAAGGGGACGACCTCCGCCTATGCCTGGAGGCCCTTTCTGACGAGGATCTGCGCTTGGACCTCTGCTCCTTGGTTGGGGACGACCAAGGGTGCCCGCCGGACTCCTTCGTTCCCTTTCCGCTGCACAGATGGGGCGGAGGCTGCCGCCGCCATGCCCGTCTTCGATGGGCTTGGGCTTGTGCCTCCTGCACCCTCGAATGTCCCGGTGATGACGACCCCGGTGGACGTGTCTTCCAATGAGTCTCGGGAGGAGGAAGAGGAGGAAGAAGAGGAGGATGAGCGCAACTCGGAGGCGACCCGCGAAGGGGCGGGGGAGACCTCCCCTTTACGCAAGGCCGACATCCTCCGCACCCTGCCTGATGACGATGATGAGGCTGATGTCCTCCAGGGAAGGGGGGAGCTGCGCGCGGCAGGGGGCTCCACGAGGTCCAAGGTTAGTCCCTGGAGGAGGTCACCGGTCGAGGTTCCAACAAGGGGAAGGTCGGCGCTGATCTCCCAAGACGACGCCCCCATTCTGACGCTGCCTAGAGCTGCTTCCGGCCTATCTGCTACCCCCTCTTCAGCGCCTGGAGCCCGCACGCCCGCGCGCCAGGCTGCGAGGCTCTTAGGTTTCAAGCTTAGGAAGCGGAGAGACTACGCTGCGGTGGACCAGTAAGTATTCTCGTCCTGCCTTGTTCTTGCTTCAGCTGTTGATTCTTGGTGCTTCTTTGTTGCACAATTAGGCCGACGCCCGCGACAAAGAAGAGGAAGGAGGAAGCGGTGGTACTGCTCGGGACCAAATCGACCGCTGCAGCTGCAGCCCCTCCGCGGGGAAGGGCAATGACTGTGCCCGTGCTTCTCCGGCCCGATCGTCCTCGCGGGTCTTGGGGGAGCGTCCTCAGGAGAAAGAAGCCCCCGTAGCCCGCTGGCTCCGGAGGTGCCAACATCCGGCTCGGCTGCTGGGGTCCCCCAAGTTCAGGAGCTCCTAGCCTCTAAGGCAATGGCGATGACGCGGTCTCCTCCTCCTTCCGCCGCACTTCTGCTACCTATTGAGCACTGCGTTGGTTTTCCCTTGAAGAGGAAAGGGTGATGCAGCAAAGTAGCATAAGTATTTCCCTCAGTTCTTGAGAACCAAGGTATCAATCCAGTAGGAGGCGGCGCACGAGTCCCCCGCACCTACACAAACAAATAAATCCTCGCAACCAACGCGATAAGGGGTTGTCAATCCCTACATGGTCACTTACGAGAGTGAGATCTGATAGATATGATAGGATAATATTTTTGGTATTTTTATGATAAAGACAAATAAAAGATGCAAAGTAAAATAAATGGCAAAGGAAATAACAAAGTATTGGAAGATTAATATGATGGAAGATAGACCCGGGGCCATAGGTTTCACTAGGGGCTTCTCTCAAGAGCATACGTATTTACGGTGGGTGAACAAATTACTGTTGAGCAATTGACAAAATTGAGCATAGTTATGAGAATATCTAGGTATGATCATGTATATAGGCATCACGTCCGACACAAGTAGACCGACTCCTGCCTGCATCTACTACTATTACTCCACACATCGACCGCTATCCAGCATGCATAGAGTATTAAGTTCAAGAGAACAGAGTAACGCTTTAAGCAAGATGACATGATGTAGAGGGATAAACTCATGCAATATGATATAAACCCCATCTTGTTATCCTCGATGGCAACAATACAATACGTGCCTTGCTGCCCCTACTGTCACTTGGAAAGGACACCGCAAGATTGAACCCAAAGCTAAGCACTTCTCCCATTGCAAGAAAGATCAATCTAGTAGGCCAAACCAAACTGATAATTCGAAGAGACTTGCAAAGATAACCAATCATACATAAAAGAATTCAGAGAATATTCAAATATTGTTCATAGATAAACTTGATCATAAACCCACAATTCATCGGTCTCAACAAACACACCACAAAATAAGATTACATCGAATTAATCTCCACAAGAGAGGGGGAGAACTTTGTATTGAGATCCAAAAAGAGAGAAAAAAGCCATCTAGCTAATAACTATGGACCCGTAGGTCTGAAGTAAACTACTCACACTTCATCGGAGGGGCTATGGTGTTGATGTAGAAGCCCTCCGTGATCGATGCCCCCTCCGGTGGAGCTCCGAAAAAGGCCCCAAGATGGGATCTCGTGGATACAGAAAGTTACAACTGTGGAATTAGGGTTTTGGCTCCGTATCTGGTAGTTTGGGGGTACGTAGGTATATATAGGAGGAAGGAGTACGTCGGTGGAGCAACAGGGGCCCCACGAGGGTGGAGGGCGCGCCCGGGGGGGGGGGGGGTAGGCGCGCCCCCTACCTCGTGCCTTCCTTGTTGATTGCTTGACATAGGGTCCAAGTTCTCTGGATCATGTTCATTCCGAAAATCACGTTCCCGAAGGTTTCATTCCGTTTGGACTTTGTTTGATATTCTTTTTCTGCGAAACCCTAAAATAGGCAAAAACAGCAATTCTGGGCTGGGCCTCCGGTTAATAGGTTAGTCCCAAAAATAATATAAAAGTGTATAATAAAGCCCAATAATGTCCAAAAACAGACTATAATATAGCATGGAACAATAAAAAATTATAGATACATTGGAGACGTATCAAGCATCCCCAAGCTTAATTCATGCTCGTCCTTGAGTAGGTAAATGATAAAAATAGATTTTTTTGATGTGGAATGCTACTTGGCAAAATTTCAATGTAATTCTTCTGAATTGTGGTATGAATATTCAGATCCGAAAGATTCAAGACAAAAATTCAATATTGACATAAAAATAATAATACTTCAAGCATACTAACTAAGCAATTATGTCTTTTCAAAATAACATGGCCAAAGAAAGTTATCCCTACAAAATCATATAGTCTGGCTGTGCTCTATCTTCACCACACAAAGTATTTAAATCATGCACAACCCCGATGACAAGCCAAGCAATTGTTTCATACTTTTGGTGTTCTCAAACTTTTTCAATCTTCACGCAATACATGAGCGTGAGCCATGGACATAACACTTTAGGTGGAATAGAATGGTGGTTGTGGAGGAGACAAAAAAGGGGAAAGATAGTCTCACATCAACTAGGCGTATCAACAGGCTATGGAGATGCCCATCAATAGATATCAATGTGAGTGAGTAGGGATTGCCATGCAACGGATGCACTAGAGCTATAAGTATATGAAAGTTCAACAAAAGGAACTAAGTGGGTGTGCATCCAACTCGCTTTCTCACAAAGACCTAGGGCATTTTGAGGAAGCCCATCATTGGAATATACAAGCCAAGTTCTATAATGAAAAATTCCCACTAGTATATGAAAGCGATAACATAGGAGACTCTCTATTATGAAGATCATGGTGCTACTTTGAAGCACAAGTGTGGTAAAAGGATAGTAGCATTGTCCCTTCTCTCTTTTTCTCTCATTTTTTTATTTGGGCCTTTTTTATGGCCTCTTTTTTTTCGTCCGGAGTCTCATCCCGACTTGTGGGGGAATCATAGTCTCCATCATCCTTTCCTCATTAGGACAATGCTCTAAAAATGATGATCATCACACTTTTATTTACTTACAACTCAACAATTACAACTCGATACTTAGAACAAAATATGACTCTATGTGAATGCCTCCAGCGGTGTATCGGGATATGCAATGAATCAAGAGTGACATGTATGAAAGAATTATGAATGTGGCTTCGCCATAAATACAATGTCAACTACATGATCATGCAAATCAATATGACAATGATGGAGCGTGTCATAGTAAATGGAACGGTGGAAAGTTGCATGGCAATATATCTCGGAATGACTATGGAAATGCCATGATAGGTAGGTATGGTGGCTGTTTTGAGGAAGGTATATGGTGGGTGTATGATACCGGCGAAAGGTGCGCGGTATTAGAGAGGCTAGCAATGGTGGAAGGAAGAAAAGTGTGTATGATCCATGGACTTAACCTTAGTCATAAAGAACTCATATACTTATTGCAAAAATCTACAAATTATCAAAGAAAATTATTACGCGCATGCGCCTAGGGGGATAGATTGGTAGGAAAAGACCATCGCTCGTCCCCGACCGCCACTCATAAGGAAGACAATCAATAAATAAATCATGCTCCGACTTCATCACATAACGGTTCACCATACGTGCATGCTACGGAAATCACAAACTTTAACACAAGTATTTCTCAGATTCACAACTACTAGACTAGCATAACTCTAATATTACCATCTCCATATCTCAAAACAATTATCAAGTATCAAACTTCTCATAGTATTCAACACACTCATAAGAATTTTTTTATTAATCTTGAATGCCTAACATAATTAAAGAAAATTATCATGCTGTTTTGCAAGACTCTCAAAATAATCTAAGTGAATCATGATAGAACAATAGTTTCTATAAAACAAATCCACTGGCGTGCTCTAAAAGATATAAATGAAGCACTAGAGCAAAAACTATATAATTCAAAAGATATAAGTGAAGCACATAGAGTATTCTAACAATTTCTGAATTATGTGTGTCTCTCTCAAAAGGTGTGTACAGCAAGGATGATTGTGGAAAACTAACAAATAAAGACTTAAATAATACAAGACGCTCCAAGCAAAACACATATCATGTGGTAATAAAAATATAGCTCCAAGTAAAGTTACTGATGGAAGTAGACGAAAGAGGGGATGCCTTCCGGGGCATCCCCAAGCTTTGGATTTTAGGTGTCCTTAGATTATCTTGGGGTGCCATGGGCATCACAAATCTTAGACTCTTTCCACTCCTTGTTCCATAATCCATCAAATCTTTTACCCAAAATTTGAAAACTTCACAACACAAAACTTAAAGTAGAAAATCCCGTGAGCTCCGTTAGCGAAAGAAAACAAAACACCACTTCAAGGTACTGTAATGAACTCATTATTTATTTATATTGGTGTTAAACCTACTGTATTCCAACTTGTCTATGGTTTATAAACTATTTTACTAGCCATAGATTCATCAAAATAAGCAAACAACACACGAAAAACAGAATCTGTCAAAAACAGAACAGTCTGTAGTAATCTATAGCTAACGCAAGATCTGGAACCCCAAAAATTATAAAATAAATTTCTGGACATGAGGAATTTATGTATTAATCATCTGCAAAAATAATTAACTAAATATCACTTTCCAAATAAAAATGGCAGCAATTCTCGTGAGTGCTAAAGTTTCTATTTTTACAGCAAGATTAAAAAGACTTTCCCCAAGTCTTCCCAATGGTTCTAATTGGCACAAACACTAATTAAACACAAAAAACACAACCAAAACAGAGGCTAGATAAATTATTTATTACTAAACAGGAGCAAAAAGCAAGGAAAATAAGATAAAATTGGGTTGCCTCCCAACAAGCGCTATCATTTAACGCCCCTAGCTAGGCATAAAAGTAAGGATAGATCTAGGTATCTTTAGTTGGAAATTCTTTAATGAGACATCTATCATCTTTCGGAGTTTCTTTCCTTTTATCAATAATCAAACTTCTAGGCACAAGATCTGAAAAATCATTAGTAGCAAATGGTTCCTTAATGATAGCAAAAAGATTAGGATGAATACTTATAGATTTGAGATCCGCAGTTTCTTTGCTAGAGGATTCACCCTTATTTTTAGGAACATACATAAGCTTGGCAACTTTAGTTGGAGGACTTGGAGTATTTTTTACGGAAGAAAAAGCGGTTCCCAAGTTGGTAATGATACCCTCAAGTTTATCGATTCTAGTGGAATCATGATTTATTCTTTCATTAACTATAGGTTCCTTCTCTTTAATATTTTTCAAAGTTACTCATACTTTAGATCCATATTGGGTAATTTGGTTGTGGATCTTTTTATCGAAATTTTCAATTAAATCAACGGTAGCAACTTTATTTTCAATAATTTCAAGTTTTTGCATTACATGCTCCAAAGTTAACATAGTTCCATTAACCAAAAGAGGGGGTGAGCCAAACAAATCTATCATAACATTATAGGAATCGAAAGTGTGGCTACCCAAGAAATTCCCTCCGACAATGGTATCAAGGACATATCTGTGCCAAGGAATAGCACCTACATAAAAATTGCAGAGAAGAATAGAAGTAGATTGCTTCCTGGTAGATCTATTTTGAGCATTGCAAATTCTAAACCAAGCGTCTTTTAGGTTTTCCCCTTCCCTTTGCTTAAAATTAAGAACTTCATTTTCGGGAGACAACGGAGAAGATAGGGGACTAGCCATAATGACAAGCAAGCAATCCAATACACAAGCGAACAAGAAACGGGCAAAAAGAGGCAAATAGAGAAAGAGAGGGAGGACGGAGAGAGAGAGAGAGAGAGGGCGAATAAAACGACAAGGGTGAAGTGGGGGAGAGGAAAACAAGAGGCAAATGGCAAATAATGTAATGCGGGAGATAAGGGTTTGTGATGGGTACTTGGTATGTCTTGACTTGCAACGGCGCCACAAGTGACTCGTTGTCGTGAGTCAAATATTGACTTGTCTTGCGCGAACCTCCCTGACAACGGCGCCAGAAATCCTTCTTGCTACCTCTTGAGCACCGCGTTGGTTTTCCCTTGAAGAGGAAAGGGTGATGCAGCAAAGTAGCATAAGTATTTCCCTCAGTTTTTGAGAACGAAGGTATCAATCCAGTAGGAGGCCGCGCACGAGTCCCTCACACCTACACAAACAAATAAATCCTCGCAACAAATGCGATAAGGGGTTGTCAATCCCTACACGGTCACTTACGAGAGTGAGATCTGATAGATATGATGGGATAATATTTTTGGTATTTTTATGATACAGACAAATAAAAGATGCAAAGTAAAATAAATGGCAGAGGAAATAACTAAGTATTGGAAGATTAATATGATGGAAGATAGACCCAGGGGCCATATGTTTCACTAGTGGCTTCTCTCAAGAGCATAAGTATTTACGGTGGGTGAACAAATTACTGTTGAGCAATTGACAGAATTGAGCATAGTTATGAGAATATCTAGGTATGATCATGTATATAGGCATCACGTCCGAGACAAGTAGACCGACTCCTTCCTGCATCTACTACTATTACTCCACACATCGACCGCTATCCAGCATGCATAGAGTATTAAGTTCAAGAGAACAGAGTAACGCTTTAAGCAAGATGACATGATGTAGAGGGATAAACTCATGCAATATGATATAAACCCCATCTTGTTATCCTCGATGGCAACAATACAATACGTGCCTTGCCGCCCCTACTGTCACTTGGAAAGGACACCGCAAGATTGAACCCAAAGCTAAGCACTTCTCCTATTGCAAGAAAGATCAATCTAGTAGGCCAAACCAAACTGATAATTCGAAGAGACTTGCAAAGATAACCAATCATACATAAAAGAATTTAGAGAATATTCAAATATTGTTCATAGATAAACTTGATCATAAACCCACAATTCATCGGTCTCAACAAACACACCGCAAAAGAAGATTACATCTAATAGATCTCCACAAGAGAGGGGGGGGGACTTTGTATTGAGATCCAAAAAGAGAGAAGAAGCCATCTAGCTAATAACTATGGACCTGTAGGTCTGAAGTAAACTACTCACACTTCATCGGAGGGCTTATGGTGTTGATGTAGAAGCCCTCCGTGATCGATGCCCCCTCCGGCGGAGCTCCAGAAAAGGCCCCAAGATGGGATCTCGTGGATACAGAACGTTACGGCTGTGGAATTAAGGTTTTGGCTCCGTATCTGGTAGTTTGGGGGTACGTAGGTATATATAGGAGGAAGGAGTATGTCGGTGGAGCAACAGGGGCCCCACGAGGGTGGAGGGCGCGCCTGGGGTGGGGGGTAGGCGTGCCCCCCTACCTCGTGCCTTCCTCGTTGATTGCTTGACGTAGGGTCCAAGTCCTCTGGATCATGTTCGTTCCGAAAATCACGTTCTCGAAGGTTTCATTCCGTTTGGACTCCGTTTGATATTCTTTTTCCGCGAAACCCTAAAATAGGCAAAAAAACAGCAATTCCGGGTTGGGCCTCCGGTTAATAGGTTAGTCCCAAAAATAATATAAAAGTGTATAATAAAGCCCAATAATGTCCAAAACAGAATATAATATAGCATGGAACAATAAAAAATTATAGATACGTTGGAGACGTATCAACTGCTGACCCCGGATCCTTCCGCCTCTCCTGACGTCCTGGAGCGTGCTCTCTCTGCGCTGACCCTGCTGTGAGAGGATCTTCATGGCACCGACCGTCACCTGGTGGCCGGGCGCCTGGAGCTGATATCTAGCTGGCTTCACTCCGATGTGTCCGTCCGGGCGGTGTTGAGCCAGGCTGCGGCGGCCTCCGAGAAGGACAAGCATGCCGTCGCCCAAGCCGCGGCTGCTCGTGAGGTGGCGCTGAAGGGTGTCGGGGCCGCCCAGGATCGCTGTCGGTCGCTGGAGGCCGACCTGGAGACCGTGCGCAACGAGCGTGCGACCGAAGCTCGCGACTGCAAGGCGGAGGAGGAGAAGATGAATGCCCAAGAGGATGCCGTCAGGGGTCGCGACGCCGAGTTGGAGCAACTGGCGAAGGCGCAGGCCGTGGAGCATAGCCGGCTGGGGAAGCTAAAGCAGAAGATGAAGGCGGCGAAGGCCGAGCTGGAAGTCAAGGTGAAGGTCCTGGCTGAGGACCGCGTGGCCTTCAAGTCCCTTCAGGAAAGGTCCCGCGTGGCGCTGCGGGCACTTTACAAGAAGGGCTTGGAGGAACCACTGGCGACAGCCAACGAGGGCCCCACCCAGCTGCTTCCTCATCTGGTCTCGGCGCTTGAGGATGTCGTGGACGAGATCGACCCCTTGGTGGAGGGGGAAGCCCGCACGCTTTCCTCGGCCGCGCTGACGCGCGTCTTCAGCCATCTCCATCTTCGTGATCCTGACGCCAACCTTGACAAGCTGCTGGAGCCTGTGGATGACGAGCGCTGCGCAGCTGCTGCCGAAGCCGTGAAGGGGTAGGTGGAGGCTTTGCTGAAGAAGTTCCTCGCCTTCGACCCTGCGCCCTCAACTGGTGGTGCTGCTGAACCTGCAACTCCAGCGGGCGGCTCAGGTGAGGGCAACATCACCGTAGAAGGGGCGCCTCTTGCAAGCGACGGTGGCGTCCAGGGATGATGAGATAACTTGCTGGCGACTCCTTTCCCTGCTTTGCTTCTACAACATGTACCATGCCTCGTGGAGGCGTTAAAGTTGTGTTTGGTGTTTAAAGAACAATATGTTTTGTAATATTCATTTGAGTTCCGCGATTTCCTTCCTGTTTGCTTCATGATCTACATCGGCAGGGCCCGACCCCGCGCATACCTCAGCCGCTGTTGGGTCGTCCGGATCACCAGGACAAGACCAAGGAGTGAGGGGCTAGGTGGCCAGTTAGGCTCCTGAGTCGCCATGCTCAGGAGTCCCCCTTGACGCGCAAACAACTTACAAAAATGAGATGCAGGAGTAGGCCTAGTGTTCTACGTCGGCAGGGCCTGACCCCACGCATACCTCAGCCACCGTTGGGTCGTCCGGATCACTAGGACGAGACCAAGGGGTGAGGGGCTACGTGGCCAGTTAGGCTCCCGAGTCGCGATGCTCATGAGTCCCCCTTGATGTCCAAACGACCTTCATACCTTGGCTCCGCTTGGGAGGACGCGCGACGACCAGGTCTGAGAGACCTAGCAGGGCGGCGTATGCTTGGGCGTGGCCCAAGTGCAGCCCCTGTGCCCATCCCCCTCGCGCGGCTCTCTTGAGGGGAAAGCGTTGTGGTGAGGCCGGACACTGAGCTGGGTGGCTCCCTGAGGTTGGTACGGCCATGGGGCCGCCCTCAGTTGTTTATCACCAGCGCGGAGCATAGCGCTTCCACACTTGCATGGGCATAGCCGCTCCTCGACCGTGTCAACTGCCAGCGCGGAGCATGGTGCTCCCACTGGTGCGTGTGTGAGGGCTCCCTCTGAGTGGAGCCTCCGGGGCATGTACAGCCCCGCCCCGACACGTGGCTTGCACGACAGTGCTGAACGAGGTGTGTTTGGGCACTCGTGAGCCCGCGCGGGACTCACGAGGCCCTACCTCAAGGCGGGTTGCACCTAGTCTTGATTCCTGGTGGCCGTGATGGTCCTGCGAGATGGTTAGGCAACCTGCGCCGGGCGATTCTTCTGAGGCGATCACATGAGAAGCCCAGACACCAATGACCCCAGGAGGTGACGTGAGTGGGGCTGGCCCGCCAGACAAAGCTTGCTACCTCTTGATCATGTGTTGGTTTTCCCTTGAAGAGGAAAGGGTGATGCAGCAAAGTAGCGTAAGTATTTCCATCAGTTTTGAGAACCAAGGTATGAAAGTGCAACTATCCCTGGGTGGTTTTGGTAATTCCTAACAACATATAGCTCATTGAGCTAACATTATTCCAAGATTAATATTTCAGGAAAAGCTCAATGAATGGCATGGCATGGATGAGGAAAGTGGATCCCTCAAAATTCTAAGGACAAAAAGTTTGGCTCAAGCTTGAAGCTCAAGACTCTACATTTTATATTTTAGTGATACAAGATCACATTGAGTCTATAGGAAAAGCCAATACTATCAAGGAGGGATGAGGTGTTGCTTAATGGCTTGCTTGCTCAAAATGCTTAGTGATATGCTCCAAAATCCTCAACTACCTTCCCACATCCACATATGACCTAAACCAAAAGTCAAACTCGGCCCCACCGATTCTTTCTATCCGGCGCCACCGAGTTTCAAATGTCATAGCCACTGCCACAAACCCTAGGCAAATCGGTCTCACCGATAGGGATCTCGGTCTCACCGAGATGGGATTGTAATCTCTCTGTTTCCCTTCGTAACGTTTCGGTCTTACCGAGATGAGTGATCGGTCCCACCGAGATTGCAATGTAAACTCTCTGTTTCCCTTTTGTAACATTTCGGTCTCACCGAGATGAGCGAATCGGTCCCACCGAGTTTACCTGACCAACTCTCTGGTTAGCTTATTACCAAAATCGGTCCCACCGAGTTTGTGTAATCGGTCACACCGAGATTATGTTATGCCCTAACCCTAATCATATCGGTCCTACCGAGTTGCATCTCAGCCCCATCGAAAATCCTAACGGTCACTAGGTTTGCTGAATCGGTCCGATCGAGTTTAACCATTCGGTCCCACCGAGTTTGGCAAATTGTGTGTAACGGTTAGATTTTGTGTGGAGGCTATATATACCCCTCCACCCACTCTTCATTCGTGGAGAGAGCCATCAGAACATACCTACACTTCCAATACACATTTTCTGAGAGAGAACCACCTACACTTGTGTTGAGGTCAAGATATTCCATTCCAACCATATGAATCTTGATCTCTAGCCTTCCCCAAATTGCTTTCCACTCAAATCTTCTTTCCACCAAATCCAAATCCTGTGAGAGAGAGTTGAGTGTTGGGGAGACTATCATTTGAAGCACAAGAGCAAGGAGTTCATCATCAACACACCATTTGTTACTTCTTGGAGAGTGGTGTCTCCTAGATTGGCTAGGGTTAACTTGGGAGCCTCCGACAAGATTGTGGAGTTGAACCAAGGAGTTTGTAAGGGCAAGGAGATCGCCTACTTCATGAAGATCTACCGCTAGTGAGGCAAGTCCTTCGTGGGCGACGGCCATGATGGAATAGACAAGGTTGCTTCTTCGTGGACCCTTCGTGGGTGGAGCCCTCCGTGGACTCGCGCAACCGTTACCCTCCGTGGGTTGAAGTCTCCATCAACATGGATGTACGATAGCACCACCTATCGGAACCACGACAAAAACATCCATGTCTCCAATTGCGTTTGAATCCTCCAAACCCTTCCCTTTACATTCTTGCAAGTTGCATGCTTTACTTTCCGCTGCTCATATACTCTTTTGCATGCTTGCTTGAATTGTGTGGAGATTGCTTGACTTGTGCTAAGATAGCTAAAATCTGCCAAGAACTAAAATTGGGAAAAGGCTAGATTTTTATTTGGTCAAGTAGTCTAATCACCCCCCTCTAGACATACTTTCGATCCTACAAGTGGTATCAGAGCTTTGGTCTCCATTTGCTTTGATTTCCATAGCTTTTGGTGGTCATAGCCTTGGTTTCACAACCTAGGAGAGTATGGCGTCTAGCGAGGGAAATTATCACTGTAGAGGTCCTTACTTTGATGGCACTAATTTTGCTAGTTGGAAGCATAAGATGAAAATGCATATTCTTGGACATAACCCCGCCGTTTGGGCTATTGTGTGTATTGGCTTGCAAGGTGAATTCTTTGATGGGAAAGAACCGAATCGTGAAGCTACCGCGGAAGAGTTGAAGATGCTGCAATACAACGCTCAAGCTTGTGATATCCTCTTCAACGGATTGTGCCCCGAAGAATTCAACAAAATCAGCCGTCTTGAGAATGCAAAGGAAATTTGGGATACTTTGATTGATATGCACGAAGGTACCGACTCTGTCAAGGAATCCAAATTGGATGTGCTTCAAAGTCAACTTGACAAGTTCAAAATGAAGGATGGTGAAGGTGTCGCTGAAATGTACTCTAGGCTTGCTCTTATCACAAATGAGATTGCCGGCTTAGGGAGTGAAGAGATGACCGATACATTCATCATCAAGAAGATCCTAAGAGCCTTGGATGGAAAATATGATACCGTGTGCACATTGATCCAAATGATGCCCAATTACAAAGATCTCAAGCCAACGGAAGTCATCGGAAGAATTGTTGCTCATGAGATGTCACTCAAGGATAAAGAGGAACTTCACAACAAATCAAGTGGTGCTTACAAAGCCTCATGTGAAGCCCCCACATCATCGAGTGAGAAACAAACCTTCAATGAAGAATTGAGCTTAATGGTGAAGAACTTCAAAAAGTTCTACAAGAGTAGAAGCAAAGAGAGAAGCTCCAAGTCAAGGTCCTACAATGACAAAAGATCTTCTAGTCGAGAGCGAAATTGCTACAATTGTGGAAGGCCCGGACACTATTCCAATGAGTGTACGGCCCCCTACAAGAGAAGAGAAGATTCTCCCAAGAGAAGAAGTAGAAGAGAAGAATCACCATCTAGAGAAAGAAGGAGTAGAGATGATCGTTATGAATGAAGAACCTCACGGAGAAGCAAGGATTCAGAAAGAAAGGACAAGTCATCAAGGAGCTACACAAACGAAGATATCAAGCTCATGTTGGTGAATGGGTATCCGGCTCCGACTCCGACAACCACTCCGAGAGAAGCTATCACTCCGATTCCGAATATACTCAAGATGAAGGTGTTGCCGGTCTAGCACTTGTGACAACCAACTCCTACGACATATTTGACTCACCAAATGAAGGAGTTGGAACATGCTTCATGGCTAAAGGTCGAAAGGTATCACACCCCGAGTATGTTGATTTCAATAGTGATGAAGATGACTTGTTAGGTGATGATGATTTACTTCTTGACAAATCTAGTGATGAATACTATGATGAAACATCAATTAATCATGCTAATCAAGATAAAACGAATGACAATGATAAGGAGAAGATTGAGTCTCTAACTAAAGAACTAAACACTCTTAAGTTAGCTCATGAAACTATCTTAGGAGATCATCGAGAACTTTTAAGGACTCATGAGAAATTACGCTTTGAAAAGCTCAACCTTGAGCAAGAGCATGAGTTCTTAAAAGCAATCAATGATGATCTTCGCAAGAAAAATTCTTCTTACATTGCCAAGCGTTTACTCTTATCCACTTACATGCCTCAAGTCAAGTCTAGTAACAAGAACAAGAAGGACTCTTCCTCTAGTAGTAACAATAATCATGCTAAATCCAATATTGTTGCTTCTAGTAGTTCTCTTGATTCCACTAATGATTCTCTTATCCAAGTTACACTTGAGCAAGAAAATAGCTTATTGAAGGGAATTATAGAGAAAGGTGTTTACAAGAGCCTTGCCGGAAGTAAGCAATTCGAGGAAATTGTACGCAAGCAAGAAAGGCACCGGAACAATCAAGGTGTTGGTTTTGAACGAAAGTTCAATGACAATGGAGTTGAGTGGGAAGAAGATCAATACCCCAAGACGAAGTTTGTTCCTCAACAAGAGAAGTATGATCCTACTTCTTTCAAAGGGACACAAGCTCAAGATGATCTTCCACCACAAGACCACAAGCAAAAAGGCAAGGACAAGCTTCAAGAGGAAATTGATGCATTTGAAGAAGCTCCTAAGGCCTTGGTCAAGTGGGTTCCCAATACTACTTCAAGTTCCACTTCATCAAGTACAACTACAACACCGAGGATTCCCATCAAGATGGTGTGGATCCCGAAGAAGAAGAACTAGAGAGTTCTTGAGGGTGACTTCGCCAACATACTTCACTCTTATCATCTTGGCAAGAACAAGTGCAATCAACTTCCACAACTTGCACTAGTTCAAGGAGTCACAAACCCTCTTGTTGGTAAGACAAGGGACAAGGTAACCTAAAAGCTTTCATAGACATCATCTTGTGTGTGCATCACTCTATGTCTATGGATATCCTTGTTTGTTCCTTGTGGGACTAACCCGTGTAGGTATTGAAAGTGCAACTCACTCCAATGGATAACTCCAAATGATCTACATCAACATTGAGCATCCACATCTTCAAAATCTACATGAAGTCATCATCGACAAAACCCAAGGTTAGTTCATCCCTCTTAGGGGGGATCTCACATCTAGGGGGAGATTTACTCTAAGAATTGAGCTAAAGCAACTCTAATGGTGTGAACACAACAAAGGCTTTATGTAAAATTGGTAACCCCACTTGTGCTTAAACGATGAGTATGACCTATGATCAAATGTTCTCATTTGACTCCTAAGTCAATATACTCATATATAGATGACCTAGTCATCACAAATTGTTTGATAGATGCTAGAATTGGTTGTGCATGCTTTGCCACATATTTCAATTGCCATTTTATTGTGTGAGCATGTTGATTGCATATTTCACTCATCCGAGGACATCCACTTGTTGTTTTGATTGATTGGTTTTCTTTTCTTTTGCCAAGTGGATGGACAAGAATGCCTAAGAACCCTCTCTAGCTATCTATGCTTTTCTCGTCTCAAACTCTATTCATGCTACATCACAAAATTTGATCAAGTCAGATTCGAACCACTCTATGTGAGGAGCACTCGGAGTCCCCAATTCATCATAGACTTAAACTTCCAAAACTTCTTTGTGCGTTTCGGTTTGACCGATTCATCCTTTTCGGTCATACCGAGATCACTAAGTCGATCTAGGTCTTCAATCTCGGTGCAACCGATTTGAACCTTTCGGTCACACCGAGTTTCAGTAACTTCTTGCAGTTATGAATCTCGGTGCCACCGAGTTGTTCCACTCGGTCACACCGACAGGGTCGGGCTATATATACTCACGGGCAAAATTTTGGAAATTTCTCCGAAGCCCCTTCGCCCGCGCATAGCTCGCTCTGCCTCCAGGGTCTCCGGATCGTCTTCCTCGTCGCCAGCCGCCTCCTGTCACTGGTCTCCGCCGCCGTCAACGGAATTCTTCCCCGCCGTTGCTGCCGTAGCGAGTTCATCGCCGAACTAGGGTATGGACTCGATCACAGTGCTATCCCCGTCCGATTCCTAGCACATTGTGTTTATTATGATTCTTACCACAATTGAAACGCTTCTATCCAGTCAAAACACTCCGTAGATTAGAGTTGAATTGAAAATTTAGGGTTAGGTTTCCACCGAAACCATCTCGGACCCACCGAGTTGTGGAACTCGGTACCACCGATTCGGCTCAGGCCATTGCACATGTAATTTTCGGTCTGACCGAGAATTGCAAATAGGTGTGACCGAGTTCAGGACTTTGTGAAACCCTAGCAGTCTTGGTGCCACCGAACTGTGACTCGGTCTGACCGAGTTCACTAGTTTAGGTTCCAACAGCTGCTTCGGTATCACCGAGTTTACAAATCGGTTGATACGAAATGCTTTCTGTGGAAAACTAAAACTAAGTTTTGACTCATTCTTTTGCAAAAACCTCTGCATTTTGTGATGCTCATCCACTCTATCTCATCTATATCTATTCACAGGGTCTGCTGTCAGTGTTTGCAATATGTCTGATCAGAGTGATAGCCAAAACAGGTCAGATGAGCAGGTTCACCTGAGTGAGGGCACTAGTCCCTCTAGCAGTTCAGATGATGGTAGCAGGAGCACTCCCAGCAACTTGCCCAAAGCTGCCACCAAAACAAGGAAGAAGAAAACTTCAGAGTCTGAGGATGAAGACTATGTGGCAGTTGAGGATGAGGCCACTTCCAAGAAGAAAGTGGTTAAGAAGGAATATAGCACTGCTGCTGCTACCAAGCCAGGCATGAAGCAAAAGGTTCCTGCAAAGAGAATTCCAATGTCTAAGGCCAGAGCATCTACTCAAGTCCCTTTGGGATCTGAACCCAAAGAGGCTGCTGCAGAAGGGAAGAAGAGGAAGGAGAGGATCAAAAAGACCACTGCTAGAGTGCTTGGGAGATCCTCAATCATGAGAGATTCTGAAGAGGAAGAGGAAGAAGAGGTTGTTGCACCAGCACCTAAGGTCTAGAAGCTTATGGGTGATGCTATCAGGACAGGGGCTGCTTTATCAAAGCCTAAAGAAGCACCCAAAGCAGCCTCCAGGCCCAAGAGTGCACCTAAGAGGAATACTAGGAGTATACCAGCTGCTGAGAAGAACAAGGCCCCATTGCCTGAAGTTGCTGCTGATGAAGATGATGAAGGACAAGTCCTGATAAATCTCAAACCCAAGATTCCAAACCACAATGATGCTCATCCTGTGGCTGAGAACATGAAGATCAGGAGAGACTCAGGGTTGAGGCTATGGAGAGAGACAGATCCATATGCTACAAGAAGAAGAATTGTTGTTGATTACAGGTTCCACACAAAGGAACAACAGGACTTCTATGAGATAGTGTTGTTGTACAAGAAGCCTATAGTGTGTGAAATGAGGTGGGTCGACTGGAAGCATATCAAGGAAAATGAGGAACACTATCCTGGTGTGTTTGACAGCTTCAGTGCTTGTGGAGTTGCAGACTTTGTTGGGCAGAAGCTCACAAAGTGGAATGAGGAGCTCATAATGCAATTCTACTCCACATCACACTTCTATCCAGATGCCAGGATAGTATGGATGTCTGAAGGTACAAGGTACCACTCAACTATTGAGGAATGGGCAAATCTGATCAATGCTCCTAAGGAAGAAGAAGATGACTTGGATGTCTATGCCAAGAAGAAGATGGATCACAACTCTATGGAAAACATGTACAAGGAGATTCCTGAAGATGATCTTGAGACTCACCAGTTTGGGTCAGTAAAACACTTGCTGTCAGGGCTGCCTACAATCAATTGGATCCTTAGGCACACTCTCTTGCCCAAGTCTGGTGATCACAGAATGATCAGAGGCCATGCAATTAACTTGCTACATATATTTGATGTGCCACAGAAGTTCAAGGTCATGAGCCTTACAGTTGAGACTATCAAGAGGACTGCAGCTGACCAGAAAAGAAGTTGTGGATATGCCCCACAAATCCAGGAGTTGAGAAACTCAAAGATGGGCACAGGCACATACTTGTTGGATAAGTAACACTTGCCTATCTATCCTGACTTTGAGGACAATCAAGTTGTGATGAATGAGAATGAACCATCATCAGTACAAGCTCAAGATAATAAGGAGAAAGCAAAGAAAGAGAAGGTTGCCAAGATGCCAACTCAAGAGGAGGCATCTGAGTACTTTTTGAAAAGCAAGCAAGATCAGCTTGGCTACCTGATTGCATCCACTCTGAGGATTGAGAAGGGACTGGCCACCCTGACTCAAAACCAGGAGAGCTTGGAAAGAATCGTGGAGCAAAAATTCTATGACTTGGATGTGAAGGTAACTGAGATTCAGTCTGTTGTGGAGCAACTTCAAGATGATATGCAGGAGATGAAGGGCAATACAACCACTGATGCATTTGCCAGAGTGCCTAGAGCTCAGAGATCAACTGCAGTGCCTGTTCCAGACACTAGAGTCACTTCATCTGCACTAGCTACAGCTCCAGCGCAACCAGCTCCAGCACCAACTCCTTCAGCTCCATCCACATCAACTGAAGCCTTCGTCCTTGGCGTTCTCCGGACACCACCACCTGAAGACCAAGCTTGAGAGACGTTCTAGTGCTTCTATGAACTTTTTGGTAACTTGTTGCCAAAGGGGGAGAAAAATGTATAGATCATAGGCTTCGAGAGAGAGCGTTGCTTTTTATTCTTTCTTGCTTTGGTGGTTGAACTTTGTCTATCTTTTGATTGCTTGAGATACTATGCTATTATCTGTGAGACATCGATGATCATGTGGTTGATCATAAGCTACACTTATGCTTGTTAGATGATATTATCTTACTTATCCTTACATGATCATTCACTTTGCTTGGTGATGAGTGCATGTATTTAATTCTTATCATTTTGAGCGCTCCACCAAGATGTATGTGACATGGAATTCCTAACAACATATATTAAATACATCATTGAGCTAACATTATTCCAAGATTAATATTTCAGGAAAAGCTCAATGAATGGCATGGCATGGATGAGGAAAGTGGATCCCTCAAAATTCTAAGGACAAAAAGTTTGGCTCAAGCTTGAAGCTCAAGACTCTACATTTTATATTTTAGTGATACAAGATCACATCGAGTCTATAGGAAAAGCCAATACTATCAAGGAGGGATGAGGTGTTGCTTAATGGCTTGCTTGCTCAAAATGCTTAGTGATATGCTCCAAAATCCTCAACTACCTTCCCACATCCACATATGACCTAAACCAAAAGTCAAACTCGGCCCCACCGATTCTTTCTATCCGGCGCCACCGAGTTTCAAATGTCATAGCCATTGCCACAAACCCTAGGCAAATCGGTCTCACCGATAGGGATCTCGGTCTCACCAAGATGGGATTGTAATCTCTCTGTTTCCCTTCGTAATGTTTTGGTCTTACCGAGATGAGCGATTGGTCCCACCGAGATTGCAATGTAAACTCTCTGTTTCCCATTTGTAACATTTCGGTCTCACCAAGATGAGCGAATCGGTCCCACCGAGTTTACCTGACCAACTCTCTGGTTAGCTTATTACCAAAATCGGTCCCACCGAGTTTGTGTAATCGGTCACACCGAGATTACGTTACGCCCTAACCCTAACCATATCGGTCCTACCGAGTTGCATCTCAGCCCCATCGAAAATCCTAACGGTCACTAGGTTTGCTGAATCGGTCCGATCGAGTTTAACCATTCGGTCCCAACGAGTTTGGCAAATTGTGTGTAACGGTTAGATTTTGTGTGGAGGCTATATATACCCCTCCACCCACTCTTCATTTGTGGAGAGATCCATCAGAACATACCTACACTTCCAATACACATTTTCTGAGAGAGAACCACCTACACTTGTGTTGAGGTCAAGATATTCCATTCCAACCATATGAATCTTGATCTCTAACCTTCCCCAAATTGCTTTCCACTCAAATCTTCTTTCCACCAAATCCAAATCCCGTGAGAGAGAGTTGAGTGTTGGGGAGACTATCATTTGAAGCACAAGAGCAAGGAGTTGATCATCAACACACCATTTGTTACTTCTTGGAGAGTGGTGTCTCCTAGATTGGCTAGGGTTAACTTGGGAGCCTCCGACAAGATTGTGGAGTTGAACCAAGGAGTTTGTAAGGGCAAGGAGATCGCCTATTTCGTGAAGATCTACCGCTAGTGAGGCAAGTCCTTCGTGGGCGACGACCATGATGGAATAGACAAGGTTGCTTCTTCGTGGACCCTTCATGGGTGGAGCCCTCCGTGGACTCGCGCAACCGTTACCCTCCGTGGGTTGAAGTCTCCATCAACGTGGATGTACGATAGCACCACCTATCGGAACCACGACAAAAACATCCATGTCTCCAATTGCATTTGAATCCTCCAAACCCTTCCCTTTACATTCTTGCAAGTTGCATGCTTGAATTTCCGCTGCTCATATACTCTTTTGCATGCTTGCTTGAATTGTGTGGAGATTGCTTGACTTGTGCTAAGATAGCTAAAATCTGCCAAGAACTAAAATTGGGAAAAGGCTAGATTTTTATTTGGTCAAGTAGTCTAATCACCCCCCTCTAGATATACTTTCGATCCTACAAGGTATCAATCCAATAGGATATTAGACACAAGTCCCACGTACCTGCACAAACATATAAGAACCTCACAACCAATGCGATAAAGGGGTTGTCAATCATTTCACGGTCACTTACGAAAGTGGGATCTGATAGAGATAATAAGATAAATATTTTTGGTATTTTTGTTGTATAGATTGGAAAATAAAGATTAAAAAACAAACAACGATAGAAATAGCAAGTAGATAGGAAGATAATATGATGGAAAATAGACCTGGGGGCCATAGGTTTCACTAGTGGCTTATCTCAAGATAGCAAATTCTATGGTGGGTGAACAAATTACTGTCGAGCAATTGATAGAAAAGTGCATAGTTAGAAGAATATCTAGGCATGATCATGTATGCAAGCATCACGTCCGCGACAAGTAGACCGAAATGATTCTGCATCTACTACTATTACTCCACATATCGACCGCTATCCAGCATGCATCTAGAGTATTAAGTTCATAAGAAAAGAGTAACGCATTAGGCAGGATGACAAGATGTAGAGGGATAAACTCAAGCAATATGATATAAACCCCATCTTTTTATCCTCGATGGCAACAATACAATACGTGCCTTGCTGCCCCTGCTGTCACTGGGAAAGGACACCACAAGATTGAACCCAAAGCTAAGCACTTCTCCCATTGCAAGAAAGATCAATCTAGTAGGCCAAACCAAACTAATAATTCGAAGAGACTTGCAGCGATATTTAAATCATGCATAAAAGATTTCAGAGAAGAATCAAATATTGTTCATAGATAATCTTGATCATACACCCACAATTCATCGGATCTCGACAAACACACCGCAAAAAATTACATCGAATAGATCTCCAAGGGAATCGAGGAGAACTATGTATTGAGATCCAAAGAGAGAGAAGAAGCCATCGAGCTAATAACTATGGACCCGAAGGCCTGTGGTAAACTACTCACACATCATCGGAGAGGCTATGGTGTTGATGTAGAAGCCCTCCGTGATAGATTCTCCCTCCGACGGAGCGCTGGAAAAGGCCCCAAGATGGGATCTCACGGGTACAGAAGGTTGCGGCGGCGTAAATAGGGTTTCGTGGTGCTCCTGGATGTTTTCAAGGTATATGGATATATATAGGAGGAAGAAGTAGGCCGGTGGAGTTGCGAGGGGCCCACGAGGGTGTAACACCCTCGATGCGACTATAGCTCCCACGTGTCGAGGCATGACTTAGAGACATAATTGCATTGAAGGCATATGTCGCAAGTTAGGCAATCTTCACAACATCCCATGTAATGTAAATAATAAAGGGGAGATAACATAGTTGGCTTACACTCGCCACGTCAATCAAGTACATAAATAACATTACATCAATCAAACACTCATGGCCCGACTACAGCGCCGAAATAAAAGAGAACCCAACATGCGACACGGTCCCATTCACCCCCAACTGGGCACCACTATTGATCATCGGGAAAGGAAACATAGTATCGTTGAGAGTCTTCGTCGAACTCCCACTTGAGCTCGTACGCGTCTCCGGGAGCGGAATCATCAGGCCCTGTATCTGGTGTGATAGAAATCTGTGAGGCACAGGGACTCAGCAATCTCGCACCCTCGCGATCAAGACTATTTAAGCTTAAAGGTATGACAGGGTAAATATATGTGGAACTGCAGCAAGCGACTAGCAATTATGGTGGCTAACTTATTCGCAAAGGAGAGCGAGAAGAGGAGGCAAGGCACGAGCGAGAAACTAGAGAGCAACCTGCGCAAAACATTACTCCAACACCGTGTCCACTTCCCGGACTCCGCCGAGAAGAGGCCATCACGGTAACACACTCAGTTGATTCATTTTAATTAATTAAGGTTCAAGTTATCTACAACCGGACATTAACAAATTCCCATCTGCCCATAACCACGGGCACGGCTTTCGAAAGTTCAATCCCTGCAGGGGAGTCCCAACTTAGCCCATGACAAGCTCTCACGGTCAACGAAGGAATAGACCTCCTCCCAAGACGTTCCGATCAGACTCGGTATCTTGGTAACTCAAGACACTTCGACAGGTTAAAACAAGACCAGCAACACCGCCCGAATGTGCCGACAAATCCCGATAGGAGCTGCACATATCTCGTTCTCAGGGCACACTCAGATGAGACTAGCTACGAGTAAAACCAACCCTCAAGTTTCCCCGAGGTGGCCCCGCAGGCAGCTCAGTTCGGACCAACACTCAGAGGGAGCACTGGCCCGGGGGGGGGGGGTTAAAATAAGATGACCCTCGGGCTCCGGTAACCCAAGGGAAAAAGAGGCTAGGTGGCGAATGGTAAAACCAAGGTTGGGCATTGCTGGAAAAGCTTTAATCAAGGCGAACTATCAAGGGGTTCCCATTATAACCCAACCGCGTAAGGAACGCAAAATCCGGGAACATAACACCGATATGACGGAAACTAGGGCGGCAAGAGTGGAACAAAACACTAGGCGAGAGGCCGAGCCTTCCACCCTTTACCAAGTATATAGATGCATTAAGATAACAAGGCAATATAATGATATCCCAACAAGTAAATAAAAGATGTTCCAACAAGGAACGGCCTCCAATCTTCACCTGCAACTAGCAACGCTATAAGAGGGGCTGAGCAAAGCGGTAACATAGCCAATCAACGGTTTGCTAGGACAAAGGTGGGTTAGGGGTTTGACATGGCAATTTGGGAGGCTTGCAAGCAAATGGTAGGCATCGTAGCAATGGCATAGAAAAAGAGCGAGCAAACTAGCATAGCAAAGATAGTAGTGATTTTGAGGGTATGATCATCTTGCCTGCACAGTTGTCAGAGTTGACTGGATCCTCAAA
Source organism: Triticum aestivum (assembly GCF_018294505.1). NCBI lineage: Eukaryota > Viridiplantae > Streptophyta > Magnoliopsida > Poales > Poaceae > Triticum > Triticum aestivum. The sequence goes on from NC_057797.1 coordinate 445,002,258, forward strand.
AGCAAACTCAACGGGCTCCTCGTTAGCGAACTCGTCTCCTGGCTCTACCCAAACAAGACAAACAAGCAACAAGGATACAATCAACCACATGCAAGATCAAGCAACATGATGAAATGATGATATGCTATGCGGGATGCGATGCGGGATGCAAAATGCAAGATATGACAGGAAATGCATGAACCTGGCCTCAACTTGGAATTCCAAGGGTGCCACTGGAAAGATGAGGTGAAATCGCTTGAAAACGATATAAAGAACGCCGGAATCGGAGTTACGGTTTGGAAACGGCAAGCGATTCAAATATGACACCGGTCTGCGATTTACAGCAAGTAGGCATCTAAATGCAATGAAATGAACAGGCTACAGCAACCAAACATGACAACAAAATACATGGCAGGGATGCATACAAGATGCTTAACAAAAGTCTAGCACTGAGCTACGGCCAATTCATCCATTAGGAGGTTCAAACAAGCATGGCAAAAACGCAAATGGTAAAACAGATCTCAGACTTAGTGAAATTAACACTTGTCTGGAATTTCAGATCATATAGCCCTCTTCGGAGCAACAAAACAACATGCTACAGGACCTGAACATGACAAAGAAATACATGGCATGGAGCTACTCAACAAGCTTAACAAAAGTCCCTTAGTGACCTTGAGCCAAAAAGGGGTCACAAAATACAATTGCAAGCACGCGAACATAGCAAAAACAAAATCAGTTTTCAGACTTAGTGAAAACTGGGACATGCTGAAATATAACTCACGAAGGCATGTTTACGAGCTCGATGCACTCACTACGGTGCAAGTCATGGCAAGGCAAGCATACACCCATAAAGAAGGCACAAAATACAAGCTAGACATGGCAAGAACAATGGCATAGCATGCACGAATCAACTACAATAATATCGGCAAAATCGCAAACAAGTTGACGATCTGCCCAGATTCACAACGAAGCAAAAGTAGAGCTCGATTGACTCAAGCTAGGGTGCTCCATAATTGCAAACAAAGACATGGATGGATAGAGCACTACATGGTTAACAAAACTCCCTTATTGATCATCCTCAAAAGAGGCACGGATCACTAGGAAACAACAAGAACATATGGCATCATGAGATAAACAATCCCAGGACTAAGTGAAATTACTAAGTCCCTGAAAACAGAATTAGCAAGTGCACCACTTTGCCAGCTTGCACAAGTCACCACACACATCCTAAAAATACATGGGTTGCACCTCTGGATAGATGACAAAACCCTTAACAAAACATATGAAGAACTCACGGGCATAGCATGCACACATTAATCATGGCAAAAATGACAAAAGTGCTAAACGGAGTAACCGATCTGACAATTAACTCAAGTAGCCCTCTTCTAACAGAATTTCGGGCATCAAGATGAGCTCAAATGAAAATGATTCAATGGAATGAAATGATGTACTCTCTGAGCTGAACATTTTGATATGCTATATTCCCAAATCGGAGCTACGGATGCAAAGTTACGGAGCCTCGAACAGGAGCACGTGGACTAAAAATTCTAAGGACTTGGTGAAAAAAAAACTACCCAGATCTGGATCTAGGGTTTCGGATCGCTGTAGCAACCAGGTCGGGGCGCGCCTCCCGAGGTGACTCCGACGAAGACGAGGACGGCAGCCGGCGGGGGTGACATCCGGTGGCCGGAGCCGGGGCCGGCTGCGGGCCGAGCGACGCCGGCGAGCTCCGCGGCAGCTCGGGGCGGCGACGGCGGCTGCGGCGGCCCGGCGACGAGGTGGCGACGGCGGCCGGCGGGGCGGGCCGCGGCGGCGTGGCGCCGGAGTGGAGGGCGACGGCGGCGGGCGAAGGGCGCGGGCGGCGGCGGCCTCGGGCTGGCGGGGGCCGGCTGCGGGCCGGCCGGGCCGCGGGCGGGGACGGCGGCGGCTTGCCACGTGGCGAGCGCGGGGTGGCTGGCGGCTCGGAGCGGACGCGTCCGGCCGGGGCGGACGTGTCCGGCCGGCGCGGATCTGGGATTTTTTTAGGGTTAGGGGGAGAGGATCCGCGAATTTGGAATGGGGGGTGTATATATAGGCATAGAGGGAGTTAGGAGAGTCCAAATGAGGTGCGGTTTTCGGCCACGCGATCGTGATCGAACGCTCTAGGACATGGAGCAGAGTTTGGTGGGTTTTGGGCCAAATTGGAGGGGTGTTGGGCTGCAACACACACGAGGCCTTTTCGGTCCCTCGGTTAACCGTTGGAGTACCAAACGAAGTCCAAATGGTACAAAACTTGACAGGCGATCTACCGGTAGTAAACCAAGGCCTCTTGGCAAGTCTCGGTCCAATCCGGAAATGTTTAATCCCCACACACGAAAGAAAGCTAGAAATGACCACCGGAGGAGAACGGAGCGCCGGAATGCAAAATGGACAACGGGGAAAATGCTCGAATGCATGAGGTGAACACGTATGCAAATGCAATGCACATGATGACATGATATGAGATGCATGACAACGATAATAACACCGGAGACAAAAACCCGAACCCGAGAAAATAAATATAACTTAACGCCGGAAACGGCAAGAGTTGGAGTACAAATAGGGAAAGTTACATCCGGGGTGTTACAACACTCCACCACTAAGAAAGGATCTCGTCCCGAGATCTAGGACTGAAAGAACTCCGGGTACTCAAAACGGAGGTGATCCTCGTGTTCCGAGGTAGCTTCACGGTCAGAATGGTGTGACCACTTGACTTTGAGAAATTTGATTGACTTGTTGCGAGTCTTGCGTTCAGTCTCTTGAAGAATAGCAACTGGGTGCTCACGATAGGAGAGATCTTCTTGGAGCTCAATGTCCTCGAAGTTGACGGTGCGGTCAGGAGTCTTGAAGCACTTTCGAAGTTGAGAGACATGGAACACGTCATGAACATTTGCAAAGTTTGAAGGAAGCTCGAGTTGATAGGCGAGGTCGCCTCTCTTACTGACAACCTTGAAAGGTCCCACGTATCTGGGGGCAAGCTTCCCTTTGATACCGAAGCGACGAGTACCTTTCATAGGAGAGACGCGGAGGTAAACATGATCTCCGATCTCGAAAACCAAATCACGGTGCTTACTATCATAGTAGCTCTTCTGGCGGGATTGGGCTGCTTTGAGGTTATCACGAATGACTTTGCACATTTCTTCTGCTTCTGTGATTAAGTCATTACCCAAAAGCTGACGTTCGCCGGTTTCAGACCAGTTGAGAGGGGTACGACACTTCCTGCCATACAGAATTTCAAAAGGGGCCTTGCCCGAACTTGCTTGAAAATTGTTGTTGTAGGAGAATTCAGCATAAGGAAGACAATCCTCCCACTTCATGCCGAAGGAGATCACACAAGCCCTGAGCATATCTTCAAGAATCTGGTTGACACGCTCGACTTGACCGCTTGTTTGAGGATGGAAAGCTGTGCTGAAGCGGATGTTGGTGCCCATGGCCTTCTGAAAAGAATCCCAAAACTTCGAGGTAAAGATGCTGCCACGGTCTGAAGAGATCACTTGAGGAATACCGTGCAGAGAGACAATACGAGAGGTATAGAGTTCCGCCAATTGAGCTGCAGTGATCGACTCTTTGATAGGCAGAAAATGAGCCACTTTGGTGAGTTTGTCGATGACAACGAATATAGCATCATTGCCACGCTTGGACTTTGGAAACCCAGTCACGAAGTCCATTTCAATGTGGTCAAACTTCCATTCTGGAATGGCAAGAGGTTGGAGGAGACCTGCTGGCCTTTGGTGTTCTGCCTTCACTCTTCTGCAGACATCACATTCATTCACGAATTGAGCGATCTCGCGCTTCATTCGAGTCCACCAATAAGCTTGCTTAAGGTCCTGATACATCTTCGTGCTCCCAGGGTGGATGGAGAGGAGAGAATTGTGAGCCTCGTTCATGATCACTTTACGAAGTTCACCTTTGGGTACAACAATACGATCCTCGAAGAAGAGAGTGTCCTTGTCATCAAGGCGGTAGCACTTGTACTTGGACTGACTCTTGGCAATCCCAATCTTCACCTTTTTCACCATAGCATCAAGAAGCTGGGCTTGGCGAATCTGGTCTTCCAAGGTAGGAGAGACTTGAAGGTTGGCGAGGAAACCATGAGGAACAACTTGCAGATTAAGTTTGCGGAAAGCTTCACAAAGCTCGGGTTGATAAGGCTTAAGAATCAGACTGTTGCAGTAAGCCTTTCTGCTCAAAGCGTCAGCAATCACATTGGCCTTGCCAGGAGTATACTCGATACTCGGATTATACTCTTGAATCATTTCGACCCATCGAGTTTGCCTGAGGTTGAGATTAGGCTGAGTGAAGATGTACTTGAGACTCTTGTGATCAGTGAAAATGTCCACTTTTCTTCCCAATAGAAGATGTCTCCAAGTCAAAAGAGCATGCACAACTGCCGCCAACTCGAGATCATGAGTGGGGTAGTTCTTCTCATTAGGCTTCAACTGGCGAGATGTATAAGCAACAACTTTCTTCTCTTGCATCAATACTGCGCCAAGACCTTGGAGAGAGGCATCACAAAAGACCTCGTACGGTTTGGATTCATCAGGCGGAGTCAGAACTGGAGCAGTGATCAATTTCTCTTTCAAAGTGTTGAAAGCAACATCACACTCCGGAGACCAAACGTACTTGACGTGCTTCTGGAGAAGATTAGAAAGAGGCTTCGCGATCTTGGAAAAGTTTTCAACGAATCTTCGGCAATAGCTTGCGAGACCGAGAAAACAGCGGAGTTGCTTCACGTTCTGAGGAGGCTCCCAATTCACAATTGCAGACACCTTCTCAGGATTCACGGCAATGCCCTTGGCAGAGATGATATGACCAAGATAAAGAACCTCATCGAGCCAAAATTCACACTTGGAGAACTTGGCGTAGAACTGGTGTTCTCTGAGCTTATCGAGAACCAAACGCAAGTGCTTGGCATGATCTTCCTTATTCTTGGAGAAAACCAGAATGTCGTCGAGATAGACCAAAACGAAGTCATTGGTGTAGGCGTTGAAGATGAAGTTCATCATGCGAGAGAACGTCGGAGGAGCGTTGGCGAGGCCAAAAGACATGACAGTGTATTCATATGAACCAAAGCTTGTTCTGAATGCTGTCTTGGGAATATCTTCTTCACGAATGCGAATCTGGTGATAACCCATACGAAGATCAAGCTTGGAGAATACTTGGGCACCTTTGAGTTGTTCGAACAGCTCATTGATGTTGGGAAGTGGGTATTTGTTCTTGATGGTCTTCTTGTTCACTGGACGGTAATCAACACAAAGTCGGTCCGTTCCATCCTTCTTCTTCACAAAAAGAACACCACAACCCCACGGAGAAGAACTAGGCCGGATGAGACCCATTTTCTCTTGCATATCGAGTTGCTTCTTCAGCTCCTTCAACTCTTCAGGTCCGAGCTTGTAAGGACGTTTGCACACAGGTTCCGTGCCAGGCTCAAGATCAATAACGAATTCAACTGGCCGGTGCGGAGGCATTCCTGGGAGCTCTTCTGGAAAGACGTCTTGATATTCGCAAACGACTGGAATTTGAGAGATGGCATCCAATTGACCCTTCTCATTGAGAGAAAACAGACGGATGGAATTATCCCGAGCGGCAAAGACAATTATATCCTCAGATGAATGAGTCAATTGAATCTGCCTGGCTGCACAATCAAGCTGAGCCTTGTGCTTAGAAAGCCAATCCATTCCGAGAATAAGATCAATATCCGAGTTACCAAGAACCATTGGAGAAGCCAGAAACTTGAAATCACCCATCAAGATAGAAATATCCGGAACCATCAAACTAGAACTCAGACGCTTAGCCGGAGAGACGACTTGCATAGCTCTAGGTAAAGCCTTAGTACTAAAATTGTTCTCCGATGCAAATGGGAATGACATGAAGGAATGCGATGCACCAGAGTCAAAAAGTACTTTTGCGGGAATATCATTAATAGGAAGGTAACCCATGATCACATATGATGAGTCCTCTGCCTAAGCTGCATTCATCAAATTGACCTTAGCGTGCTTGGGGTTATGCTTGACCACAGCTGTACTTGCCGATCTCACAGGAGGAGGAGGAGGAAGACGCCTCTGGTTGAGACACTTGTTGGCATAGTGACCCTTCTGTTGGCACTTGTTGCATGTGACCTCTGAAAGCGGATGGTGATACGGAGCACTCGATCTTGGAGCTTGAGACGAAGTCTTGTTCTGAAAGCCAGGGTTGGGTGGGTGGGAAGAACCACTGCCACCTTTGCTCTTCTGCTGATATGGCTGACGGAACGGAGGAGGAGGAAGCCAAAACTTCTGCTGCTTGGCCACTTGAGTAGAGGAAGAAGGAGTAACATCTCTGACTCGCTTCTTGGAAGCATCACACCTCAACTGAGCAGCCTCTTGCTTCAGTGCCATGTTGTAGAACTCATCATACCTCAAGGGCTCAAAGAGAACAAGAGCGAGCTGGATATCTTCTCTGAGACCACCCCTGAACTGATATATCATGCTCTTCTCATCAGGGACGTCCTGCTTGGCAAAGCGGGCGAGCTTCTGAAACAACTTGTTGTAGTCATAGACAGACAAAGAGCCTTGCTTCAGATTGCGGAATTCCTCACGCTTGCTTTCAACCACGCTCTGGGGAATATGATGAGCTCGGAAATCTCGACGGAAATCATCCCAAGTGATAACACGTCCACCTCTGGAGTCCTTGTACTGCTGGAACCATTCTGCAGCTTGATCTTTGAGTTGGAAGGAAGCGAACTTGACAAAGTCCTCAGGCCTGACGTTACTGCACTCGAAATGCTTACACAGATCCACAAGCCAATCGTCAGCATCGGTTGCCTCAACACAATTGCTGAAAGTCTTTGGCCCGTTAGCAAGGAACTGGTTGAGTGTAGCAAAGTGACTCTGATTGTTGCCTTGATTCCCTTGACTGCCTTGATTGCGCTCTTGAAGAATTTGCATGATCAACTGTGTATTTGCATTGGTTGTGGCCGTCACAGCTTGCCATGCCTTCGGAGGAGGTGGAGGTGGTGGCGGATCAGGATTCGGAGTCGTGCGCGTTGGAGGAGCCATCCTGAAGAGGTTGACCACCATTAGCACATTGATAGATAAATATTGAAGCTGAATCCAACGGAATGAAAATTGCAACATATAGTCTTCACATCCGAACAAAATGAACGAATGCATTCCTCTTGAAATGGTCACATATCCATAAATTGAGAAGCCACGTAGAATTAAGGTAGAGAAATAAATCAACAAGGTACGGATCAAGAACGAATAATCGGTAAGAAATCCCAATCTCAAACCAATATCCGTGGAAGAAGAACTAGAGCTACTAGAATTCCCACCTATGAAACTCCCGAACCTTTCCGGTTATGCAATCAGGTGTTGGGGATACAGGGGAAGCATAATATCTCACCCAAACTAGCAATTCCTACATCCAGCTGTATCCATCCTTCAACACATAACCAAGAAACCTTCGGAAACCATCTACCTCAACCTTCGAAAAGCATCCGTTATACAAGTTATGGCGATACTCCCGAACTCCCGCCCCAGTACTGGGTGGCGTCGAGGTTATCTCACCAACGAACTGCATAAAAGAGATTTTCGATGTCGGCGTACTAAACTCAGGTATTCCAGAACTGCAACGATAAAATTATGATGACAACACCTCAGAGCTCAACTCCCCGGGACACTTCCACTAAACCCCTGACAGGAGGCACCAAGACAATGTTCTCATCATAAAACCATCGGAACGATTCCAAGATACCCGCGTGATCCTAAATTTTTTTGTGAAATTTGAGAAGAGAAGAGTCAAAACTCTACGTCAGGATGCCTTACCAGAGCGATGAGGAGACTGGGAAGTAAAAAGAATTCCTAAACTCTCCGATATATAATTCCTAATGACTCAAAACATTTTTCTAGACACAACTCGGCCGCTAAAAACGATCAAGCAATGGGGCTCCTAAGGTCGGGGAAGGCTCTGATTACCAACTTGTAACACCCTCGATGCGACTATAGCTCCCACGTGTCGAGGCACGACTTAGAGACATAATCGCATTGAAGGCATATGTCGCAAGTTAGGCAATCTTCACCACATCCCATGTAATGTAAATAATAAAGGGGGGGTAACATAGTTGGCTTACACTCGCCACATCAATCAAGTACATAAATAACATTACATCATTCAAACACTCATGGGCCGACTACGGCGCCAAAATAAAAGAGAACCCAACATGCGACACGGTCCCATTCACCCCCAACTGGGCACCACTACTGATCATCGGGAAAGGAAACGTAGTATTGTTGAGAGTCTTCGTCGAACTCCCACTTGAGCTCGTACGCGTCTCCGGGAGCGGAATCATCAGGCCCTGCATCTGGTGTGATAGTAATCTGTGAGCCACAGGGACTCAGCAATCTCGCACCCTCGCGAACAAGACTATTTAAGCTTAAAGGTATGACAGGGTAAATATATGTGGAACTGCAGCAAGCGACTAGCAATTATGGTGGCTAACTTATTCGCAAAGGAGAGCGAGAAGAGGAGGCAAGGCACGAGCGAGAAACTAGAGAGCAACCTGCGCAAAACATTACTCCAACACCGTGTCCACTTCCCGGACTCCGCCGAGAAGAGGCCATCACGGTAACACACTCAGTTGATTCATTTTAATTAATTAAGGTTCAAGTTATCTACAACCGGACATTAACAAATTCCCATCTGCCCATAACCGCGGGCACGGCTTTCGAAAGTTCAATCCCTGCAGGGGAGTCCCAACTTAGCCCATGACAAGCTCTCACGGTCAACGAAGGAATAGACCTCCTCCCAAGACGTTCCGATCAGACTCGGCATCTCGGTAATTCAAGACACTTCAACAGGTTAAAACAAGACCAGCAACACCGCCCGAATGTGCCGACAAATCCCGATAGGAGCTGCACATATCTCGTTCTCAGGGCACACTCAGATGAGACTAGCTACGAGTAAAACCAACCCTCAAGTTTCCCCGAGGTGGCCCCGCAGGCAGCTCAGTTCAGACCAACACTCAGAGGGAGCATTGGCCCGGGGGGGGGTTAAAATAAGATGACCCTCGGGCTCCGGTAACCCAAGGGAAAAAGAGGCTAGGTGGCGAATGGTAAAACCAAGGTTGGCCATTGCTGGAAAAGCTTTAATCAAGGCGAACTATCAAGGGGTTCCCATTATAACCCAACCGCGTAAGGAACGCAAAATCCGGGAACATAACACCGATATGACGGAAACTAGGGCGGCAAGAGTGGAACAAAACACTAGGCGAGAGGCCGAGCCTTCCACCCTTTACCAAGTATATAGATGCATTAAGATAACAAGGCAATATAATGATATCCCAACAAGTAAATAAAAGATGTTCCAACAAGGAACGGCCTCCAATCTTCACCTGCAACTAGCAACGCTATAAGAGGGGCTGAGCAAAGCGGTAACATAGCCAATCAACGGTTTGCTAGGACAAAGGTGGGTTAGGGGTTTGACATGGCAATTTGGGAGGCTTGCAAGCAAATGGTAGGCATCGTAGCAATGGCATAGCAAAAGAGCGAGCAAACTAGCATAGCAAAGATAGTAGTGATTTCGAGGGTATGATCATCTTGCCTGCACAGTTGTCAGAGTTGACTGGATCCTCAAAAGCAAACTCAACGGGCTCCTCGTTAGCGAACTCGTCTCCCGGCTCTACCCAAACAAGACAAACAAGCAACAAGGATACAATCAACCACGTGCAAGATCAAGCAACATGATGAAATGATGATATGCTATGCGGGATGCGATGCGGGATGCAAAATGCAAGATATGACAGGAAATGCATGAACCTGGCCTCAACTTGGAATTCCAAGGGTGCCACTGGAAAGATGAGGTGAAATCGCTTGAAAACGATATAAAGATCGCCGGAATCGGAGTTACGGTTTGGAAATGGCAAGCGATTCAAATATGACACCGGTCTGCGATTTACAGCAAGTAGGCATCTAAATGCAATGAAATGAACAGGCTACAGCAACCAAACATGACAACAAAATACATGGCAGGGATGCATACAAGATGCTTAACAAAAGTCTAGCACTGAGCTACGGCCAATTCATCCATTAGGAGGTTCAAACAAGCATGGCAAAAACGCAAATGGTAAAACAGATCTCAGACTTAGTGAAATTAACACTTGTCTGGAATTTCAGATCATATAGCCCTCTTCGGAGCAACAAAACAACATGCTACAGGACCTGAACATGACAAAGAAAGACATGGCATGGAGCTACTCAACAAGCTTAACAAAAGTCCCTTAGTGACCTTGAGCCAAAAGGGATCACAAAATACAATTGCAAGCACGCGAACATAGCAAAAACAAAATCAGTTTTCAGACAGTGAAAACTGGGACATGCTGAAATATAACTCACGAAGGCATGTTTACGAGCTCGATGCACTCACTATGGTGCAAGTCATGGCAAGGCAAGCATACACCCATAAAGAAGGCACAAAATACAAGCTAGACATGGCAAGAACAATGGCATAGCATGCACGGATCAACTACAATAACATCGGCAAAATCGCAAACAAGTTGACGATCTGCCCAGATTCACAACGAAGCAAAAGTAGAGCTCGATTGACTCAAGCTAGGGTGCTCCATAATTGCAAACAAAGACATGGATGGATAGAGCACTACATGGTTAACAAAACTTCCTTATTGATCATCCTCAAAAGAGGCACGGATCACTAGGAAACAACAAGAACATATGGCATCATGAGATAAATAATCCCAGGACTTAGTGAAATTACTAAGTCCCTGAAAACAGAATTAGCAAGTGCACCACTTTGCAAGCTTGCACAAGTCACCACACACATCCTAAAAATACATGGGTTTCACCTCTGGATAAATGACAAAATCCTTAACAAAACATATGAAGAACTCACGGGCATAGCATGCACACATCAATCATGGCAAAAATGACAAAAGTGCTAAACGGAGTAACCGATCTGACAATTAACTCAAGTAGCCCTGTTTTAACAGAATTTCGGGCATCAAGATGAGCTCAAATGAAAATGATTCAATGGAATGAAATGATGTACTCTCTGAGCTGAACATTTTGATATGCTATATTCCCAAATCGGAGCTACGGATGCAAAGTTACGGAGCCTCGAACAGGAGCACGTGGACTAAAAATTCTAAGGACTTGGTGAAAAAAAACTACACAGATCTGGATCTAGGGTTTCGGATCGCTGTAGCAACCGGGTCGGGGCGCGCCTCCCGAGGCGACTCCGGCGAAGACGAGGACGGCGGCCGGCGGGGGCGACGTCCGGCGGCCGGAGCCGGGGCCGGCTGCGGGCCGGGCGACGCCGGCGAGCTCCGCGGCGGCTCGGGGCGGCGACGGCGGCTGCGGCGGCCCGGCGACGAGGTGGCGACGGCGGCCGGCGGGGCGGGCCACGGCGGCGCGGCGCCGGAGTGGAGGGCGACGGCGGCGGGCGAAGGGCGCGGGCGGCGGCGGCCTCGGGCTGGCGGGGGCCGGCTGCGGGCCGGCCGGGCCGCGGGCGGGGACGGCGGCGGCTTGCCACGTGGCGAGCGCGGGGTGGCTGGCGGCTCAGAGCGGACGCGTCCGGCCGGGGCGGACGTGTCCGGCCGGCGCGGATCTGGGATTTTTTTAGGGTTAGGGGGGAGAGGATCCGCGAATTTGGAATGGGGGGGTGTATATATAGGCATAGAGGGAGCTAGGAGAGTCCAAATGAGGTGCGGTTTTCGGCCACGCGATCGTGATCGAATGCTCTAGGACATGGAGCAGAGTTTGGTGGGTTTTGGGCCAAATTGTAGGGGTGTTGGGCTGCAACACACGCGAGGCCTTTTCGGTCCCTCGGTTAACCGTTGGAGTACCAAACGAAGTCCAAATGGTACGAAACTTGACAGGCGGTCTACCGGTAGTAAACCAAGGCCGCTTGGCAAGTCTCGGTCCAATCCGGAAATGTTTAATCCCCACACACGAAAGAAAGCTAGAAATGACCACCGGAGGAGAACGTAGCGCCGGAATGCAAAACGGACAACGAGGAAAGCTCGAATGCATGAGATGAACACCTATGCAAATGCAATACACATGATGACATGATGTGAGATGTATGACAACGATAATAACACCAGAGACAAAAACCCGAACCCGAGAAAATAAATATAACTTAACGCCGGAAACGGCAAGAGTTGGAGTACAAATAGGGAAAGTTACATCCGGGGTGTTACAGAGGGTTGGGGGCGCGCCCTGCTGCCTCGTGGCCTCCTCGCTTCTTTGTTGATGTACACTCCAAGTCTCCTGGATCACGTTTGTTCCAAAAATAACTCTCCAGAAGGTTTCATTTCGTTTGGATTCCGTTTGATATTCCTTTTCCACGAAACATTGAAATAGGCAAAAAAACATCAATTTGCACTGGGCCTTTGGTTAGTAGGTTAGTCACAAAAATAAAATAAAAAGGTATATTAAAGCCCATTAAACATGCAAAACAGATAATATAATAGCATGGAACAATCAAAAATTACAGATACATTGGAGACGTATCAAGCATCCCCAAGCTTAATTCCTGCTCGTCCTCGAGGAGGTAAATGATAAAAACAGAATTTTTTGATGTGGAATGCTACCTACCGTAATTCTCAATGTAATTTTCTTTATTGTGGCATGAATGTTCAGATCCGAAAGATTCAAGACAAAAGTTTAATATTGACATCAAAATAATAATACTTCAAGCATACTAACAAAGCAATCATGTCTTCTCGAAATAACATGGCCAAAGAAAGTTATCCCTAAAAAGTGATATAGTCTGGCTATGTTCTATCTTCATCACACAAAGTATTTAAATCATGCACAACCCCGATGACAAGCCAAGCAATTGTTTCATACTTTTGATGTTCTCAAACTTTTTAATCTTCACGCAATACATGAGCGTGAGCCATGGATATAGCACTATAGGTGGAAGAGAATGGTTGTTGTGGAGAAGACAAAAAGGAGAAGATAGTCTCACATCAACTAGGCGTATCAACGGGCTATGGAGATGCCCATCAATAAATATCAATGTGAGTGAGTAGGGATTGCCATGCAACAGATACACTAGAGCTATAAGTGTATGAAAGCTCAACAAAAGAAACTAAGTGGGTGTGCATCCAACTCGCTTGCTCACGAAGACCTAGGGCATTTTGAGGAAGCCCATCATTGGAATATACAAACAAAGTTCTATAATGTAAAATTACCACTAGTATATGAAAGTGACAGCATAGGAGACTCTCTATCATGAAGATCATGGTGCTACTTTGAAGCACAAGTGTGGTAAAAGGATAGTAACATTGTCCCTTCTCTCTTTTTCTCTCAAATAATTTTTTAGTTGGGCATTTTATCTCTTTTTTATGGCCTCTTTTTTTTTATTTTTTTATTTTTCGTCCGGAGTCTCATCCTAACTTGTGGGGGAATCATTGTCTCCATCATCCTTTCCTCACTTGGGACAATGCTCTAATAATGATGATCATCACACTTTTATTTACTTACAACTCAAAAATTACAACTCAATACTTAGAACAAAATATGACTCTATGTGAATGCCTCCGGCGGTGTACCGTGATATGCCATGAATAAAGAGTGACATGTATGAAAGAATTATAAAGGTGGCTTTTCCACAAATACGATGTCAACTACATTATCATGCAAAGCAGTATGACAATGATGAAACGTGTCATAACAAATGGAACGGTGGTAAGTTGCATGGCAATATATCTCGGAATGGCTATGGAAATGCCATAATAGGTAGGTATGGTGGCTGTTTTGAGGAAGGTATTTGGTGGGTGTATGGTATCGGCGAAAGGTGCGCGGTACTAGAGAGGCTAGCAATGGTGGAAGGGTGAGAGTGCGTATAATCCACAGACTCAACATTAGTCATAAAGAACTCACATACTTATTGCAACAATCTATTAGTTATCAAAACAAAGTACTACACGCATTCTCCTAGGGGGATAGATTGGTAGGAAAAGACCATCGCTCGTCCCCGACCGCCACTCGTAAGGAAGACAATCAATAAATAAATCATTCTCCGACTTCATCACATAACGGTTCACCATACGTGCATGCTACGGGAATCACAAACTTCAACACAAGTATTTCTCAAATTCACAACTACTCAACTAGCATGACTCTAATATCACCATCTTCATATCTCAAAACAATCATCAAGTATCAAACTTCTCATAGTATTCAATGCACTTTTTATGAAAGTTTTTATTATACCCAACTTGGATGCCTATCATATTAGGACTAATTTTATAACCAAAGCAAATTACCATGCTGTTCTAAAAGACTCTCAAAATAATATAAGTGAAGCATGAGAGATCAGTAATTTCTATAAAATAAAACCACCACCTTGCTCTTAAAGATATAAGTGAAGCACTAGAGCAAAATTATCTAGCTCAAAAGATATAAGTGAATCACATAGAGTATTCTAATAAATTCTGATTCATGTGTGTCTCTCCAAAAGGTGAGTACAGCAAGGTTGATTGTGGTAAAAAAGCAAAGACTCAAATCATACAAGACGCTCCAAGCAAAACACATATCATGTGGTGAATAAAAATATAGCCTCAAGTAAAGTTACCGATGGACGAAGACGAAAGAGGGGATGCCCCGAAAGCTTAGGCTTTTGGTTGTCCTTGAATTTTACCTTTGGGTGCCTTGGTCATCCCCAAGCTTAGGCTCTTGCCACTCCTTATTCCAAAATCCATCAAATCTTTACCCAAAACTTGAAAACTTCACAACACAAAACTAAACAGAAAATCTCATGAGCTCTGTTAGTATAAGAAAACAAACCACCACTTCAAGGTACTGTAATTAACTCATTATTTATTCATATTTGTGTTAAACCTACTATATTCCAACTTCTCTATGGTTCATACTCCCCGATACTAGCCATAGATTCATCAAAATAAGCAAACAACACACGAAAAACAGAATCTGTCAAAAACAGAACAGTCTGTAGTAATATGTAGGTTTCAAATACTTATGTAACCCCAGAAATTCTGAAATAAATTGGTGGATGTGAGGAATTTTTCTATTAATTATCTGAAAAAAGAATCAACCTAATCGCACTCTCCAGTAAAAAATGGCAGCAAATCTCGTGAGCGCTAAATTTTCTGTTTTTTACAGCAAGATTGCAAAGACTTCCCCCAAGTCTTCCCAAATGTTTTACTTGGCACAAACAATAATTAAAAACATAAGACCACATCTAAACAGAATCTATATGAATTATTTATTACTAAACAGGGACAAAAACAAGAAACAAAAATAAAATTGGGTTCCCTCCCAACAAGCGCTATCGTTTAACGCCCCTAGCTAGGCCTAAAAACAAGAATAGATCTAGGTATTGTCATCTTTGGTATGCAATCCATAAGTGGCTCTCATAATGGATTCATGAGGTAATTTAATTTTCTTTCTAGGGAAGTGTTCCATGCCCTTCCTTAATGGAAATTTAAATATAATATTTCCTTCTTTCATATCAATAATTGCACCAATCGTTCTAAGGAAAGGTCTACCAAGAATAATAGGACATGTAAGATTGCAATCTATATCAAGAACAATGAAATCCACAGGCACATAATTCCTATTTGCAACAATAATAACATCATTAATCCTTCCCATAGGTTTCTTAATCATGGAATCTGCAAGATGCAAATTTATAGAACAATCATTAAATTCACGGAAACCTAACACATCACACAAAGTTTTTGGAATCATGGAAACACTAGCACCCAAATCACATAAAGCATATCATTCATGATCTTTAATTTTAATTTTAATAGTAGGTTCCCACTCATCATAAAGTTTTCTAGGGATAGAGACTTCTAATTCAAGCTTTTCTTCATAAGATTGCATTAAAGCATCAACAATATGTTTGGTAAAAGCTTTATTTTGACTATAAGCATGAGGAGAATTTAGCATGGATTGCAACAAGGAAACACAATCTATCAAAGAGCAATTATCATAATTAAATTTCTTTAAATCCAAAATAGTGGGTTCATTGCTATGTAAAGTTTTGACCTCTTCAATCCCACTTTTACCAATTTTTGTATCAAGATCTAAAAACTTCAAATTATTGGGACGCCTTTTAGCTAAAGTTGACTCATCTCCAGTCCCATCATTTTCAAGATTCATATTTAAAAATATATTTAATAGGATAAACATCAATCACTTTTAGATCTTCATCCTTATTATCGTGTAAACTAGAAGAATACGCTTTTATAAAGCAATCTTTTTTAGCATGCATCCTAGCGGTTCTTTCTTTGCACTCGTCAATGGAAATTCTCATAGGTTTGAGAGACTCATTGATATCAAGCTTAGGTGGAATAGATATAAGTTTCAAAGAATCAATATCAAGAAAAATTCTATCCATGTTCCTAGCCAACTCATGAATCTTAGGCAATTTTTCTTCAAGCAAAGCATTGAAATTCTTTTGCAAAAATCATAAATTCTTTAACACTAGTCTCAAAATCAGAGGGATAAGAGTTGTTGTAGGAATTACCATAATTATTATAGGAATTACTAGGAAACGGCCTAGGATTAAAGTTTCCTCTATATGCGTTGTTACCAAAATCATTCCTACCAACAAAATTCACATCCATAGATTCATTATTATTCTCAATAAAAGTAGACAAAGGCATATCATTAGGATCAGGAGAAATACTCGTATTAGAAAACAATTTCATAAGTTCATCCACCTTTATACTCAAAACATTAATATCTTCTATCGCAGGAACCTTTTTACTAGTAGATATTTTGGTGTGCCATTGAGAATAATTAACCACAATATTATCTAGGAGTTTAGTAGCTTCTCCTAAAGTGATTTCCATAAAAGTGCCTCCCACGGCCGACTCTAAAAGATTTCTAGATGCAAAATTCAATTCAACATAAATTTTTTGTATGATCATCCATAAATTTAATCCATGAGTAGGGCAATTACACATCATTAATTTCATCCTTTCCCAAGATTGTGCAACATGCTCATGATCAAGTTGCTTAAAATTCATAATATCGTTTCTAAGAGAGATGATCTTAGCGGGAGGAAAATACTTAGAGATAAAAGCATATTTGCACTTATTCCACGAATCAATACTATTTTTAGGCAAAGACGAAAACCAAGTTTTAGCATGATCTCTAAGTGAAAATGGAAATAGCTTCAATTTAATAATATCATTATCCACATCTTTATTCTTTTGCATATCACACAAATCAACAAAGCTGTTTAGATGGGTAGCGACATCTTCACTAGGAAGGCCAGAAAACTGATCTTTCATAACAAGGTTCAACAAAGTTGTATTAATTTCACAAGATTCAAAATCGGTAAGAGGAGCAACCGAAGTGCTAATAAAATCATTATTGTTGGTATTGGAAAAGTCACACAATTTAGTATTTTCTTGAGCCATCATGACAAACAATCCAACACACAAGCTCACAAGAAGCAAGCGAAAAGAGACGGACAGAAAAGAGGCGAATGGAAAAGAGGGCGAACAAAACAGCAAGGGTGAAGTGGTGGAGAGGAAAACGAGAGGCAAATGGCAAATAATGTAATGCGAGGGATAAGAGTTTGTGATGGGTACTTGGTATGTCTTGACTTGTGCGTAGATCTCCCCGGCAACGACGCCAGAAATCGCACGTTGGCGGGAGATCAAATCTTGACTTGACTTGGTGCAACCTCCCTGGCAACGGTGCCTGAAATCCTTCTTGCTACCTCTTGATCATGCGTTGGTTTTCCCTTGAAGAGGAAAGGGTGATGTAGCAAAGTAGCGTAAGTATTTACCTCAGTTTTGAGAACCAAGGTATCAATCCAGTAGGAGATTACACGCAAGTCCCACGTACCTGCACAAACAAACAAGTACCTCGCAACCAACGCGATAAAGGGGTTGTCAATCCCTTCACGGTCACTTACAAAAGTGAGATCTGATAGAGATAATAAGATAAATATTTTTGGTGTTTCTTTGTATAGATTGGAAAATAACGATTGCAAAATAAACAACGATAGAAATAGCAAGTAGATAGGAATATAATATGATGGAAAATAGACCTGGGGGCCATACGTTTCACTAGTGGTTTCTCTCAAGATAGCAAATTCTACGGTGGGTGAACAAATTACTGTCGAGCAATTGATAGAAAAGCGCATAGTTATGAGAATATCTAGGCATGATCATGTATATAGGCATCACGTCCACGACAAATAGACCGAAAGGATTCTGCATCTTCTATTATTACTCCATACATTGACCGCTATCCAGCATGCATCTAGAGTATTAAGTTCATAAGAACCGAGTAACGCATTAGGAAACATGACATGATGTAGAGGGATAAACTAAAGCAATATGATATAAACCCCATCTTTTTATCCTCGATGGCAATAATACAATACGTGCCTTGCTGCCCTGATGTCACTAGGAAAGGACACCACAAGATTGAACCCAAAGCTAAGCACTTCTCCCATTGCAAGAAAGATAAATCTAGTAGGACAAACCAAACTGATAATTCGAAGAGACTTGAAAAGATATTTAAATCATGCATAAAAGATTTCAGAGAAGAATCAAATATTTTTCATAGATAATCTTGATCATAAACCCACAATTCATCGAATCTCGACAAACACACCGCAAAAAGAATTACATCGAATAGATCTCCAAGAGAATCGAGGAGAACTTTGTATTGAGATCCAAAGAGAGAGAAGAAGGCATCTAGCTAATAACTATGGACCCGAAGGTCTGTGGTAAACTACTTGGTGTTGATGTAGAAGCCCTCCGTGATCGATTCCCCCTCCGGCATAGTGCCGGAAAAGGCCTCAAGATGGGATCTCACGGGTACAGAAGGTTGCGGCGGCGGAAATAGGGTTTCGTGGTGCTCTTGGATGTTTTCAGGGTATATGGATATATATAGGAGGAAGAAGTAGGTAGGTGGAACTACGAGGGGTCCACGAGGGTGGGGGTGCTCGCCCTCCTGCCTCGTGGCCTCCTCGCTTCTTTCTTGACGTCCACTCCAAGTCTCCTGGATCACGTTTGTTCCAAAAATAACTCTCCCAAAGGTTTCATTCCGTTTGATATTCCTTTTCTGCGAAACACTGAAATAGGCAAAAAACAACAATTTGCACTAGGCCTTTGGTTAGTAGGTTAGTCCCAATAATAATATAAAAAGGTATATTAAAGCCCGTTAAACATCCAAAATAGATAATATAATAGCATGGAACAATCAAAAATTATAGATACGTTGGAGACATATCAGAGCTCAGTCGTTGGGTTTATCGACGCTGCAGGGACGGACCCGAGCACAGACGATGTGCCCAGTCTTCTCATGCGAAGGGTCCCGAAGAAGGACGACCGACGCGCGGCTCCTGCGGTGATGAGGCACCGGGTCACGCGCCCTAGCCTATCCATTCATGACTGCTAGGGCGTGTGACGTTCATGGCATCATAGTGCCGGGCAGGCAAGTGGTAATCATATGTAACTCATGAAGTCGAACAAACTAGCTTAGATAGATGCGGGGACGATACATGCCACTGGGACGGACCCGAGCGGCCTGGGGATGATGCATCCCAAGGGGCGCCCCCAATAGAGTAAGCTAAAGATGCAAAAGGATACATGCCACAGGGTCAGGCCCATGCGACCTAGGAATAATGCAGCCCGAGGGGCGCTCCCAGCTGAATAAACTTAGGAAATTTCACCTGGTTTCGTTGTCGAAGGAGTGTTGGGTAGCTGAAGGCGTGCGCTGAAGAAGTCGCTCCTCATGAGCTGCCAAGACCCTGAGCCTCGGGAGGCTCTGGGGCTCAGGTGGTTCCTTAAGGACCATCTCCATCTCTGCCAAGACCGCATGATGCCTGGCCTCCTGGGTTGCCAGGATGCTCCGTAGGTTGCGCTAGAAGGCGGCTGCCATGCTCGGCAGGCCAAACAACATGCAAACATAGCTGTGAGGTGGACCCTCACACTGCCCAACGTGCGAAGGACAGAAGCGCTCCTGAGATGCGGTCCCGTTGAGCCCTGGGATGTCAATGCAGACACACAACCCGCCACCCTCGCCTGGATGGGGAGCTGCACCAGGTGGGCGGCGGTCGCCACGCATAGCCCTTGCTTCTTGAAGCTCATGGGTGGCCTTAACGATGAACTCCTAAGCGCCGGGCGCTCCTCTCCCGGTGCCCTCCTGAGGGAAACGTGCCGCAAAGCACGCCTCCACGTGGTGCCTGAGCGCCTCCCTAGTGATGTTGGCCAGGTCTGAGGCCCTCCAGAAGAGAGCCCCTAAGCCTCGCCCGAGGAGGGCGCCAGGCGTGCCTTCCTATGCGAGGGAGGGAGGCGCCCTAGGTGCGGGCGCTGATCCTGAGGCGGCACCGCTAGAGACACCGCCCCCAGAGGCCCCGTGCGGAGTAGCTGCTTCTTCTTCGTGGGGATGGCCTCAGGAGGGTACTGCGTGCTCTCGTTGTCAGGGTCTTCGATTGCTGCGGCTTGGAAGGCGCGCTCGAGGGAGCACACCACATCTCTTTCTTCATAGGGGACTGTGATGATTCCGACGCTTCCCGGCATCTTGAGGTAGTTGTATCCGTGGTGCGTCACTACCATGAACTTGGCTAATGCTGAGTACCCAAGGATGGCGTTGTATAGCAGACGGATGTGGGCGACGTCGAAGTCGTTGATCTCGGTGCGGTAGTTGTCGCGCTGGCCGAAGGTGACAGGGAGACGAACTTGCCCTGTCGGGGTGGTGGAGCCATCGGCCACTCTTGAGAAGGGCTTGCTAGGCTGTAGCTCATCATAGGGCACTTGAAGGCTGTTGAACATCTTGACGGACAGGACACTGAGCCCCGCGCCACCGTCGATGAGGGTCTTGGTGACTTGGACATTGCTGATGACGGGTGAACAGAGTATCGGGAGGACGCTGGCAATCGCCACGCATTTGAGCTGGTCTACTGAGCTGAAGGTGATGACGTACTTGGACCACCTAAGCGGGCGTGTTGCCTCGAGCCTGGGGAGGGCCGCGTTCACCTCACAAGCACACTGCTTGAAGATGCGCTGGGAAGCCGGGGCCTGAGCACCGCCCAAGATGCAAGCGATGGCGCGCGGCTCTTGGAAGCCTCCATCCCCCTCATCCTGATGGCGGTCATCGTTTCTTCTTGGTGGTGGCGGCAGCGGAGGGAGGCCAAGATTGCCCTAAGGACGGTCCTCGCGAGGCTGGTCGTGCCAGGCACCCTCATGAGGCTGCTCCTGCCAATGGTCCTCACGAGGCCGGTCGCGCCACTCCTGGCGGGGGCCACGGTCATCCCAACGTCCTCCACCTCGTCCTCCTCCTCGGCCATAGCTCCGGTCATTGTGCTCAGGGCGTTGACCGAAGCGTCCATCTTGGATGGCCCCGAGCTCTTGACAATCGTTGGTGTTGTGGCTGTGTACGTTGCAGAAGGCGCAGAACGGACGACTGCTCTTGGACGACTCGGGGTGGTCCCGACCGCGCTTCGTGTCCGGCTCCGCCGCGAGCACGGCTACTCCCTTGCGCTTCACGTCCTTGACCTTGGCTTTCTACTTGTCTGGGTCGGCAGCAGGGAGCTCGAGGAGGGAGAGACACCCTTCCTCATCTCATGCGCACTTGGTCGCTATGTTGAACAGCTCCAAGGTCATGCATATCTCCTCGTGGATGGCGAGCTCCTCCTTCATCTTGACATCGCGGACGCCATCGGAGAACACTAAGATGATGGCCTCGTCCGTCACCTTGGGGATCTTGAGGCGAACGCTGTTGAAGCGCTGGATGTACTTCTGCAGGGTCTCTCCCGACTGTTGCTTGATGCGGCGCAGGTCACTCGCGGCTGGAGGGCGATCGAAAGTGCCCTATAAGTTGGTGATGAAGCGGTCGCGCATCTCATCCCAGGAGGAGATTGATCCCGCGGGCAGGTTCAGGAGCCACGAGCGAGAGCCATCCCGGAGAGCCATGGGAAACCAGTTCGCCATGACCTTTTCGTCGCCATTGGATGCCTCGATGCTTAGCTCGTAGAGCTGCAGGAACTCCGTGGGGTCAGGGATGCCGTCGTAGCGTGAGGCAGATCCGGCTTGAACTTGCATGGCCAAACGACGGTGGGTAACTCGATAGTGAAGGCGCAGCAGCCTGCTGTGGCCACTGGGGCCCTCTACAGAGGCGGAGCCTGCCCTTGATGTCCACGGACCGCCGCTGCAGGCGGCAAGCGGTCTTGTCGTGGTGGCGCCGGGAGCGCAGGAGTGTTTTCTTGCGGTTGAGGGACCTCCTGGCAGCTTCCTTCTTCATGCGCGGGCACACGGCGTGGCGGATCACGCTGCGGGACCATGCGTCTTGGGGCGAGGACACCATCTTGATGCGAAGGAGGCGGTGGCGCTCCATGAGCTACGTCGCCCGCGGCTGGAGGTGGGCGAGGCAGTGAGAGGGATGGTGCAGGAGAGCCCCCAGCGGTGCTGACGAGCTCGGCGATGCGGTGTAACCAGTCCTCGTAGAGGTCGTCAACCAGGCGGTAACGAAGAAGCTCGCGTGCCATGAGCAGTGCGGCCTGTGCGTCCGTGGGTGCGCGGCGAGCGTGAGACGATGAGCTGGCGGGGGTCAGCGACGAGGTGGCGGTGTGGCCGTCCCGCCACACGGAGGGGTGCAGTGATGATGCTTGCTGCTTGTTTGCTGCCGAGCCAGTAGTGGCGTTGGCAACAAGTGAGGGAAACGACAGGAAGGCCCGCCGACAGGGGCCGTCTGAGCGACGGGCGACGAGGGCGGCCCGACGCTCGGTGCGGGCTTGACCCGCGTCTGCCATGGATGCGGCGGAGCGGTGGAATGTGGATCAACGGAAGGAAAGCTTCAGCGCACCCCTACCCGGTGCGCCAAATGTCGGGTTTCTGGTTCTGGCAAAACCCTTGAGGTTCGAACTCTGGGGTGCGCACGAAGATCTGTCCTCCCCCTAGCTCACGCTCTCACCACAATCTCAAAGCTCAGCTCGTCGAACTCACAGAACAAAGGACACAGGGTTTATACTGGTTCGGGCCACGGATGTGGTTTAATACCCTACTCCAGTGTGGTGTGGTGGATTGCCTCTTGGGCTGAGGATGAACGAGTACAAGGGAAGAACAACCTCCTGAGGAGAGGTGTCCTTGAGCTCGGAGAGCTTGTGTGGTTGAGGATGATCTGAATGGTCCAAGACCTGTCCACATATGAGTTCTCCCCTTCCTACTGTGGTGGCTAGTCCTATTTATAGAGGCCTTGGTCGTCTTCCCAAATGTAGGCGGGAAGGGATCCAACAAGGGCCAAATTTGAAGAGAGACAACTAGTACAAGTTATCCTGACAAAAGGTGGTCTTCGCCTACCAAAGGCTCTGGTGGTGACGCCGTCCTCGGCTCCATGGTGACCTCTGTCCTGTCATCCTGTTGGTCTTGGTCTTGTTGCACCGATATCGAAACCTTTGTCTAATGCCTCGGGACTCCTCACCTGCGCTTGCCTCTTTAGCACCAAAGAGGAAACGAGTACACTGCACACACTGGCGCCCGCCTGTCCTTGGTCATCATGGCTTGCATCACAGGGACCTTGCGAGGTGCCCCTCGCCTTGATCTCTCCGCCTCTCGTGAGCCAGCCTGGTGAGGCCGCCCCCGAGGAGGTCTTGTGTCGTCTACCTTGTGAGGCTTGGCCCCTCGCGAGGGTATTGAGTGTTCGCTGATGAAGATGGGTCGTATAGGGCCGCAGGTGGAGCCACGCCGTCGGCCGCAAGTAGGCAAGTCTGGGGACCCCGTTCCCAGGACGCCGACACCAGTACCTTCCATGAAGTCTCGCACCACCATCATTACAACAACTTGCCGTCAAAGCCACGCAACCAAGGTCCTCCCATACCCGCCCTGCCGAGAAAACGCGACCCACTAGCCAAAAACCACCCGGACGAGGAGCCACAACTAACCATGTCGTGCAAGAGCCAAATCCAGCACGACGGCCTTCACCCACACAAGGGGACTGTCGCCAACGAACTCAGACCCAAGGCCCAGATCGGATCTGGGGGAATCAGATCTGACCAACACCTCCTTCCACCACTCTAGCGCCATCACATCCGGGAGCATCACATTGCACCCAGCACCTTGAGGAGGCCAGCCACCCGCTGCTCGCCATGGACTCCTTCCCGGCAGGGCCTCACAGCGCTGCCGCCACCATAGCCCAGAGCTTGGGCCATTGCCCCCATATGAATTGGCACCCCAACCTCGGCTGCCACTCTGCTACGCATCTGGACTCAGACCACCTCTCCACCGTGCCCTCTGCCATGTGCTAGCGAAAGCCACCACGGATCCCGCTGCCCCTTCCACTGGCCACCCCAACACCATGGCAACCCCGAAGACGTCGACTCCGCGCGGAGGGGGTCATTGGGGGGTGCGCCTCCAGCACCCCTTGCCTTTGTCGTCCGATCGCGGCTGCCACCGCAGGCGGCAACGGCCGCAGTAGGAGATCAGGGCTTCTATTGGTCTAGGGTTTGGGGGGCCTTCGGTACCGCACACGCGTGCGACCCTGGAGGCATCTTCTAGAATCAGTAGCATCCGAGGTTTTTGATCTGTTACTAGTTTTCAACATGACCAACTGCAGTAGTATAATGCACCGCCAATATGGAACATGCGTGTGCTAGAAGAAGAAGAAGAAGAAGAAGAAGAAGAAGAAGAAGAAGAAGAAGAAGAAACAAGGGGGATGAATGAATGATGGTCTAGGGTTTGGGGGGCCTTCGGTGCCCCAATGTTGTCCGAAGAATGAATGATGGTCGCCACCCGGCGAGCCCAATGATGAGCCGACTCGCCCTCGTGCTGCACACAGTGCTCTAAATCAACAATTGTTAAAGGTTGCTACAAGTATCTTGGAAATGCTTGATAAAACTGTCCTTTAATTCTGCCCCAAGTATTGATGGTGTTAGGGGGCAGACTCTTCAGCCATGTGCGAGCCGGCCCTTCCAATATCATGGTAAAATAATTGGCACAAACTGCAACACCGACATCTAACATCTCCATGGCCAGCTCGTAACTTTCAATCCAGGCCTATGGGGAAGGTCCGGTGTGTAATTAGGCACCTTACGAGGGCCCTTGAAATCCTTGGGCAAACGCTCATTACGCAAAGCTGGCACTAGAGACGGCACCCCAACAGTCCTGGAATATGACCCGGTGCCCACCGAGGCTGAAGGGATCATCGGAGGCTTCTG
The DNA here is from genome assembly GCF_018294505.1 of Triticum aestivum. NCBI lineage: Eukaryota > Viridiplantae > Streptophyta > Magnoliopsida > Poales > Poaceae > Triticum > Triticum aestivum. Next base: position 445,027,404 of record NC_057797.1, read on the forward strand.
ACAATCCCCCTTGTTAGCTGCTACTGCTGCCTCATGGCCTGCATGAGCATCAGTCCTTAGGTTAAGGGGTGGATTAAGGCGGGGTGGGTTACGACATTGCTTACTGCTGGAAACCGCGGGCGACTCAACATGTCGGCTGTAACTACGGGTTGGGAGAGGATTTAAGTGATCGCGACTATATGAATAAGCAGCCTGTTGCACGATGGCTGTTTGCAAGAGCTCAACCGCGTTCCGGGTCTCCACTACGGCTGGTGACTCGCCGGAGATAGGAATCGCCGCAAGCCGGGTCACCGCTGCTACCATGTTATCCATTTGGTTGAAAAAATGCCTAGGTGGTGTCAAGAAATGCTGTGGTGGCATCTGAACATGGGGTGGGTTGGTTCTCGGTTCTTCTTTTCATGCCGGCTTAGGCGGATGAGGTTGAGTCACTGCTCGGCTCCCTGGTACATCCGGGTTTGATTGGGGAATAACTAGTGCTTCCGGCGTGCTTGGCCCTGCTCTAGGCATTTTGAACTAGCGCGTCGGGTCATACACCTATGGCAACCGACTCTGGTGCCTTCTCCGGAACACGGCATTAGATGTGTTCTGGTCCAAATTTGGATGCCAAGCTTCTGCCTTCAAGTGTTCCACGTCTGCATCAACCTGAGCTTTCAATGCTGCCGTTTGGATGCTCTCAGCATTGATATCATCCTGAGCCTTCGTCATATGCTCATAGGTTTTTGCAATCTCTGCATTGCGTCCCGCTTGATTCACCGCAGTAACCTCAGTCGCCAGTAGGGTCGTCAAAGTTCCCATCAACTCAGATAAAACTTGAACCGGCGGTCTAACTGAGCCAGACGCGCCAGCCGCCGCAGCCATCGGGTCAGCCGTCGCAGTTGCGTCGATCACCAAAAAATTGAGAGCCGACGCTGTGCCAACCATGAAGATGACGGCTCGGCTCGACAGCTCATAGGGGTCCGGAATACTGTCGCCATCGGAACAACCCCTAAGCCCGCCTTCTTGAAGTTGGTAGATTGACTTTGTCTCTCTAGTTGAGGACCCATCACTGATACGTCTCCCATGTATCTGTAATTTTTTATTATTCCATCCTGTTATATTATCAATCTTGGATGTTTTACAATCATTTTATATCATTTTTTGGTACTAACCTATTGACACAGTGCCAAGTGTCAGTTCCTGTTTTTTTTCCGTGTTTTTTACATCGCAGAAAATCAATATCAGACAGAGTCCAAATGCCACGAAACTTTATAGAGATTTTTTATGGACCAGAAGGAACATGTTGGGCCTTGGTTGCACCTGGGGGGAGTCCGGAGGAGGGGACAACCCACCAGGGCACGCCAGGAGGCCCATGTTGGGGAACGCAGTATTTAAAAATTTCCTACGACCACACAAGATATATCAAGAAGATGCATAGCAACGAGAGGGGAGAGTGTGTCTACGTACTCTCGTAGACCGAAAGCGGAAGCGTTTAGTAACGCGGTTGATGTAGTCGAACGTCTTCACGATCCAATCGATCAAGTACCAAACACATGACACCTCCGCGATCTGCACATGTTTATCTCGGTGATGTCCCTCGTACACTTCATCCAGCTGAGGCCGATGGTGAGTTCCATCAGCACGATGGCGTGTTGATGGTGATGATGAAGTTACCGACACAGGGCTTCGCCTAAGCACTACGACAATATGACCGAGGTGGAAAACTGTGGAGGGGGCACCGCACACGGCTAAAGATCAACTTGTGTCTCTATGGGGTGACCCCCTCCCCCATATATAAAGGAGGGGAGGAGGAGGGCCGGCCACAAGGGGCGCACCCAAGGGGGGGAATCCTACACCTAGTAGGAGTAGGTTCCCCCCTTTCCTAGTCCAAGTAGGAGAAGAAGGAAGGAGAGTAAGAAGAGAAGGAAAGGGGGGGGGCTAGCCCTAGTCCAATTCGGTTTGGGATAGGGGCGCGCGCCGACTCTTGGCCTGCCTCCTCTCTTCCACTACTAGGCCCATGAGGCCCAATAACTTCCGGGGGGGGGTCCGGTAACCCCCGGTACTCCGAAACTTATCCGAAATGACCCGAACCATTCTGTTGTCCGAATGTAGCCTTCCAATATATGAATCTTTATGTCTCGACCATTTCGGGACTCCTCGTCATGTCCGTGGTCACATCTGGGACTCCGAACAACCTTTGGTTCATCAAATCACATAACTCATAATACATATCATCATCAAACGTTAAGCGTGCGAACCCTATGGGTTCGAGAAATATGTAGACATGACTGAGACACATCTCCGGTCAATAACCAATAGCGGAACCTAGATGCTCATATTGGTTCCTACATATTCTATGAAGATCTTTATCGGGCAAACTGCATAACAACATACATTGTTCCCTTTGTCATCGGTATGTTACTTGCCCTAGATTCGATATTCGGTATCATCATACCTAGTTCAATATCGTTACCGACAAGTCTCTTTACTCGTTTCGTAATGCATCATCCCGTGACTAACTCATTAGTAACATTGCTTGCAAGGCTCATAGTGATGTGCATTACCGAGAGGGCCCAGAGAGACCTCTCCGATACACAGAGTGAAAAATCCTAATCTCGATCTATGCCAACTCAACAAACACCATCGAAGACACCTGTAGAGCATCTTTATAATCACCCAGTTACGTTGTGACGTTTGATAGCACACAAGGTGTTCCTCCGGTATTCGGGAGTTGCATAATACCATAGTCATAGGAACATGTATAAGTCATGAAGAAAGCAATAGCAATAAACTAAACGATCATAGTGCTAAGCTAACGGATGGGTCTAGTCCATCACATCATTCTCTAATGATGTGATCCGTTCATCAAATGACAACACATGTCCATGGCTAGGAAACTTAACCATCTTTGATTAACGAGCTAGTCAAGTAGAGGCATACGAGGGACACTTTGTTTGTCTATGTATTCACACATGTACTAAGTTTCCGGTTAATACAATTCTAGCATGAATAATAAACATTTATCATGATATAAGGAAATATAAATAACAACTTTATTATTGCCTCTAGGGCATATTTCCTTCAGTCTCCCACTTGCACTAGAGTTAATAATCTAGATTACACAATAATGATTCTAACACCCATGGAGTCTTGGTGCTGATCATGTTTTGCTCGTGAGAGAGGCTTAGTCAATGGGTCTGCAACATTCAGATCCGTATATATCTTGCAAATCTCTATCTCTCCCTCCTTGACTTGATCACAGATGGAATTGAAGCATCTCTTGATGTGCTTGGTTCTCTTGTGAAATCTGGATTCCTTTGCGAAGGCAATTGCACCAGTATTGTCATGAAAGATTTTCATTGGACCTGATGCACTAGGTATTACACCTAGATTGGATATGAACTCCTTCATCTAGACTCCTTCATTTGCTACTTTCGAAGCAGCTATGTATTCCGCTACACACGTAGATCCCGCCAGGACGCTCTGCTTAGAACTGCACCAACTGACATCTCCACCATTTAATGAAAATACGTATCCGGTTTGTGACTTTGAGTCATCCGGATCAGTGTCAAAGCTTGCAGCAACATAACAATTTACGACAAGCTCTTTTTCACCTCCATAAATGAGAAACATATCCTTAGTCATTTTCAGGTATTTCAGGATGTTCTTGAGAGCTGTCCAGTGATCCACTCCTGGATTACTTTGGTACCTCCCCGCTAAACTAATAGTAACGCACAAATCAGGTCTGGTACACAACATTGCATACATGATAGAACCTATGGCTGAAGCATAGGGAATGACTTTCATTTTCTCTCTATCTTCTGCAGTGGTCGGGCATTGAGTCTGACTCAACTTCACACCTTGTAACACAGGCAAGATCCCTTTCTTTGCTTGATACATTTCAAACTTCTTCAAAACTTTATCAAGGTATGTGCTTTGTGAAAGTCCAATTAAGCGTCTTAATCTATCTCTATAGATCTTGATGCCCAATATATAAGCAGCTTCAACGAGGTCTTTCATTGAAAAATTCTTATTCAAGTATCCTTTTATGCTATTCAGAAATCCAGTATCATTTCCAATTAACAATATGTCATCCACATATAATATCAGAAATGCTACAGACCTCCCACTCACTTTCTTGTAAATACAGGTGTCGGTGTCAAAACCGGTGGATCTCGGGTAGGCGGTCCCGAACTATGCGTCTAAGGCGGATGGTAACAGGAGGCAGGGGACACGATGTTTACCCAGGTTCGGGCCCTCTTGATGGAGGTAATTCCCTATGTCCTGCTTGATTGTTCTTGATGATATGAGTATTACAAGAGTTGATCTACCACGAGATCATAGAGGCTAAACCCTAGAAGCTAGCCTATGGTATGATTGTGTGTTGTCCTACGGACTAAACCCTCCGGTATATATAGACACCAGAGGGGGCTAGGGTTACACAGAGTTGGTTACATGGGAGGAGATCTACATATCCGTATTGCCTAGCTTGCCTTCCACGCCAAGGAGAGTCCCATCAGGACACGGGACGAAGTCTTCGATCTTGTATCTTCATAGTCCAACAGTCTGTCCAAAGGATATAGTCCGGCTGTCCGAAGACCCCCTAATCCAGGACTCCCTCAGTAGCCCCTGAACCAGGCTTCAATGACGATGAGTCCGGCGCGCAGTTTTGTCTTCGGCATTGCAAGGAGGGTTCCTCCTCCGAATACTCCATAGAAGATTTTGGACCCAGGGAGAGTGTCCGGCCCTGCAAAATAATTTCCACATACCACCGTAGAGAGAATAATATCTCCACAAATCTAATCTGCTGATGCGTTTTGACAGCACGATGTTACGTCATGGCCCGGTCATTATTCGAACCGTTTTTCTCAACTAGCACCGCACATATCACGAGGCGGTTTTCTTGACACGTCTTGTCGAAGCAGAGATCGTGTCCCCCTTATTACGGGATTCTCATCAATATGGACGTGGGTAACCCACTCGTGCCCGTTGGTATGACTCCTCGATTTTAGGCGAGTCCAAAACGGCCGCGAGGAGGACGCTTGACATTCACCCTCTTTATAAAGAGGCCAAGACCTGTCCCTTTTTCCTCGCGCGCTCAATCGAATCCTCCCCCACCTCGAGTTCCAACACCCCAGGCTCAGGTCAAGCGCTTCGGACCTTCAACCATCTCTGGATCTAACCTCCAAGGTTGGTGGATGCCTTCCTCTGTCATAGAGGAGGATATCAAGAAGCTGAGAGAGGCCAGATATCTGACCACCAAAATCTCGCACAGGCTGCCCGCCCGAGGGAAGGTCATCCCCACTCCCGAACCCAACGAGAGTGTTGTGTTCATCTCTCACTTCCTCCGACGACTAGGCCTCGCTCTGGATCCCTTTGTTAGGGGGCTCATGTTCTATTATGGGCTGGATTTCCATGATCTGGCCCCGGATTCCCTCCTTCACATCTCGTCGTTTATCGTCGTATGTGAGGCCTTCCTTCGCATTATCCCTCACTTTGGCCTGTGGCTCAAGACCTTCAATGTGAGGCCGAAGATGATCGAGGGGCGGCACATAGAGTGCGGAGGTGCCGTAATAAGCAAAAGTGCTGATGCTCCATGGCCAGAGGGTTCCTTCATAGAGGTGTCGAGTTTGTGGCAGTGGGAGTGGTTTTATATCACAGCTCCCCGGAGTGCCAAGTGGGTAGCCGCCCTGCCTTTCGCTCGGGTCCCCCACCACAACTGGCGTCATGGATCTGCGAGGGGCTAAACTGGGGTCCAGTAAAGGATGTGCCGATATTGCAGAGTCGCATCCGAGATCTCATTGAGAGAGACGTCAACCTGGTCACAGTGATGCAGGTCATGCCAGTTCGCGAGGTCCCACCTTGAAAATGTAGACCTCTTCATTTGTGGGAGTTCAATTCGGAGGGACCGCGAATCATTCAGCACTTCCTCGGCATGAGGCTCGAGGAGATGTACAAGTTTTTCTTCGGACCACAAATAAAGTGTCCGGACACCACCGAGGATGCGGGTCTAAGCTGTAATCGCCCAGATACCCAAGTAAGTAATCCCGTGGCCGAAAACACTGTTTCTCTTATTTATCATAACATCATTCTGAAAAGTCGCTCTTTGACCAGGACTGGATAACAAAGACGAAGATGATCAGGTGTCTGGCCCCCCTTCCCGAGGGCTTGGCCAATCCGGTACTAGACAGAATGCTGGAGCCGTCGCCTTATCAGGTTCCCTCGAAGGAAGATAAAGGGGGGAATAAAGAGGCCGAAAGCGAGCCTCACTCACTACTCGTCCCAACCGGGGGAATGAGCATCTCCGCGAAGGAGGATAACCAGGGAGAAGAATCTGACATTCCCTCTCCCCGTGGAAGGAAGAGGACCACCTCTGAAGATCCGGAAATAGTGGTTTCCAAACGAGGGAAGAAATCTTCACTAGAGGGTCCTGCCTCGGGGGGTACCCTTGCCGCACAATGTCTGCAAGGGAATCAGCCCTCTACCAAGCTATAAGAAATCAAAAAGTACTTAGTAGTGAAAATATCCTACCTTACGTCTGATGACAATAACCAAAACTTATATCTTGTAGTTCGAATCGTAGCCCTTCTCACAGAGTTCGTCTTCGGGGGATCTTCTTCCGGAGATGATGGAGAGCGAAGCTCCTCCCCCTGCCACCCCGCCTCATGAGGCGGGCGACCCTGAAGTGTCGTTGCGGAGGGTTTCTCCTGATCCGCTGTGGGGACCCCGACGCATAAGTCGTGATCACTGAATGCACGTGTACAGTGATCCCAGAGATCAATGCTCACTGAACACACAGAAGCTGAATAACAAGAGTCTTACATCCATACATACCTCTTACATAAATTACAACCATTATGGTCCAGTCTTGAGTATACTTTGTAGCGGAAATCTTTGTCGATAACTTGGACCCTTGCCGTCTGCCTTAACCCTACAGGCATTCTGACTGGAAAGCGTCCTAGCTCGCATGTTCGTCACCGAAGTATTCTTCTTCATATCATGTTCTTTCATGCATGGCCAATAAAATAACCAGTGGCAAGCCAATGATTACTTTTAATGTACTCGCAAGCAACCCATGTTTTGGTTCAATATACAACAATGCATGATATAGGAAATTTTTTGCGGAAAGCTAGTTTTGAGTGCAATGACATGTTCAACAACTTGTAAGACATGCATCAGGAGAATTCAATTAACCATGAGGACAGGTTACAGATATCAACATAAATAGAGTGGCATCAACCCAACTCAATCATGTCAAATCCTTTGACTTGACCCAAGTAGTTCTTCCCACACAGACACACTGGTTTGTAAACAAGTGGACGTAGCCCAAGAGCGGTTACCCAGCTGTCCTTGACCGTGGACACGGCTATTCGAATAGTTTTACACTCCGCAGAGGTTGCACACTTTACCCACAAGATCCGGGGAACTTCCGTGTCATCCATGACCCGCGGTACCTCAAGTACCCGGGGTAAGCACCCGATCACTATCTTTCCCTAGACGACACTAACAAGGAGTCCACTTGTTGTTCCGTATCCTCAGGATATACATCATACGAGACTCACTCGAGATCGTAACATCCGAGAGGGGACACAATGGTGTATCCGGTGCCCTGTGAAAACAGTCATGGCCGCCCTACCTGGCATGACCCCGTCCCGAGAGAGCGCACCAACAACTCTCCCGTCACTAGTAATGTGGGCTCCAAGCTAGTATCGGCCAAGGTAATCAACAATGCCCTTTCCCATACAAGGGTAGAGTGGTTGCGCATGTAAGGTTGGAATAACGGTCGCAACTTAAACCAATCCGTTTTGAAAAAACAACACACACACTTGCCTCAGTACACCACTTCGTCATCAAGTGGTTACCCAAATCATCATCTCCCCCGGGCATAAGTGGCACCCGATGGGGTTTTCGAAAAGTCTTTTGAAAATACTTTGTCTCCATCACCATGCATATTCCCGTCCCTTTTTGCGTAGCAACTACTTTAGCATCCTATCTACTCCCACCGGCATAACCCTCATAAGGAGGTAGGGTCATGCACAATGCAAGTATCAACGAGGAAGTAACAGAGGCAACCATCAAAGTGGTTACCATCCTCATCATGATTCCATTGCAACAACAATAAGGTGCTATATGACATGCATAAAAAGGGTTTCATAGACATGGTCAAAGGGCTGCTTGCCTGTTTTAACAAAGTCTTCGAGGTCTTCAAATATCTCTGGTCCAACTCCGAGCATTTCGTCTACTTCGTCAACTATCGTCGAAAGCAACCATAATAAGCAACACAACAAGGTAGGAAAATAAAAGTGCTCTAAAAATGTGACTTGGACTTTTCTAGGATACCTCTGGTCATATGAGAATGACCAAAGTGATTTCAATGGAATTGGATAAGTGAATATTTCTAAACATTTTGATATGATGGAATCAAGGGGTTTATGGATTTGCAAGAAGTGTACAGAAACATATTTTTGAAAAATGAGAAAGGCACCCATTTAACAAAGCATGATTTTAGAAGCATCTAGGAGTTGGTTTCACTGGATTTGGAGTTCAAATGAATTTCCTATGAATTTGCAAAGTTGACAAATATGAAGAAATGGCTCATTATTTTATGTGGACAGAAAGTATTAATAAAATGTTCATAAGCTAAGTTATTAACTTAGAAGCATCTAGGAATTTGAATCATGGCATTTGGATCAAATTTGAGCCCTCTGTGATTTTCTAAAGTTTATGATAGAAATGGAAAAAATGAGATTTGATAATTATTTGTGAAATAGATACTTGTGGAAAAATGTGCAAATAGCACCATGAGATAGGGCATGATTTTAGAAACTACTAGAAATTTGAATCATCAAATTTGGAGGTAATATGAATATTTGGGAGATTTTACAAATTATCTGGGAAAAGAAAATAAGAAAAAGACTATACCCTTATTCTGCGCACTGGGCGAGAGATAGGCATGGGCCGGCCCAGCTGCACGGCTGCGCGCGGGCGGTCAACGCAGGAGGCGTACTCGGGGGAAATACGCCTTCCCCGAGCGAAGGCGTCAGCGGGCAGAGCCCGTGTCCACTTAACGAGGCGGGGCCCTCCTCTCAGGTTCGTCCTACACCTCCCGCGCGGGTGTGACAGGAGACAGAGGATGCTCTCGACGCCGGTCGCTGGCGCTACAGGGCGTCTCCGGCGATGTTCTGCCCACCGGCATGCTCAGGGGACCCGGCCGCGTCCAACCGTGGGTGGCACGGTCGCCCAGGGGCACCGGGTCGAGCAAGGCGTCGACCGCGGCGGACGAGGCTGACGGTGGTGATGCAGCTCGACGGAACAGCCACGGGGAGGAGGGGGAGAAGCACGGGAGGGGCTCGCGGTGACGGTGTAGGTGCTCTAGTGCGGTCTAGAGGGGAGGAGGAGGAGTGGTGGGTGCGAATTTAGGCGGAGGCCGACGGCAAGGCTCCGGCCATGGTGGCGGATGGAGAGCGCGAGGAGGGGAGTGGGTTGGTCCAGGGGGTCGCTGGGAGGGAGAGAGAGCGAAGGAGATCCATAGGGGGCCTGGGCGGCTTTATATAGCCGACCCGTGGCTCACCGTGGTCCAGTGCGCCGGCGAGGCTGTTGCTGTTGCTGCAGGTCACGGGGGCTCATGTGGGCGTGTCCGAGGCGTTAGTGGAGGAGGTCTACGACCAGGGGAAGGGAGAGAAGGAGCGGGGAAGTGCCAGGGCATCGCGCGTGTGAGGCTGCCCATTGGGGCGCTCGGGCGGCCGGTGCGCGTGCGAGAGGAAGCAGGAGGAGGGAGAAGGAGGAGGGGTACCATGCCGTGGCGTGTTGAGGACGCCGAGGAGCATCGTCGGGCGCGCTGGGGAGGCCCGAGGTGGCCGGAGGTGCTTGGCAGGGGGCGGCTACAGTGCGGGAGCGCACTGTAGCGCGCTCCAGAGCGCCCAAATGGCATGCCATGGCATTTTATATGCCTTGTGGGCGCGGCCACTAATGTCTGGTAGCTCTAGGAGGGAGTAAAGAAAGGGGAGGAAGCATTGGATGCCATGGAGGGCCACTGGAATGAGGAGGGAGGTGAGAAAGGAGAAGAATGCTGCTGTCCAGAAGGGTAAATGGGGGGTGTTTCACCCCTCAATCATTGAGCTGAGGCCAGGAAGAGTTACTAGAGATAGGAGAAGACTAGGAGGAGATGTGGTAAAAAGTTGAGCTCAAGGAGAATAGTGTAAGTGGTCAAAATGGTGATTTTTGAAAAGTGACAGAAGGTGTTTGATGCAAATTTGGGCAAGCAAATTAACTCCACTTGACATGAGAATTAACAGGATCAAGTGTCACACATAATTGAGGTTGACCACCAATTTTGAGTCCATTTTGAGAAAGTTGCCAATGCAACTTTTGTAAACCCTAGAAATCAGCAGAAATGGCTTTACCAAGATTTAGTCATGCAAATATATTCTACTTGATGCACCACTTGGTGCAGTGTCATCATTTGAGGATTTGAACATGTCCACAAAAATTCAGATCAAAAGGACACACTTGGCAATGTAGAGTTGTTCAAATTTGGTTCTGGACAAAAGGGTTTTGGGGTACTTTGATCAAGATAACATTCTCTCCAACTTGTGCCATTTGGTCTAGATGCATTATTACACCATTTGAGCATGTGCACCAAGTTTGAGAGCCTTTGGACATGTTTGACAGTGCAAAAATGTTCAAACTTGAAAAAGGACAGAAGTGGTTTTGAGAGGGTTTCATGGGGTTATACTATTCTCCATGACATGGTACTTGGCAAGATCATCAAAAATGTCATATGTGACATGTTAGAATTTTCTGGATTTTTATGAAAATATTTCCTGTAGAAATATTTCAAATCCTTGAAATGAGCAGAAATGGTTTGGGAGGTTTTGTCCAATATTTTGATCATGACCATGTGTTGAAACTCATATATATGGAAAATATATGTCCATTGAGTCTCCCTAATTTTTCTCAAATATTTTTAAAGCTTTAAAATAATTTTAACCTATTAAAGACCATTTCTGGCCTTAAGAAAAAGCCTTTAAATAAATAGGAAAATAACTTTTAAAATTATATTTTTGTGGTTTCTGGGTATCCTATATCTAATAGGAGTCAAACATATTTTTGGAAAGATTTTTACTGCCCTTAATTAAGTACTTGCAGTGCAAACCTCAATTCAGGGGTTTTTGGAAAACTAATTTTTGAAAATACTTTTTGGCCAAATTATTTTTGTAAGAAATATTTTATGTCCTATACACATGGCATGATCATTGGTTCAAGAGTTTGGAGCAAGGAGATGAAGTATAGGAGTTGGAGGATTTATTTGATTTTTAGAGCACTTGCAAACAACAGACAAAATCCAAACAAGGCAAGGTCCAAAACACTCAAAAGTTTTTGTCAAACCACATTTTATCATGATTTATTAGCTTAAGTGTTGTGGCATGAAAATCAGGGTGTGACAGACCTACCCCCCTTACAAGAATCTCGTCCCCGAGATTCCCAGACTAGGCGCGGAAAGGAATACGGAAACTTGGATTTGGGGTAGTCTTCACGTCCTCATACTGCTTCTGCTTCCGTTTGGTGCTCCATTGAACCTTGAAGTACTCGATGGCATGGCTTCGTGGTTGTCGTCCTGCTTGATCCAGGTTGCAATTGGGGTCTCTCACGTAGGTCATATTGGGCTAGAGGTCGATGGCTCGGTGATCGATGTCCTTGTAGAGGTCGGGCTAGTTAGGAAGTTGGAAACGTTTCCGGAGTGGTGTCGTGTGGAAAAACATTGTGCACAGTGGGTGACTCAGGTGATAACTCTAGCTGGTAGCCGTCTATTCTTCGTCTTGCGGTGATCTTGGAGAGGGCCGATAAATCTTGGTGTGAGCTTCCCTTTGACATGGAAATGCTTGGTTCCTTCGAGAGAAGTGGTTTGCAGATATGCCTGGTCTTTGATGCGGAGGTATACTTCTTGAAGATGGTGGTTGGTGTAGTTCTTCCTCCTAGACATGACGATCTTCAGATGTTCCTTGACCAGCTCAATGATTCTTCTTCCGTCTTCAGGTAGACAAGTATGTCATCAAAGAAAGATGACAACTAACTTGTCCAAGCACTCCATGAAGTCTATGTGGTACGTAAAGTGGGCTGAGGCATTGGTGATGGTCACGGTTGAGCATTGGCCAAGGTCTTATCGATCTAGAGCCAAAGCCCAAGGTCAGGATCCGACCATGTTGTGGCTTGGTAGGGCGTAAGGGTTTCAAGGATTCTAGTGTGCGAGTGAACATTTATCATCCATCCTTGAGCACAATTTCTGAGATGCCAATCGTTCTATCTAGTCTTCCAAACAATCACCTTATATCGCTAAAAGCATCATTTCGTATAGGTCAACTCCAATCCTCATGACTCCCAAGAGGAGGTCTAACAAATCATATATGTCTATGATCCCCAAACTCATATGTATGGCTACCCCTAAAATCCATGGGTAGAGCATATAAGCTGCTAAGCTTGAATCTAATCACCACAATCCAAGTGCTTAGTCTATTGATCCAAGGTCCATGATTAAGCATCTCTATCCTAAGGAAACACGTCGTAAGCCACTCCAAGATCTTGTTTCCTTCCTATGAATCAACTCCAATAGCCCATTAACTTCCATTAATCACTACATAATCCATTTATTCTACAAATCCAATGTTTATGGTGTCCCACATAATCTTCTAATGTCCTATAATCCTCAAATACTTGAAAAGGGCTATCTTTACTATAGTCAGTCCACCAATTCCCATTATCGGGGTCAAGTAACTTCCAACCTCCAGCTTATATAGATCCTTAAATTAATTCCAATCTCCTAGTTTATTGCCCGCCAAGAAACATGGTATCATGATCGGGATCATCAGTCTAAATCCAATTTACTCCGAACCATGTAGACTTACTCAGCATCTATACTCAACTAGGATCACCTACTTAAATCCAAATCTCATGTCCAACGAGAATTCCTACATGTTTACCTCAAGTTATTTACATGATATCAACTGTCTCCTATCAATATCATCTGATCAAGTCAAATCCTTGCACTTCCAGGAGTTTCATCTTGCGATCAAAATTGTCCTATAAATCCAATTACTTAGGGGTAGTGAAAGCTATGCTAATCTATAACCATGATCCCACCAAGTTCATCTACCAGCTTCAAAGCCTCATAATCCACCAAATAGTCTCATATAATTCCTCAAGTCATTTATCCTCTATTCCTATATCCTCAAACTGGTCTTCCCTATGGCATCGTCAGTTCTGGTGCTATATTAGGATGATAATGTGCTCGTTCACTATGTCCACTAGTTCCATAATGAACCCAGTGTTGTGCAAGGTTTACAGAGGCTTAATTGGTTCTCTTGCAATTCTATGGGTTAAGCACATGGTTAAGGACTCGAGCTGGGGTATCTCGTGAAGTCTCGAAGGGTCTAGGAATGGGTTTCTAGTCTGGGGGTTAAACATAACTCTACGGGGTTTTACTTGGTCGAGGAGGCTGTAGAAAAGTTCTTCAGTGCTAGTTGGTCGCCGAAGTAGAATCCTTGGTGTATCTTGTCTTGCTGGTCTTCAGTTGAGGAGAGAGATGAGAGGGATAAGTAGCATAAAGGGGGATGCCTAAAGGGGGTTCTATAGTGCAGGTGCAAACAACAGGTGCAAAAAGGGCCAAACACAAACAACAAATAAGGCAGGTGATATAGTCGCGTACTTGTTGCCTAGGGCAAAAAGGGCGACTGATATCAAAACACAAACAAATAAAAACAAGCAACACACAATCATGGTTCTATTCGAACCATCATACGGACTCGACTGCGCATAGGGGGTACACGACTCATCCTACCCTAGGGGTTCTCGGATTTTTAGTAGTCGTGCTTTGCTCCGTGCCTCATGCAGTCTTCTGGGTTTTCCTCAGGTGTCGCTACGTCTCTTGTAGTTGTTTGATGAAATGATCCGGGTTGGGCCTGAAGATTCTTCAACAACTTCTCGCCTGATGAAGTGATGGGGTGAAGGTGGCTCCTCGCAGCAGGCATTGACTCGGTCTTCTATTGTCTTCTTAATCATGATGATCCCTTTTTGTGTTCTAAGGCGTCGATGGTACCAAGTAGGTAATCCTTTATGCAATGACATTAACAAGGCATAGTAGAGGTCCAACATGCCGGTTACGTTGATGAAAACATCGACACCAAGAGCGGGGGATGAAGAAAATTGTTTTCCTGCTCACTATAGTGAGGCGGGCCAAATGGCGAGGTTCTCATCCACCGGTGGTTGCCGATACAAGAACGGTAAGGACATGATTGCTCTATTAGCGATGTCTATCATGGTCTTGCATGTCTTACACCCTGATCGTCATAGGACAAGGTTGCATCATCCTGGGGCAAATTGAAAAGTGTCACCATCCTCTCGGTCTTCATGTCCTGATTCTTCAAAGGCGTATCTTCTGTTGGCACTGTCATGTCGTGGTGTCGCCAATCTTGGGTTTAGAACAGGTGTGTGAGTGTTTGGCAAGGTGTACTCCTTTTAGGCTATCCACGAGGATTACAAGGAATCCCGTCGTCAGGGGCTTGAGGGTGCTAGCGACCGTTTGCAATAGTTTTGGAAGGGAAGAGATCGATAGGGAAAGTATACCTTAGTTTTCTAAAAACTGAGAAGGGAAGATAAGTATAGATAGTTTTGAAAACTAGTAATAGTTTTGGAAATAGTTTTACCCTAACTAACGACCATGCTAACTAAGGCTTCCTACAGTCAGGATGGCTCTGATACCAGCTCTGTGGGGACCCCGACTCATAAGTCGTGATCACCGAATGCACGTGTACAGTGATCCCAGAGATCAATGCTCACTGAACACACAGAAGCTGAATAACAAGAGTCTTACATCCATACATACCGTATTACACAAATTAGGACCATTATGGTCAAGTCTTGAGTATAACTTTGCAGCGGAAATCTTCGTCGATAACTTGGACCCATGCCATCTGCCTTAACCCTACAGGCATTCTGACTGGAAAGCGTCCTAGCTCGCATGTTCGTCACCGAAGTATTCTTCTTCATATCATGTTCTTTCATGCATGGCCAATAAAATAACCAGTGGCAAGCCAATGAGTACTTTGAATGTACTCGCAAGCAACCCATGTTTTGGTTCAATATACAACAATGCATGATATAGGTAAAATTTTTGCGGAAAGCTAGTTTTGAGTGCAATGACATGTTCAACAACTTGTAAGACATGCATCAGGAGAATTCAAGTAACCATGAGGACAGGTTACAGATATCAACATAAATAGAGTGGCATCCAACCCAACTCAATCATGTCAAGTCCTTTGACTTGACCCAAGTAGTTCTTCCCACACAGACACACTGGTTTGTAAACAAGTGGACGTAGCCCAAGAGCGGTTACCCAACTGTCCTTGACCATGGACACGACTATTCGAATAGTTTTACACTCTGCAGAGGTTGCACACTTTACCCACAAGATCCGGGGAACTTCTGTGTCATCCACGACCCGTGGTACCTCAAGTACCCGGGGTAAGCACCCGATCACTATCTTTCCCTAGACGACACTAACAAGGAGTCCACTCGTTGTTCCGTATCCTCACGATATACATCATACGAGACTCACTCGAGATCGTAACATCCGAGAGGGGACACAACGGTGTATCCGTGCCCTGTGAAAACAGTCATGGCCGCCCTACCTGGCACGACCCCGTCCCGAGAGAGCGCACCAACAACTCTCCCGTCACTAGTAATGTGGGCTCCAAGCTAGTATCGGCCTAGGTAATCAATAATGCCCTTTCCCATACAAGGGTAGAGTGGTTGCGCATGTAAGGTTGGAATAACGGTCGCAACTTAAACCAATCCGTTTTGAAAAAACAACACACACACTTGCCTCGGTACACCACTTCGTCATCAAGTGGTTACCCAAATCATCATCTCCCCCGGGCATAAGTGGCACCCGATGGGGTTTTCGAAAAGTCTTTTGAAAATACTTTGTCTCCATCACCATGCATATTCCCGTCCCTTTTTGCGTAGCAACTACTTTAGCATCCTATCTACTCCACCGGCATAACCCTCATAAGGAGGTAGGGTCATGCACAATGCAAGTATCAACGAGGAAGTAACAGAGGCAACCCATCAAAGTGGTTACCTCCTCATCATGATTCCGTGCAACAACAATATGGTGCTATATGACATGCATAAAAAGGGTTTCATAGACATGGTCAAAGGGCTGCTTGCCTGTTTTAACAAAGTCTTCGAGGTCTTCAAATATCTCTGGTCCAACTCCGAGCATTTCGTCTACTTCGTCAACTATCGTCGAAAGCAACCACAATAAGCAACACAACAAGGTAGAAAATAAAAGTGCTCTAAAAATGTGACTTGGACTTTTCTAGGATACCTCTGGTCATATGAGGAATGACCAAAGTGATTTCAATGGAATTGGATAAGTGAATATTTCTAAACGTTTTGATATAATGGAATCAAGGGGTTTATGGATTTGCAAGAAGTGTACAGAAACATATTTTTGAAAAATGAGAAAAGGCACCCATTTAACAAATCATGATTTTAGAAGCATCTGGGAGTTGGTTTCACTGGATTTGGAGTTCAAATGAATTTCCTATGAATTTGCAAAGTTGACAAATATGAAGAAATGGCTCATTATTTTATGTGGGACAGAAAGTATTAATAAAAATGTTCATAAGCTAAGTTATGAACTTAGAAGCATCTAGGAATTTGAATCATGGCATTTGGATCAAATTTGAGCCCTCTGTGATTTTCTAAAGTTTATGACAGAAATGGAAAAATGAGATTTGATAATTATTTGTGAACTAGATACTTGTGGAAAAATGTGCAAATAGCACCATGAGATAGGGCACGATTTTAGAAACTACTAGAAATTTGAATCATCAAATTTGGAGGTAATATGAATATTTGGGAGATTTTACAAATTATCTGGGAAAAGAAAATATGAAAAAGACTATACCCTTATTCTGCACACTGGGCGAGAGATAGGCATGGGCCGGCCCAGCTGCACGGCTGCGCGCGGGCGGTCAACCCAGGAGGCGTACTCGGGAGAAATACGCCTTCCCCGAGCGAAGGCGTCAGCGGGCAGAGCCCGTGTCCACTTAACGAGGCGGGGCCCTCCTGTCAGGTTCGTCCTCCACCTCCCGCGCGGGTGTGACAGGAGACAGAGGAGGCTCTCGACGCCGGTCGCCGGCGCTACAGGGCGTCTCCGGCGATGTTCTTCCCACCGGCGTGCTCAGGGGACCCGGCCGCGTCCAACCGTGGGTGATACGGTCGCCCAGGGGCACTGGGTCGAGCAAGGCGTCGAGCGCGGCGGACGAGGCTGACGATGGTGATGCAGCTCGACGGAACAACCACGGGGAGGAGGGGGAGAAGCACGGGAGGGGCTCGCGATCTAGAGGGGAGGAGGAGGAGTGGTGGGTGCGAATTTAGGCGGAGGCCGACGGCAAGGCTCCGGCTATGGTGGCGGATGGAGAGCGCGAGGAGGGGAGTGGGTTGGTCCAGGGGGTCGCTGGGAGGGAGAGAGAGCGAAGGAGATCCATAGGGGGCCTGGGGCGGCTTTATATAGCCGACCCGTGGCTCACCATGGTCCAGTGCGCCGGCGAGGCTGTTGCTGTTGCTGCAGGTCACGGGGGCTCATGTGGGCGTGTCCGAGGCGTTAGTGGAGGAGGTCTACGACCATGGGAAGGGAGAGAAGGAGCGGGGAAGTGCCAGGGCATCGCGCGTGTGAGGCTGCCCATTGGGGCGCTCGGGCGGCCGGTGCGCGTGCGAGAGGAAGCAGGAGGAGGGAGAAGGAGGAGGGGTACCATGCCGTGGCGTGTTGAGGACGCCGAGGAGCATCGTCGGGCGCGCTGGGGAGGCCCGAGGTGGCCGGAGGTGCTTGGCAGGGGGCGGCTACAGTGCGGGAGTGCACTGTAGCGCGCTCCAGAGCGCCCAAATGGCATGCCATGGCATTTTATATGCCTTGTGGGCGCGGCCACTAATGTCTGGTAGCTCTAGGAGGGAGTAAAGAAAGGGGAGGAAGCATTGGATGCCATGGAGGGCCACTGGAATGAGGAGGGAGGTGAGAAAGGAGAAGAATGCTGCTGTCCAGAAGGGTAAATGGGGGTGTTTCACCCCTCAATCATTGAGCTGAGGCCAGGGAAGAGTTACTAGAGATAGGAGAAGACTAGGAGGAGATGTGGTAAAAAGTTGAGCTCAAGGAGAATAGTGTAAGTGGTCAAAATGGTGATTTTTGAAAAGTGACAGAAGGTTTTTGATGCAAATTTGGGCAAGCAAATTAACTCCACTTGACATGAGAATTAACAGGATCAAGTGTCACACATAATTGAGGTTGACCACCAAGTTTGAGTCCATTTTAAGAAAGTTGCCAATGCAACTTTTGTAAACCCTAGAAATCAGCAGAAATGGCTTTACCAAGATTCAGTCATGCAAATCTATTCTCCTTGATGCACCACTTGGTGTAGTGTCATCATTTGAGGATTTGAACATGTCCACAAAAATTCAGATCAAAAGGACACACCTGGCAATGTAGAGTTGTTCAAATTTGGTTCTGGACAGAAAGGGTTTTGGGGTACTTTGATCAAGATAACATTCTCTCCAACTTGTGCCATTTGGTCTAGATGCATTATTACACCATTTGAGCATGTGCACCAAGTTTGAGAGCATTTGGACATGTTTGACATTGCAAAAATGTTCAAACTTGAAAAAGGACAGAAGTAGTTTTGAGAGGGTTTCATGGGGTTATACTATTCTCCATGACATGGTACTTGGCAAGATCATCAAAAATGTCATATGTGACATGTTAGAATTTTCTTGGATTTTTATGAAAATATTTCCTGTAGAAATATTTCAAATCCTTGAAATGAGCAGAAATGGTTTTGGGAGGTTTTGTCCAATATTTTGATCATGACCATGTGTTGAAACTCATATATATGGAAAATATATGTCCATTGAGTCTCCCTAATTTTTCTCAAATATTTTTAAAGCTTTAAAATAATTTTAACCTATTAAAGACCATTTCTGGCCTTAAGAAAAAGCCTTTAAATAAAATAGGAAAATAACTTTTAAAATTATATTTTTGTGGTTTCTGGGTATCCTATATCTAATAGGAGTCAAAATATTTTTGGAAAGATTTTTACTGCCCTTAATTAAGTACTTGCAGTGCAAACCTCAATTCAGGGTTTTTGGAAAACTAATTTTTGAAAATACTATTTGGCCAAATTATTTTGTAAGAAATTATTTTTATGTCCTATACACATGGCATGATCATTGGTTCAAGAGTTTGGAGCAAGGAGATGAAGTATAGGAGTTGGAGGATTTATTTGATTTTTAGAGCACTTGCAAACAATAGACAAAATCCAAACAAGGCAAGGTCCAAAACACTCAAAAGTTTTTGTCAAACCACATTTTATCATGATTTATTAGCTTAAGTGTTGTGGCATGGAAATCAGGGTGTGAAATCCGCCAAGGCCAGGGGGCAATCCCTTGGCCACCCGGAGTCCTCAGTATTCGGCCCCTAAAGAGAGCAACAGAAAGAGTCTGGAACCGTACAGTGTGCGGTCGGACGCACTGAAGGATCTTCTGGAGCAAGCGGCCATCTCAGAAGCGCATCGTACACTAATGAGACGGTAGTTGAAAGGATTTCCTCGCTGAAAGCGGATTGCACGAAGCTTTTATGAGTCTGCTGAAAGGCTTTGAGGTACGTGAAATAGTGTATATTTTTTACGGTACCGCACACGTTAGTGTGCCCTATGCAGATAGTAGCCCCTGAGACTCTGGTTGTCATCGAAAATGGTGGCAAACAGAGGATCATAGTCCCAGGTAATAACCAGACCGCCTTTATGTGCAGGTGGCTGAAGTTTCGGTGGCTAGCCGGACTGATGGGTTTGCCGAGTTAAAGCGGCAACTTGATGCGGCGGATGCCGACATCGTGCTTGTCAATAAGCGGCTTGACGAGGCACATGGTAAGTGATTTCTCCGGTGATCAACGCATAGTAAGAGGAGCATGATGCTAGTATCTTTAATATGTTGTGACTGTAGATGGAGCTGCCACCGCGGAGACCCTTCGGGCAGAGCTTGCCCGAGCCAAGGAACAAGCAAGGAATAGCGATGCGGCCGCTCTAAAGGCGGTCGAAGAGCTGCGAGACGAATAGTCCGCACATCGCTAGAGCAAGGAAAGGATAGCCAAGATGGCCATTGAGTTGAAAGAGGCCGCTGACCGTTACCAGCTTCATGAGAAAGAAAGCCGAGTGAGGGCAACGGACCTGGAGAAGGCCATGGTAGTAGCCAAGGAAGCCCATTCTAAAATCAGAGTGACGAAGGAGGAGCTGCGTCAAGCTGCGGATATCGTGGCTGGGAAGCCGTTCTTGTTGCGGACTAAGTTCGGAGATCCGAAGTATGCTCCTCTTGATCAACTATGGAGTTCTGCGGACGCCTATGTGGATTTGGCGGCAAGTGCTGCTGGCGTGGCTGAGTACTTCAAGGATCAAACATATCGTGAAGTGGAAAAGCTGTTCTGGTCACAGTTCCATGCTCCAGTGCGTCCGCTGCTATTGAATGAGAAAATGGCTGAGTGGGCCGAGCTCCATAGGTTGTCCGGACTCGCCATGAGGTCCGTTGTGGATCATCTGTGGCTGGGAGGGCCAAGGCTGAATAGTTACTTCAGTTTAGTGCAACAATTCCTTGGTGCTGTGCCGCACATCGATGCTATGAAGAGGTCGGCGTGCATAGAGGGTGCGCAGATGGCCTTTGCCCGTGTCAAGACATACTGGGCAGAGATGGAGGTCACCACTGTTGCAACACAGGGTTCGGCCGTGGGCCGAGTGGCTGCCGAGCACTACTTTGAAGAAGTCCTTGAAGGCACTCGTTCGATAGAGGCTCAGTGCTCGAAGAATATCATGTTCTAGTGACATGTACTCCCATTGTAAGAACAATGTTTTATTGAGTTATCAAGGCCGTGTTTATACTTTTGCCTGAAAGTATTATGATGCCTCCTGTGCAGCCGTTTATGCATATATGTATATAACCTGAAAGTTTGGAGTCGTCGGCTTCCGCCCCCACGCATATAATGCGAAGGTGTTCGCAAAAAACGCGTATTCACACTTGATTCAACGTCTTGGTCCATTAAGGGGGTGGTAGCGCAGCGAACGAGGCAATCGGACTATATTGCTTTAACACTTTCACTTAGCCATAGGAGTTTGACGGTGGGGCTACTATATAGCCCCTGGTACTTCTGCGCTCGTCCGAATACAGGGCGCGTACGTACATGACCGGGAAACGGCCCTTCGTTAATGCGGAGGAATCCCGAAGATTTCGCTGAGTCATCGAGTGGTTGACCAGTCTCGCGCTATATCATGACAGTCAGTTTTTGGCTTTCTCTACTGAGGTGCTCATCCGGATGAACCAGGGCACAATCGCAGTAGTTCTCCCAGTGCTACCTTAGCCGATATAATGGAACATAAGGTACCAAAACATGCGATCCGAGCAAACCCAACATTTGACCAAAGACATGATTCGGACCTAATGCACATAAGGCCAAACTCACGATGCCGAACACTCCCTAAGGTATTCGGTCTTTATAACATATGCCGGGCTGAACAATGCCCTTAATAATAAACCCCGGGTGTCCAGGTACGTGCAATATCCCGACATGGTGACATGCCAATATGTCGGCATCCTTCTCGATTGTATTGAGTATCCGGAGGATGTGAACAACAAGAGACAGTAAAAAAGGTTTACACAGGGTCTTAATCTAAAAAGAAACCTTTGAGCGGGTCCCTGCTGCACGTTTGCCCATGTGTCTCCGTTGTGCCATGTCCTGGACGGTGTAGCACGATTGTCATCTGTAAAAGAGAAGAACTTAGGTGAAAGTTGCCGTGCCGAAAAATTGGTTATTATCAATAAACCATTAAAATTCAAGATAAGTCAAGTTGAGCCGGACTAGCCCTGATTACACGCGGGAAGCCCCTGGTACCGTCTAGGAGGGTTTGATCATCAAAACAATCTCATGTATATGTGGTGGTGCACCGGACTCGTCTAACCGTGTCCGTGGTCTTGACGACCTGTCATTTTTTCTGGTTGGTGAGGCCGTCTAGTGCTCGGCGGCTAAAGCCGCCGCACATTCTTCCGCGCGTAGAGAACAGTCAGTGTTTCCGCTAACTGTGATGGTGCCACGTGGACCGAGCATCTTAAGCTTGAGAGAAGCGTAATGTGGTATTGCATTAAAACGAGCGAAAGCCGCTCTTCCGAGTAGTGCCTGATAGCCACTTCGGAATGGAGCGATGTAGAAAGTTGACCTTTCGCTTTGGAAGTTGTCGGAAGAATCGAATACAACCTATAGTAGTAGAGAGCCCGTGCAGCGGGCCTCTAGGCCTGGTATTACTCCCTTTAAGGTAGTAGTACTGTGGCTTATTTTTGTCAGGTCTATCCCCATTTTGCGGACTGTGTCCTGATATATCAGATTTATACCACTGTCGCCGTCCATGAGGACTCGTGTGAGATGGTATCTGTTTATTATTGGGTCTAACACCAAGGCAGCCAATCCTTCATGCCGGATGCTTGTCGTGTGATCCCCGCGATCAAAAGTGATCGGGCAAGCTAACCAGGGGTTGAACCTAGGGGTGACGGGCTCTATGGCGCGTGTGTCTCGGAGTGCATGTTTGCCTCTCCTCTTCGTCACATGGATCATGTTTACTATTTTAACCTCTGGTGGGAATTTTTTCTGTCCTCCAGTGCTTTGCTGGCGAGGCTCGTCCTCGTCTTTGCTTGGTGTCTCCCCCCTTTCTGTTCGGCGTTTAGCTTACCAGCCTGCTTGAAGACCCATCATTCTCTCTGGGTGTGATTTGCAGGTTTGTCGGGGGTGCCTTGAATCTGACATAGTTTGTCTAGAATCTTGTTTAGGCCAGACGGTCCGTCTCTGCTGCCTTTGAAAGGCTTTTTCCCCTGACCTGGTCGAGAGCCCCTGAACCCGGTGTTTACCGCCATATTATCTGGGCTATCTTCTTTATTTCGACGCTTGCTTTTATTGCGTCGTGGTTTTCCATTGCCATCCTTGACTTCGGATGTGCTTGGGTCGCTGGTGTTACTGCGGGCTAACTAGCTGTCTTTGCCCGCGCAAAAGCGGGTCATGAGATTTGTTAGAGCTGCCATTGTTCTCGGTTTTTCTTGGTCGAGGTGTCTGGCGAGCCATTCGTCTCGACGCTGTGTTTGAAAGCTGCTAAGGCTTCGGCGTCCGGACAGTCAATGATTTGGTTCTTCTCAGTGAGAAACTTGTTCCAAAGCTTTCGGGCGGAATCTCCGGACTGTTGAATTATATGACTTAAATCGTCTGCATCCGGAGGTCGGACGTAGGTCCCTTGAAACTTAGCCCGAAAAGCGTCCTCGAGCTTCTCCCAACTTCCAATTGACTTTTCGGGGAGGCTTTTCAGCCAGTGCCGAGCTGGTCCTTTAAGCTTGAGGGGCAAGTATTTAATGGCATGGAGATCGTCTCCGCGAGCCATATGGATATGGAGGATAAAGTCCTCAATCCAGACCCAGGGTCTGTGGTCCCGTCGTACGCCTCTATGTTCATTGGTTTGAATCCTTCTGGGAATTTGTGCTCCAGCACCTCATCGGTGAAACATAGGGGGTGTGCGGCACCACTGTACTTGGACGTACCATGGTATTCGGACAGTTGTAGTATTCGGTTTTGATTTTGTGCCGGAGCGCGCTTCCTATATCCATAGATGGATCTGGTCGTACCGGATTTTTGGTGCAAGTCCTCACGTAGATCATGTGTTGACTTATGTGCGACTTTGTTAGCCGCTCTATCGCGGTCAGAAGGTGGTGGATCCGTCCGGTTGGCCGTTTCATTATTTGGCTGTGTGGGCTCTAAGGCCTCGTCGTCGAATTCAGGTAGCAACTTGCACTTTGGATAGCTCTTTCTGTGGTAACTTCCACCATACTTTGCTTCGTTGTTGAGCACTTTGTTCCACCTGCTGTTGAGTGTATTTTGTGCGGCCTAAAGCCTTTGCTTCTGCTTCTTCAGACTCCTCGCTGTGGCAATAAGCCTTCTGCGGAGGTTATCTTGCTCCAAGTGTGTTTCTGTGATGATGTTTACATCTTCGTCCGGACTGTTTTTCTCCCCAGGTGGGGTTTGACGAGGTTTATCCTCGGCGTCGCCGTGTTTGGACGTCGGATCCGTACTATGTTCTCCACTTGCAGCTTCATCGTGCTCTGCCGCTGGGGCAATGTGGTCGTCGTTTCCTCTAGAGTCGACTGGAGTGTTATTTTCTCTTGCGCTGTTATCTTTGTTTTTGCTATGGCGGGACTTAGAGCAGCGTCGCTGACATCGGCGCTTGGGTTGCTTCTTGGAGGGGCCATCCTCCGCTGTCTCTTCGCCATTGCCTTCTTTAAGTGTATCCACCATGTATATGTCATGTGATGAAGTGGTTGTCCGGCGCCCTGTGGGCGCTGGTTCCTGTTCGTCTCCTGCATCTTCGTCCATGCCATCGATGTCTTCGGAGTCTAAGTTGAGAATGTCGGTTAAGTTGTCAATAGTGGCTACTAAGTGGGTCGTGGGCGGGCAGCGAATTTCTTCGTCGTCTGTATCCCATTCTAGCCGGACATAGTTCGGCCAAGGTTCTCCTGTCAAGGAGAGAGACTTTAATGAATTTAGCACATCGCCGAAAGGCGAGTGCCGAAAGATATTCGTGGAGGTGAACTCCATGATCGGCGCCCAGTCAGATTCGATGGGCACGGATGCAGGCGGCTCGGAGTCCGTGGCCGGAGACGAATCCAGTGGTTTGGTGACACGACTCTTGTAAGGGGTGAAGTCAGTATCCGGCTCCATCGCCACTGAGAGTGCAGCCTCCATGGCGGGGTCTATCCCTCCGTCCTTGGATGGTGCAATTTGCTCCGGGTTGAAGGCCGGAGTAGTTGGAAATGCGATCTCCCGAACACTGTGCGACGATAGAGTTACGTCGTGCTCGTCGTGACTGCGCAGCGCACCTGACACGGGCTCGAATCCATCGAAGATCAAGTCTCCGCGGATGTCGGCAGCGTAGTTTAAGTTTCCGAACCTGACCTGATGGGCAGGGGCGTAGCTCTTGATCTGCTCCAGATGGCCAAGCGAATTGGCCCGTAGTGCGAAGCCGCCGAATACGAAGATCTCTCCGCGGAAGAAAACCTCACCCTGGACCGCATCGTTACCGATGATCGAAGGAGCCATCAAGCCTTATGGTGACGACACAGTGGAACTCTCAATGAAAGCACCAATGTCGGTGTCAAAACCGGCGGATCTCGGGTAGGGGGTCCCGAACTGTGCGTCTAAGGCGGATGGTAACAGGAGGCAGGGGACACGATGTTTACCCAGGTTCGGGCCCTCTTGATGGAGGTAATAACCTACGTCCTGCTTGATTGTTCTTGATGATATGAGTATTACAAGAGTTGATCTACCACTAGATCGTAGAGGCTAAACCCTAGAAGCCAGCCTATGGTATGATTGTGTGTTGTCCTACGGACTAAACCCTTTGGTTTATATAGACACCGGAGGGGCTAGGGTTACACAGATTCGGTTACAAGGGAGGAGATCTACATATCCGTATTGCCTAATTTACTTCCACGCCAAGGAGAGTCCCATCCGGACACGGGACGAAGTCTTCAATCTTGTATCTTCATAGTCCAATAGTACGACCAAAGGATATAGTCCGGCTGTCCGAAGACCCCCTAATCTAGGACTCCCTCAACAGGCTTCTCCAAAAGTCTGTATAAAACCATATGCTTTGATCACACTATCAAAGCGTATATTCCAACTCCGAGATGCTTGCACCAGTCAATAAATGGATCGCTGGAGCTTGCACACTTTGTTAGCACCTTTTGGATCGACAAAACCTTCTAGTTGCATCATATACAACTCTTCTTTAAGATATCCATTAAGGAATGCAGTTTCGACATCCATTTGCCAAATTTCATAATCATAAAATGCGGCAATTGCTAACATAATTCGGACGGACTTAAGCATCACTATGGGTGCGAAGGTTTCATCGTAGTGAACTGAAGGAAATATGCCCTAGAGGCAATAATAAAGTTATTATTTATTTCCTTATATCATGATAAATGTTTATTATTCATGCTAGAATTGTATTAACCGGAAACATAATACATGTGTGAATACATAGACAAACAGTATGTCACTAGTATGCCTCTACTTGACTAGCTCGTTGAATAAAAGATGGTTAAGTTTCCTAGCCATAGATATGAGTTGTCATTTGATTAACGGGATCACATCATTAGAGAATGATGTGATTGACTTGACCCATTCCATTAGCATAGCATTTGATCGTTTAGTTTGTTTCTATTGCTTTCTTCATGACTTATACATGTTCCTATGACTATGAGATTATGCAACTCCCATTTACCGGAGGAACACTTTGTGTGCCACCAAATGTCACAACATAATTGGGTGATTATAAAGGTGCTCTACAGGTGTCTCCGAAGGTACTTGTTGGGTTGGCGTATTTCGAGATTAGGATTTGTCACTCCGATTGTCGGAGAGGTATCTCTAGGCCCACTCGGTTATGCACATCACTATAAGCCTTGCAAGCATTGCAACTAATGAGTTAGTTGTGGGATGATGTGTTATGGAACAAGTAAAGAGACTTGCCGGTAACGAGATTGAACTAGAGATACCGACGATCGAATCTCGGGCAAGTAACATACCGATGACGAAGGGAACAACATATGTTGTTATGCGATCTGACCGATAAAGATCTTCGTAGAATATGTAGGAGACAATAAGGGCATCCAGGTCCCGCTATTGGTTATTGACCAGAGAGGTGTCTCGGTCATGTCTACATAGTTCTCGAACCCGTAGGGTCCGCACGCTTAACGTTCCTTGACGATATAGTATTATATGAGTTATGTATGTTGATGACCAAATGTTGTTCACAGTCCGGGATGAGATCACGGACATGACGAGGAACTCCGGAATGGTTCAGAGATAAAGTTTGATATATGGAATAATAGTGTTTGGTCACCGGAAGGGTTTCGGAATTCACCGGAAGGGGTTCCAGATGTTTCCCGAAATGTTTGGGTACGAGAACACTTTATTTGGGCCAAAGGGGAAAGCCCACAAGGTTTTTGGAAAGCGCAAAAGGAAGTTTTGCGGAGTCCAGGGGCCAGACGCGGGGGTCCCTGGCGTCTGGGTCCAGACGCCGGGAACCCTGGCGTCTGGCCCTGGAGTCCGAGAAGGACTCTTGCCTTTCGGGTGAAACCGACTTTGTGAAGGCTTTTACTCCAAGTTTCGACCCCAAGGCTCAACATATAAAAAGAGGGGTAGGGCTAGCACCCAAGACACATCAAGAAACACCAAGCCGTGTGCTGGCAACCATGCGCCCTCTAGTTTATCCTCTGTCCTAGTTTTCGTAGTGCTTAGGCGAAGCCCTGTGGAGATTGTTCTTCACCAACACCGTCACCATGCCGTCGTGCTGTCGGAACTCATCTACTACTTCGCCCCTCTGGCTGGATCGAGAAGGCGAGGACATCACCGAGCCAAACGTGTGTAGAACTCGGAGGTGCCGTGCTTTCAGTACTTGGATCGGTCGGATCGTGAAGACGTACGACTACATCAACCGCGTTGATATAACGCTTCCGCGAACGGTCTACGAGGGTACATAGACAACACTCTCCCCTCTCGTTGCTATGCATCTCCATGATCCTGCGTGTGCGTAGGAATTTTTTTGAAATTACTATGTTCCCCAACAATGGCATCCGAGCCAGGTTTTATGCGTAGATGTCGTATGCACGAGTAGAACACAAGTGAGTCCTGGGCGATATAAGTCATACTGCTTACCAACATGTCATACTTTGGTTCGGCGTTATTGTTGGATGAAGCGGTCCGGACCGACATTACGCGTACGCTTACGCGAGACTGGTTCTACCGACGTGCTTTGCACACAGGTCGCTAGCGGGTGTTAGTTTCTCCAACTTTAGTTGAACTAAGTGTGGCTACACCCGGTCCTTGCGAAGGTTAAAACAGCACCAACTTTACAAACTACCGTTGTGGTTTTGATGCGTAGGTAAGAATGGTTCTTGCTAAGCACGTAACAACCACGTAAAATTTGCAACAACAAAGTAGAGGACGTATAACTTGTTTTTGCATGGCATGTTGTGATGTGATATGGTCAAGACATGATGCTAAATTGTATTGTATGAGATGATCATGTTTTGTAACCATGTTATCGGCAACTGGCAGGAGCCATATGGTTGTCGCTTTATTGTATGCAATGCAATCGCCCTGTAATGCTTTACTTTATCACTAAGCGGTAGCGATAGTCGTGGAAGCATAAGATTGGCGAGATGACAATGATGCTACGATGGAGATCAAGGTGTCGCGCCGGTGATGATGGTGATCACGAAGGTGCTTCGGAGATGGAGATCACAAGCACAAGATGATGATGGCCATATCATATCACTTATATTGATTGCATGTGATGTTTATCTTTTATGCATCTTATCTTGCTTTGATTGACGGTAGCATTATAAGATGACCCCTCACTAAATTATCAAAGTATAAGTGTTCTCCCTGAGTATCCACCATTGCGAAAGTTCTTCGTGCTGAGACACCACATGATGACCGGGTGTGATAGGCTCTACGTTCAAATACAACGGGTGCAAAACAGTTTCTCACGCGGAATACTCAGGTTAAACTTGACGAGCCTAGCATATAACAGATATGGCCTCAGAACACGGAGACCGAAAGGTCGAGCGTGAATCATATAGTAGATATGATCAACATAGTGATGTTCACCATTGATACTACTCCATCTCACGTGATGATCGGACATGGTTTAGTTGATATGGATCACGTGATCACTTAGAGGATTAGAGGGATGTCTATCTAAGTGGGAGTTCTTAAATAATATGATTAAATTGAACTTAAATTTATCATGAACTTAGTACTTGATAGTATCTTGCTTGTCTATGTTGATTGTAGATAGATGGCCCGTGTTGTTGTTCCGTTGAATTTTAGTGCGTTCCTTGAGAAAGCAAAGTTAAAATATGATGGTAGCAATTACACGGACTGGGTCCGTAACTTGAGGATTATCCTTATTGTTGCACATAAGAATTACGTCCTGGAAGCACCGCTAAGTGCCAAGCCTGCGGCAGGAGCAACACCAGATGTTATGAACGTCTGGCAGAGCAAAGCTGATGACTACTCGATAGTTCAGTGTGCCATGCTTTACGGCTTAGCACCGGGTCTTCAACGACATTTTGAACGTCATGGAGCATATGAGATGTTCCAGGAGTTGAAGTTAATATTTCAAGCAAATGCCCGGATTGAGAGATATGAAGTCTCCAATAAGTTCTATAGCTGCAAGATGGAGGAGAATAGTTCTGTTAGTGAACACATGCTCAAAATGTCTGGGTATCATAAACACTTGACTCAACTGGGAGTTAATCTTCCTATTGATAGTGCCATCGATAGAGTTCTTCAATCACTGCCACCAAGCTACAAAAGCTTCATGATGAACTATAATATGCAAGGGATGAATAAGACTATTCCCGAGCTCTTCACGATACTAAAAGCCGCGGAGGTAGAAATCAAGAAGGAGCATCAAGTGTTGATGGTCAATAAGACCACCAGTTTCAAGAAAAAGGGCAAAGGGAAGAAGAAGGGGAACTTCAAGAAGAACAACAAACAAGTTGCTGCTCAGGAGAAGAAACCCAAGTCTGGACCTAAGCTTGAGACTGAGTGCTTCTACTACAAGCAGACTGGTCACTGGAAGCGGAACTGCCCCAAGTATTTGGCGGATAAGAAGGATGGCAAAGTGAACAAAGGTATATGTGATATACATGTTATTGATGTGTACCTTAATAATGCTCGCAGTAGCACCTAGGTATTTGATACTAGTTCTATTGCTAACATTTGCAACTCGAAACAGGGGCTACGGATTAAGCGAAGATTGGCTAAGGACGAGGTGACGATGCGCGTGGGAAATGGTTTCAAAGTCGATGTGATCGCGGTCGGCACGCTACCTCTACATCTACCTTCGGGATTAGTATTATACCTAAATAATTGTTATTTGGTGCTAGCGTTGAGCATGAACATTATATCTGGATCTTGTTTGATGCGAGACGGTTATTCATTTAAATCAGAGAATAATGGTTGTTCTATTTATATGAGTAATATCTTTTATGGTCATGCACCCTTGAAGAGTGGTCTATCTTTGCTAAATTTCGATAGTGGTGATACACATATTCATAATATTGAAGCCGAAAGATGCAGAGTTGATAATGATAGTGCAACTTATTTGTGGCATTGCTGTTTAGGTCATATCGGAGTAAAGCGCATGAAGAAACTCCATACCAATGGACTTTTGGAACCACTTGATTATGAATCACTTGGTACTTGCGAACCGTGCCTCATGGGCAAGATGACTAAAACGCCATTCTCTGGAACTATGGAGAGAGCAACATATTTGTTGGAGATCATACATATAGATGTATGTGGTCCAATGAATGTTGAAGCTCGTGGCGGATATCGTTATTTTCTCACCTTCACAGATGATTTAAGCAGATATGGGTATATCTACTTCATGAAACATAAGTTTGAAACATTTGAAAAGTTCAAAGAATTTCAGAGTGAAGTTGAAAATCATCGTAACAAGAAAATAAAGTATCTACGATCTGATCGTGGAGGAGAATATTTGAGTTATGAGTTTGGTCTTCATTTGAAACAATGCGGAATAGTTTCGCAACTCATGCCACCCGGAACACCACAGCGTAATGGTGTGTCCGAACGTCGTAATCATACTTTACTAGATATGGTGCGATCTATGATGTCTCTTACCAATTTACCGCTATCGTTTTGGGGATATGCTTTAGAGACGGCCGCATTCACCTTAAATAGGGCACCATCGAAATCCGTTGAGATGACGCCTTATGAACTATGGTTTGGTAAGAAACCAAAGTTGTCGTTTCTGAAAGTTTGGGGCTGTGATGCTTATGTGAAAAAGCTTCAACCTGATAAGCTCGAACCTAAATCGGAGAAATGTGTCTTCATAGGATACCCAAAGGAGACTGTTGGGTACACCTTCTATCACAAATCCGAAGGCAAGACTTTTGTTGCTAAATTCGGAGTTTTTCTAGAGGAGTTTCTCTCGAAAAAAGTGAGTGGGAGGAAAGTAGAACTTGATGAGGTAATTATACCTGCTCCCTTATTGGAAAGTTGTTGATCACAGAAAACGGTTTCTGCGACACCTACACCAATTAGTGAAGAAGTTAATGATGATGATCATGAAACTTTAGATCAAGTTGTTACTGAACCCCGTAGGTCAACTAGAGTAAGATCCGCACCAGAGTGGTACGGTAATCCTATTCTGGAAGTTATGTTACTAGACCATGACGAACCTACAAACTATGAAGAAGCGATGGGGAGCCCAGATTCCGCAAAATGGCTCGAGGTCATGAAATCTGAGATGAGATCCATGTATGAGAACAAAGTATGGACTTTGATTGACTTGCCCATTGATCGGCGAGCCATTGAGATTAAATGGATCTTCAAGAGGAAGACGGGCGCTGATAGTAGTGTTACTATCTACAAAGCTAGAATTGTTGCAAAAAGGTTTTCGACAAGTTCAAGGTGTTGACTATGATGAGAGTTTCTCATTCGTATCTATGCTTAAGTCTGTCCGAATCATGTTAGCAATTGCCGCATTTTATGAAATCTGGCAAATGGATAAACAAAACTGCATTCCTTAATGGATTTATTAAAGAAGAGTTGTATATGATGCAACCAGAAGGTTTTGTCAATCCTAAAGGTACTAACAAAATATGCAAGCTCCAGCGATCCATCTATGGACTGGTGCAAGCATCTCGGAGTTGGAATATACGCTTTGATAAGTTGATCAAAGCATATAGTTTTATACAGACTTGCGGTGAAGCCTGTATTTACAAGAAAGTGAGTGGGAGCACTACAATATTTCTGATAAGTATATGTGAATGACATATTGTTGATTGGAGATAATGTAGAATTATTCTACAAAGCATAAAGGAATGTTTGAAAGGAGTTTTTTAAAGAAATACCTCGGTGAAGCTGCTTACATATTGAGCATCAAGATCTATAGAGATAGATCAAGATGCTTGATAAGTTTTTCGATGAGTACATACCATGACAAGATTTTGAAGTAGTTCAAAATGGAACAGTCAAAGAAGGAGTTCTTGCCTGTGTTACAAGGTGTGAAGTTGAGTAAGACTCAAACACCGACCACGGCAGAAGATAGAGAGAGAATGGAAGTCACCTTAGCCATAGGTTCTATAAAGTATGCCATGATGTGTACCAGACCTATTGTATACCCTGCCCTGAGTTATGGCAAGGGAGTACAATAGTGATCTAGGAGTAGATCACTAGACATTGGTCAAAATTATCCTTAGTGGAATAAGGATATGTTTCTCGATTATGGAGGTGACAAAAGGTTCGTCGTAAAGGGTTATGTCGATGCAAGTTTTGACACTGATCCAGATGACTCAAAGTGTCAATCTGGATACATATTTAAACTAGGAGCAATTAGCTAGAGTAGCTCCGTGCAGAGCATTGTTGACATAGAAATTTGCAAAATACATACGGATCTGAATGTAGCAGACCATTGACTAAACTTCCCTCACAAGCAAAACATGATCACACCTTAGTACTCTTTGGGTATTAATCACATAGCAATGTGAACTAGATTATTGACTCTAGTAAACCCTTTGGGTGTTGGTCACATGACGATGTGAACTATGGGTGTTAATCACATGGTGATGTGAACTATTGATGTTAAATCACATGGCGATGTGAACTAGATTATTGACTCTAGTGCAAGTGGGAGACTGAAGGAAATATCCCCTAGAGGCAATAATAAAGTTATTATTTATTTCCTTATATCATGATAAATATTTATTATTCATGCTAGAATTTTATTAACCGGAAACTTAATACATGTGTGAATACATAGACAAACAGTATGTCACTAGTATGCCTCTACTTGACTAGCTCGTTCAATCAAAGATGGTTAAGTTTCCTAGCCATAGACATGAGTTGTCATTTGATTAACGGGATCACATCATTAGAGAATAATGTGATTGACTTGACCCATTCCATTAGCATAACACTTGATCGTTTAGTTTGTTGCTATTGCTTTCTTCATGACTTATACATGTTCCTATGACTATGAGATTATGCAACACCCATTTACCGGAGGAACACTTTGTGTGCCACCAAACGTCACAACGTAACTGGGTGATTATAAAGGTGCTCTGCAGGTGTCTCCGAAGGTACTTGTTGGGTTGGCGTATTTCGAGATTAGGATTTGTCACTCCGATTGTCGGAGAGGTATCTCTGGGCCCACTCGGTAATGCACATCACTATAAGCCTTGCAAGGATTGCAACTAATGTGTTAGTTGTGGGATGATGTGTTATGGAACGAGTAAAGAGACTTTCCGGTAACGAGATTGAACTAGGTATTGAAATACCGACGATCGAATCTCGGGCAAGTAACATACCGATGACAAAGGGAACAACGTATGTCGTTATGCGGTCTGACCGATAAAGATCTTCGTAGAATATGTAGGAGCCAATATGGGCATCCATGTCCCACTATTGGTTATTGACCAGAGACGTGTCTCGGTCATGTCTACATAGTTCTCGAACCCGTAGGGTCCGCACGCTTAACATTCGTTGCCGATATAGTATTATATGAGTTATGTATGTTGATGACTGAATGTTGTTCGGAGTCCGGGATGAGATCACGGACATGACAAGGAACTCCGGAATGGTCCGGAGATAAAGTTTGATATATGGAATAATAGTGTTTGGTCACCGGAAGGGTTCCGGAATTCACCGGAAGGGGTTCCGGATGTTTCCCAAAATGTTTGGGTACGAGAACACTTTATTTGGGCCAAAGGGGAAAGCCCACAAGGTTTTTGGAAAGCACAAAAGGAAGTTTTGCAGAGTCCAGGGGCCAGACGCTGGGGTCCCTAGCGTCTGGGTCCAGACACCGGGAACCCTAGCGTCTGGCCCTGGAGTCCAAGAAGGACTCTTGCCTTTCGAGTGAAACCGACTTTGTGGAGGCTTTTACTCCAAGTTTCGACCCCAAGGCTCAACATATAAAAAGAGGGGTAGGGATAGCACCCAAGACGCATCAAGAAACACCAAGCCGTGTGCCGGCAACCCCGTACCCTCTAGTTTATCCTCCGTCCTAGTTTTTGTAGTGCTTAGGCGAAGCCCTGCGGAGATTGTTCTTCACCAACACCGTCACCACGCCATCGTGCTGTCAGAACTCATCTACTACTTCACCCCTCTTGCTGGATCGAGAAGGCGAGGACATCACCGAGCCGAACGTGTGCAGAACTCGGAGGTGCCGTGCTTTCGGTACTTGGATCGGTCGGATCGTGAAGACATACGACTACATCAACCGCGTTGATATAACGCTTCCACGAACGGTCTACGAGGGTACGTAGACAACACTCCCCCCTCTCGTTGCTATGCATCTCCATGATCCTGCGTGTGCGTAGGAATTTTTTTGAAATTACTATGTTCCCCAACATCAACTCCTTGAACTTGTCGAAAACCTTTCGCAACAAGTCGAGCTTTGTAGACAGTAGCATTATCGTCAGCGTCAGTCTTCTTCTTGAAGATCCATTTAATCGCTATGGCTTGTCGATCATCGGGCAAGTTAACCAAAGTCCACACTTTGTTCTCATACATGGATCCCATCTCAGATTTCATGGCTTAAAGCCATTTTGCGGAATCTGGGATCATCATCGCTTCCTCATAGTTCGTAGGTTCGTCACTGTCAAGTAACGTGACCTCCAGAACAGGATTACCATACCACTCTGGTGCGGATCTTGCTCTGATTGACCTATGAGGTTCGGTAGTAACTTGATCAGAAGTTTCATGATCAACATCATTAACTTCCTCACTAATTGGTTTAGGAATCACTGGAACTGATTTTTGTCATGGACTATTTCTAATAATGGAGAAGGTACAATTAACTCATCAAGTTCTACTTTCCTCCCACTCACTTCTTTCGAGAGAAACTCCTTCTCTATAAAGAATCCATTCTGAGCAACGAATATCTTGCCTTCGGATCTTTGATAGAAGGTGTACCCAACAGTTTCCTTTGGGTATCCTATGAAGACACATTTCTCTGATTTGGGTTCGAGCTTATCAGGTTGAAGCTTTTTCACATAAGCATCGCAACCCCAAACTTTAAGAAACGACAGCTTGGGTTTCTTGCCGAACCACAGTTCATATGGTGTCGTCTCAACGAATTTCGATGGTGCCCTAATTAACGTGAATGCAGCTGTCTCAAAAGAATAACCCCAAAACGATAGCGGTAAATTAGTAAGAGACATCATAGATCGCACCATATCTAATAAAGTGCAGTTACGACGTTTGGACACACCGTTACGCTCTGGTGTTCCAGGTGGCGTGAGTTGCGAAACTATTCCGCATTGTTTCAAATGAAGACCAAACTCATAACTCAAATAATCACCTCCACGATCAGATCATAGAAACTTAATTTTTTTGTTATGATGATTTTCCACTTCACTCTGAAATGCTTTGAACTTTTCAAATGTTTCAGACTTATGTTTCATCAAGTAGACATACCCATATCTGGTCAAATCATCTGTGAAGGTCAGAAAATACGATACCCGCCACGGGCATCAACACTCATCGGACCGCATACATCAGTATGTATTATTTCCAATAAGTCTGTTGCTCATTCCATTATTCCGGAGAACGGAGTCTTAGTCATCTTGCCCATGAGGCATGGTTCGCAAGCATCAAGTGATTCCAAAAGCCCATCAGCATGGAGTTTCTTCAAGCGGTTTATACCAATATGACCTAAAGGGAAGTGCCACAAATAAGTTGCACTATCATTATTAAACTTATATCTTTTGGCTTCAATACTATGAATATGTGTATCATTACTATCGAGATTCAATAAAAATAGACCACTCATCAAGGGTGCATGACCATAAAAGATATTACTCATATAAATAGAACAACCATTATTCTATGATTTAAATGAATAACCGTCTCGCATCAAACAAGATCCAGATATAATATTCATGCTTAAAGCTGGCACCAAATAACAATTATTCAGGTCTAATACTAATCCCGAAGGTAGATGTAGAGGTAGTGTCGGTGTCAAAACCGACGGATCTCGGGTAGGGGGTCCCGAACTGTGCGTCTAAGGCGGATGGTAACATGAGGCAGGGGACACGATGTTTACCCAGGTTCGGGCCCTCTTGATGGAGGTAATACCCTACGTCCTGCTTGATTGATCTTGATGATATGAGTATTACAAGAGTTGATCTACCACGAGATCGTAGAGGCTAAACCCTAGAAGCTAGCCTATGGTATGATTGTTTGTATATCTATCGACTAGGCTGGCCCTGGTTTATATAATGCACCAGAGGCCTAGGATAACAAGAGTCCTAGCCAAATACACCGGTGGGGGAGGAGTCCTTGTCTTAACCACCAAGTCTTATGGAATCTTCCTTGCCATCATCTTGGTCGTTCGATCACGATCGCGTGGCCGAAAACCGCACCTCATTTGGACTCTCCTAGCTCCCTCTACCTATAAATATGTGTCTCCCTCCGAAATTCTCGCACAGATAAACCCTAACCTTCGTCCACCTCGCGCCGCTAGACAATTTCCCCACCGACGGACATGTCCAGCCGCCACGTCGCTCCATCCAATGGGAGCGCGACATGTCAGCCTCTCCGCCTCCCGCGCCCAACCGCATGGCGCCACGTGTCCCTGGTCACCGTGCGCCGCCGCCGGCCCGCGCGGCCCGGATCAGGCATGCGGGGCCCATCCCAGCGCCACCGCCCGCGCCCGGGGAATCCCTCCGCCCGAGGCGCGCCTCCTGCCATATGACTGCAGCGCTCGCCGCCGCCGCTTCTCCGCCACCGGCCGCGCGCCGCCGCCCTTCGCCGGCCCCGCCGCCGTCCGAGCTCGCCGTCGCCGCCCAGTTCCTCGCACGCCGCCGCCGACCACCACCGCATTGCTGCCTTGCCTCATGCCTCGTGCCTCGCGCCGCCTCCTGCCTCGCCAGCGAACACCGTCCGGCCGTCGCCTCGGCCTCACCTCGCCGGAGTCCGCCATCGCCGGAGCTTGCCGCCCACTTCACCGGAGTTCGGTCTGGCCGGATCCGAAGAAGAAGTGGGACCAGATCCACCGGTCCCTCCATCCAAACGCCTCCCTCGATCCGGATCTCCTCATCCCGCTTCGCCTCATCCCCGCGTTGACTTTTCGCGGAGGTAAAATTTCACCAAGTCACCGGAGTTTCCAGATTCATGTGCCCATGTTCATCATGCCATAACTCTGCATCCGTAGCTCTGATTCGTGCGTGTAGCATATGAAAATGTTCATCTCGACGAGTACATCATTTCATCCCATTGCATCATTTTCATTTGAGCTCATCTTGATGCCCGAAATGCTGTTGGAAGAGGGCTATGTGATGAATTTGTCAGATCTGTTTCAGCAAATAGCCCTTTGTCATTTTTGCCATGATTAATGTGTGCATGCTATGATCCTGAGCTCTACATGTGTTTTGTAGAATGCCATGCCATCTTTACTGGGGTGTATGCCATGTATTTTTGTGATCTATGTGGTGACTAGCACAAGCTTGCAAAGTAGCGTAATCGGTAATGCTGATTTCAGGGACTTCGAATTTCTCCAAGTCCTTGTTCTGATTTTGTTGTTATGCCATATGTTCATGTTTTTTACTAGTGATCCGTGCCTCTTTTGAGAAGATCAGTAAGGATGTTTTCTTAACATTGTGGTGCTCTATCCATCCATGTCTTTGTTTGCATTTATGGAGCAACCTAGCTTGAGTCAATCGAGCTCTACTTTTGCTATAAAATGATCCTAGCAGATTGTTGACATGTTTAGCGATTTTGCCGAGGATGTTACTATTGATCCGTGCATGCTATGTTGTTGTTATTGCCATGTCTAGCTTCTATGCCATGTCTTCTTGATGGGTGTATGCTTAGTTTGTCATGCCATGTTCTGTAGTGAGTGCATCGAGCTCGTAAACATGCCTACTCGTTAATCTGTTTTGCATGCTCCAGTTTTTCACTAAGTCTGAATCTCTTTATGTTTTTGCTATGTTCACATGCTTGCAATTGTATTTTCTGATCCCTTTTGGCTCATGGCCACCAAGGGACTTTTGTTATATGCTTAGAGCAGCTTCATGCCATGCCTTGCTTTGCCATGATATGTTCCTGTAGCTTGTAGTTTTCATGCTCTAAACTTTGCTTCGTGATGATAAATTCTTGACATCCTGTTAATTTCACTAAGTCTGAAACTTGTTATTGTTTGCACTTTTGCCATGCTTGTTTGAACCTGTTATTGAGTGAATTAGCCATAGCTCAGTGTTCATCTTTTGTCAAGCATCTTGAGTGGATCCCTGCCATGTATTTTGTTGCCATGTTTGAGTGCTGTAGCTTATTTAACTTGATGCATTTAGATGACTACTTGCTGTTTATCGCAGACCGGTGCCATATTTGTTTTGTTTGCCATTTCCAAACCGTGCATCCGATTCCGGCGATCTTCATATCGATTTCAACCGAAATCACCTCACCTTTCCAGTGACACTCTTGGTTTTCCAAGTTGAGTCCAGTTTCATTCTTTCCTTTCCAAATCATGCATATGCACCGCATACCGCATCCCGCATATCATACCATGTTTGTGTGTTGGTTGTTTACTATGTTGTGTGTTTCTTTCTGGTGTTGCTTTTTCGGGGTGGTTCCGATAACGTTGCGTTTGTGAGGAACCGTTCGACTACGTCCGTTTGTCTTCTTCATGGACTCGTTCTTCTTCCTTGTGGGATTTCAGGCAAGATGACCATACCCTCGAAATCACTTCTATCTTTGCTTGCTAGTTGCTCGCTCTTTTGCTATGCCTATGCTGTGATACCTACCACTTGCTTATCATGCCTCCCATATTGTTAAGCCAAGCCTCTAACCCACCTTTCCTAGCAAACCGTTGTGTGGCTATGTTACCGCTTTGCTCAGCCCCTCTTATAGCGTTGTTAGTTGCAAGTGAAGATTGGAGTTTGTTCCTTGTTGGAACATGGATTTTTGTTGGGATATCACAATATCTCTTATTTAATTAATGCATCTATATACCTGGTAAAGGGTGGAAGGCTCGGCCTTATGCCGGGTGTTTTGTTCCACTCTTGCTGCCCTAGTTTCCGTCATATCGGTGTTATGTTCCCGGACTTTGCGTTCCTTACACACAATGGGAACCCCTTGACAGTTCGCCTTGAATAAAACTCCTCCAGCAATGCCCAACATTGGTTTTACCATTCGCCACCTAGCCTTTTTCTTTCCCTTGGGTTCTGCAGACTCAAGGGTCATCTTTATTTTAACCCCCCCCCCCCGGGCCAGTGCTCCTCTGAGTGTTGGTCCGAACTGGGCAGCCTGCGGGGCCACCTCGGGGCAACTTGAGAGTTGGTTTTAGTCGTAGCTTGACCTATCTGAGTGTGCCCTAAGAACGAGATATGTGCAGCTCCTATCGGGATTTGTCGGCACATTCGGGCGGTGTTGCTGGACTTGTTTTACCATTGTCGAGGATGTCTTGTAACCTGGATGCCGAGCTTGATCAAAATGTCTTGGGAGAAGGAATATCCTTCGTTGACCGTGAGATCTTGTGATGGGCTAAGTTGGGACACCCCTGCAGGGATTTGAACTTTCGAAAGTCGTGCCTGCAGTTATGGGCAGATGGGAATTTGGTAATGTCCAGTTGTAGAAAACCTGAAGTTGACCTTAATTAAAACACATCAACTGCGTGTGTAACCGTGATGGTCTCTTCTCGGTGGAGTCCGGGAAGTGAACACGGTGTTGGAGTAGTGCTTGACGTAGGTTGTTCTAGGATCACTTCTTGATCATAGTTGTTCGACCATGCTTTTGCCTTCTCTTCTCGCTCTCATTTGCATATGTTAGCCACCATATATGCTAGTCACTTGCTGCAGCTCCACCTCATACCTTTTACCCTTCCTATAAGCTTAAATAGTCTTGATCGCGAGGGTGTGAGATTGCTAAGTCCCCGTGACTCACAGTTACTTCCAAAACCAGTTTGCAGGTGCCGATGTTACCGTACAGGTGACGCAACCAAGCTCAAGGAGGAGCTCTGTGAATATCTTGTCCTTTGTGTTGTTCCGTCCTAGTTGATCAGTAGTGGAGCCCAGTCGGGACGATCGGGGATCTGTGTAGCTTTTTGGGGTAGTCTTCTTTTATTTTGGTTCCGTAGTCGAACCTTGATTGTATCTGGATGATGTAATGCTTTATTCATGTAATTGTGTAAAGTGGCGATTGTAATCCAACTATGTATCTCTTTCCCATATGTATTACATGGGTTGTGTGAAGATTACCTCACTTGCGACATTGCTTTCAATGCAGTTATGCCTCCAAGTCGTGCTTCGACACGTGGGAGATATAGCCGCATCGAGGGCGTTACAAGTTGGTATAAGAGGCTTCCCCGACTTTAGGAGCTCCCTGCTTGATCGAATCACTGGCGTTATTGAGTCTAGAAATGTTTTGAGTCATTTAGGAATTATATATATCGGAGAGTTTAGGAATTATTTTTACTCCCCAGTCCCTTCATCGCTCTGGTAAGGTATCCTAACGTAGAGTTTTGACTCTTCTCTTCTCAAATTTGACTAAATTTTTTTAGGATCACGCGGGTATCTTGGAATCATTCCGATGGTTTCGTGACGAGAACATTGTTCTTGGTGCCTCCTGACATTTAGGGGTTGTGGCAGTGTCTCGGGGAGTTGAGCTCCGAGGTGTTGTCGTCACAATTTTATCGTTCCAGTTCTGGAATACCTGAGTTTAGTTTCGCCGACATCGAAAATCTCTTTTATGCAGTTGTTGGTGAGATAACCTCGACGCCACCCAGTACTGGGGCGGGAGTTCGAGAGTATTGCCATAACTCGTATAACGGATGCTTTTCGAAGGTTGAGGTAAACGATTTCCGAAGGTTTCTTGGTTATGTGTTGAAGGATGAATACAGCTGGATGTAGGATTTCCTAGTTTGGGTGAGATATTATGCTTCCCCTGTATCCTCAACACCTGATTGCATAACCGGAAAGTTTCGGGAGTTTATAAGTGGGAATTCAAGTAGCTCTTAGGATATCTTTCGACAGATGTATGCTATGACATTGGGGTTCGACGTCTAGTGGTCCGCCTATTCACGGTTGGTTTTACAGTGGTCTTATTGTGTCTTAAAGAGTCCTTGGCTATGCCGACTCGGGGACGCTTCGTATGTCATGTGCACTGCCTTGTACATGATGGTGATGTACGATCGAGCCCGTGTAGGCCCCACCACGAAAACTTCGGACGAAATCTCTATCATATGTTTGTTCCGGCTTATTCTGCAAGCCAATCCTTTGTTTTTGTTTTGAGTTGTGGTATTTGAGTTGCTTCGAAGTCAAATGTTGATTCCATACTTTTCCTAAGCGGTGTTCTCATACTCCTATGTGAATACCAAACCTTCATGATAATCGAGACTGTCATGTCAATCCTTTTCAACCGGTGTGCTTCTCTTCAAGTGGATCCGATCATTTCAACATCAGCAAGATCTATTACTAGTTCTTCTCAACGGAGTTGTCTTCATCCGTTCCAAGTTGACTTTGTTTTTCCCACCCACCCACCCTTTTTTCTTCGAGGATTCAGATTTCTTAATCAACTATCCATTTTATCGATGGAAGTCTCTCCATTCTTATCCGGTGTTTCTCATGAAGATTCTAACGGAGCTTGTAGTTCATCATTCTCCGTTCTTTTTCTTCTCCGGTGGTTTCAATTCAAGCTTTTGGTGTTGATCATATCCCTTTTCCTGGTTTCAAATGTTTTCTCATGCCGTTGCACCTCATAATCATCCACTTCTCATTATTCAATTGTTCCGGTGCCCTGAAGATACATCAGAAGGCTCATCTTGTCATTCAAGATCCGTTCAACCTATCTCGAGGCTGTTATCTCATTCAAGTCTTTTAATTCAACCGGTGCAATCTCTCTTTTCAAGTAATCTTTTCAATGGTGTATCTTTTGAGTGGGCCCTAACCCATAGGTCTTTTCCAGGATCTTACCTGACTCTTCTAATTTTCCCGGAGCTATCCTAAATTGTTTTGAAGTTTGACATAATAATGAACTGTCATCAGTCTTATGTCTTTCACAAAGATCTTTCAAATTCTTTTCATCGTTGGTTCAACTTTCTAATTTTCATCCCGGAGTATCTCAGCAATTTATGGTGGTGCTTCTCGTCGTCATTATCAACATTTGAGGACCGAAGAAGAGTTTCTCTACAATCTTATCCGTTCTGCCAAAGATTCGTGATTCTAGCTTTGATGCCATCCTCCCATAATTGTTTTGATTGTGAGAATTCTTTTCATCCATCCGGATCATTTCAAGAGTCTTTCAGTTCGATTTTCCGAAGGTCATCATTTCGGGATCATTCTTATTCAGCTTTCAGCTCTCGTTCTCCAAATCTTACCGGTGCATGGTCAAATATCCTCTAATCAGTTCATGATCTCTTCGTTCTCTTGTATCTAGTTGTCTCAAGTTTGTTCGTTCATTCGTTAATTCTTACCGGTGATTCATCCCTTTACTTCATTCATTTTCAATTCTTCCCGGTGTTTTGTTATCTTTTATTCGTTCATTTTCAATCCTTACGGTGGTTCGTCTAAGATTTCTCTTCCTTCCTTATCATATTAATTTATTCGTTGTTTCAACCCGATCGGTGATTCGTGGAAGACCTTCCTCAAGTTTGCGCTATATCTATATTAATCCTTTCTACGAGAATAAGTAGTATGACAATTCCATTGCTTGTCATCAATTTGAATTGGTGAAGGATAAGCACAATGTAATTCTTATTCTTGTTTCATCCATATGTTAATCTTTTCTTCCGGAGTTTTTCACGATGATTAAATTCTTGGTTTCAAGTGCTCGTCTTTCTTTCCCGTAGTTCCATGCTCTAATTATCACGGAGATCCATCTAATCATTGCAAGAATTCACCTTGTGTTTTCAACTTCTCTTTCCTTTCGTTTGATCATTCTTTTGTTACCGGAGTTCTTCATGGAGACTCTACATGATGGTTCTTAAATGATTTAATTCCTTCTCCAAGTGTTCATCAAGTTTCTTTTCAGAGGAGTTCAAGCATTATTCATCTTGCTATCCGGAGTGCAATTCTTTCTTCCATATCATTGGAGGTGGTATTATGCCAATCTTGATAATTTGAGTTCATGTTTCATGATTCACAGGTTGTTAAGAATGGGGTATTTTAAATCCATCAACCTCTTCGTTGGAGTTATCTTGGGTTATATTTCACCTAAAGCTTTCCCTAAGGATTTTTCTATTTATGGTGTTTATAAGTGACCCAAGTTCTTCATCTATCCTCCCGGTGAAATATTTTCTCGTCTCCTTGTTCATACCAATCCAATTCTTTTTCCCGTGAGTGGCAGGTTGTCACCTCATATTTTGAGATGTATTCCATAAGACCATATCAAGCGTATTATTTTCGTTGTTGGTGTTCCAACAACTCCGCTTGACCTGTCTCCTAAGGATGCCTTCTCAAGCTCTTTTGTGGCATAAGATGGCATTTTCTTCTCCATTCTTTTATTTCAATTATCTATCTTATATTCTTTTGTTCCGGAGCCATTGTGATGTTGCTCTTTTCTCTCATCATCTTGGATCATGTTTTTTTCGTGCTTATCCATTTAACCGGAGTGTGTGCCCGCTGCTCAAGTTCTTTCATTTTATCAAGCCTTGCATATCTTTCTAACCGGAGTGCTGTTCGAATTTGTTCTTCCTTATTACTCTTCCCTACCTGAGTGCTTTCAACTTTGTTCTTCCTCGTTCCTCTTTCCTAACGGAGTGCTTTCAACTTAGCTCATCTCCCTTGTATTCTTTTCTCAAAATGGCTTAAACTTTTCAAGGTTCTTTGGTTTCACTCGTTTGTCAGAAAAGCAACTTAGTTTTATCTCTTCTCTTTCTCTTCCGTTTTCCCTCCGGTGCCATGCTAGATCTCGGGACAAGATCCTCTCGTAGTGGTGGAGTGTTGTAACGCCCCGAGACCGATGTGCCAGGTGTCTTCCAATTATTCGTTGTTGTTGCCTTGTCATTGCTTGCGTGTCATGCATGTCATATCATGTCATCATGTGCATTTTATTTGCAAACATGTTCGGCTCATGCATCTGAAACCTGTTATCGTTTGCACTTTTGCCATGCTTGTTTGAACCTGTTATTGAGTGAATTAGCCGTAGCTCAGTGTTCATCTTTTGTCAAGCATCTTGAGTGGATCCCTGCCATGTATTTTGTTGCCATGTTTGAGTGCTGTAGCTTATTTAACTTGATGCATTTAGATGACTACTTGCTGTTTATCGCAGACCGGTGCCATATTCGTTTTGTTTGCC
Source organism: Triticum aestivum (assembly GCF_018294505.1). Taxonomy (NCBI): domain Eukaryota; kingdom Viridiplantae; phylum Streptophyta; class Magnoliopsida; order Poales; family Poaceae; genus Triticum; species Triticum aestivum. The sequence goes on from NC_057797.1 coordinate 445,071,835, forward strand.
ATTTCTGAACCGTGCATCCGATTCCGGCGATCTTCATATCGATTTCAACCGAAATCACCTCACATTTCCAGTGGCACTCTTGGTTTTCCATGTTGAGGCCAGGTTCATTCTTTCCTTTCCAAATCATGCATATGCACCACATACCGCATCCCGCATATCATACCATGTTCATGTGTTGGTTGTTTACTATGTTGTGTGTTTCTTTCCGGCGTTTCTTCTTCGGGTTGGTTCCGATAACGTCGCGTTTGTGAAGAACCGTTCAACTACGTCCGTTTATCTTCTTCATGGACTCGTTCTTCTTCCTTGCGGGATTTCAGGCAAGACGACCATACCCTCGAAATCACTTCTATCTTTGCTTGCTAGTTGCTTGCTCTTTTGCTATGCCTATGCTGTGATACCTACCACTTGCTTATCATGCCTCCCATATTGTTAAGCCAAGCCTCTAACCCACCTTGTCCTAGCAAACCGTTGTTTGGCTATGTTACCGCTTTGCTCAGCCCCTCTTATAGCGTTGTTAGTTGCAGGTGAAGATTGGAGTTTGTTCCTTGTTGGAACATGGATTTTTGTTCGGATATCACAATATCTCTTATTTAATTAATCCATCTATATACCTGGTAAAGGGTGGAAGGCTCGGCCTTATGGTAGTTGTTTTGTTCCACTCTTGCCGCCCTAGTTTCCGTCATATCGGTGTTATGTTCTCGGACTTTGCGTTCGTTACGCGGTTGGGTTATAATGGGAACCCCTTGACAGTTCGCCTTGAATAAAACTCCTCTAGCAATGCCCAACATTGGTTTTACCATTCGCCACCTAGCCTTTTTCTTTCCCTTGGGTTCTGCAGACTCAAGGGTCATCTTTATTTTAACCCCCCCGGGCCAGTGCTCCTCTGAGTGTTGGTCCGAACTGGGCAGCCTGCGGGGCCACCTCGGAGAAACTTGAGGGTTGGTTTTACTCGTAGCTTGACCTATCTGAGTGTGCCCTGAGAACGAGATATGTGCAGCTCCTATCGGGATTTGTCGGCACATTCGGAAGGTGTTGCAGGACTTGTTTTACCATTGTCGAGGATGTCTTGTAACCTGGATGCCGAGCCTGATCGGAATGTCTTGGGAGAAGGAATATCATTCGTTGACTGTGAGAGCTTGTGATGGGCTAAGTTGGGACACCCCTGCAGGGATTTGAACTTTTGAAAGTCGTGCCCGCGGTTATGGGCAGATGGGAATTTGTTAATGTCCGGTTGTAGAAAACCTAAAGTTGACCTTAATTAAAACACATCAACTGCGTGTGTAACCATGATGGTCTCTTCTCGGCGGAGTCCGGGAAGTGAACACGGTGTTGGAGTAGTGTTTGACGTAGGTTGTTCTAGGATCACTTCTTGGTCATAGTTGTTCGACCGTGCTTTTGCCTTCTCTTCTCGCTCTCATTTGCATATGTTAGCCACCATATATGCTAGTCGCTTGCTGCAGCTCCACCTCATACCTTTTGCCCTTCCTATAAGCTTAAATAGTCTTGATCACGAGGGTGTGAGATTGCTGAGTCCCCGTGACTCACAGATACTTCCAAAACCATATTGAAGGTGCCGATGTTACCGTGCAGGTGACGCAACCAAGCTCAAGGAGGAGCTCTATGAAGATCTTGTCCTTTATGTTGTTCCGTCCTAGTTGATCAGTAGTGGAGCCCAGTCGGGACGATTGGGGATCTGTGTAGCTTTTGGGGTAGTCTTCTTTTATTTTGGTTCCGTAGTCGGACCTTGATTGTATCTGGATGATGTAATGCTTTATTCATGTAATTGTGTGAAGTGGCGATTGTAAGCCAACTATGTATCTCTTTCCCTTATGTATTACATGGGTTGTGTGAAGATTACCTCACTTGCGATATTGCTTTCAATGCGGTTATGCCTCTAAGTCGTGCTTCGACACGTGGGAAATATAGCCGCATCGAGGGCGTTACAAACTGACCGGGAGACGGCATGGTGAGTACCCCCTAGTCCAGGACACCGTCAGTAGCCCCCAGAACCGGTCTTCAAGTTGGGGACGCTCCTCGATTCTTCTGAACTGTTCTTCATCTTCGGTCGTCGGTCTTCAAAACTGGTTCAACAAATCTTCTTCGATCTTGAGGATCACGAACGTGCATCTGAAGAGTTTATACGTCGGGTGTCCGAGGAGCCCCTTTAAGTTTTCAGCCTTTATCAATGCCTTGTTTATTTTTATGCCACACATCGGGTTTGAAGTTGTTCCCAGGCGGCAGCGCCTTCTTGCGTCTGAGCTCCAACGCCGGATTGCATTCGAGGTATCTTTTTCAGACGAGTACCAACACCGGACCGCTTCCGAGCTCCAACGCCGGAATGTGTCCGAGCTCCAATGTCGGACTATGTCCAAGCTCCAGCGCCGGACTGTATCCGAGCTCCAACGCCGGACTATATCCGAGGTGTCATAAACCACCTTGGTTCAAAAAGGTTGAATCAGTTTAGCCGAGCTTAATGCCGGAAATGCCCTCTGTGGAGCCAGCCACTAGCGCCCGAGCTTTATGCCAGAATGCTTCCGAGGTGGTGCACCACCCCGACTGTGGGCCGATTTTTTGTCAATATTTTTTGTTGGTGCAATTTATTCTTTGCCGAGATATATAGCTAGTAGCCCTCAAGGTGTGTATCGGTCTAAAACCCAAGATGCACCTGAAGGATGACATAAGACCGCTGATCCCTGTAGCCGCTGAGACTCAGGTTGATTTGCAAAATCGGTCTGAGGATCAACTCCTAGCTCGACAGAATACTTCGGGACACAAAAAGCGGTGTGCAGAGTCCTCGAGACTCAGGTTGGGTGCTGCCGACCAACCTGAGGATCATAATCTCCTCGAAAACTATATTGCACTTAAATTTTCTGCACTGGATTGCCAATGCAGTAGCCCCCGAGACACTGGTCGGGTGGCAACACCAGATCAGGGGATCGATACGCCCCTTTAATATTAGTAAATGATAAGCACGAAGCCCAGTAGCCCCTGAGCCTTAATGTGGGCACGGGTGGCTGAATTAAGGATCGATATCCAGAGTAAAATCACAAATTATGTGTAATGATTCTATGTATCCAAGTACTTTACATCATTAATGCTCGGATCCACATTGTACAAAACTTTGTTGACCGACCATCGGCTTCCACCTCCTCGGCCAGTAGCCGAGGAGTGTTTTTCCTACTTTATAAAGCCTTTATGAGGGCAAAGATTTATGACAAACAAGGCAATCTGGCCATACGGTTTTCTAAACAAAGGTACGCAGAGAGATATGTTATATCACTGTTTAACATAATAAATGTCTTCCAAAGAAAATAATCCCGCTATCGGTTCCTTTCTTTGGGTTGTCATGCTAAGCATGATCATGAAACCTCAGCTCTAATGTAAGAGCAAAATATTGAGGATTTAGTTTGGGAGGCCAGTTACTAGCCCCCTGTAGTGTTCGGCGACAGTCGAGGTCAAGCCGTAAACACTTCGGCCAATGTTATGAATGGCCAGTCATTTAACACAGCCATCGGATTGCTGACCAGTTTACGCTTATTGTGACAGTCAGTTTTCGGCTTTCTCCACTGAGGTGCTTAACCATGTGAGCTGGAAGCACAATCGCACTGGTTCTCCCTTTGCACACCTAGACGAACAAAGCGGAACGTAGGAGGCAAGCGCAGGAGCCGGGCAACCCAACTATTGACCGAAGACACAATTCGAAACTGATGCATATTTAGCAATATATGAGAATGTTTTTGCCAAATCTCTAAAGGTGTCCGGTGTTGCACTGCGAGACTTGTGTCGAAAACACACAAATAGTTTGAAAGTGCCATAAGCTTGGAAAAACAAACAAAAAAACGTCAGTAAAAACTCGACGTCCGAACAAGATCAAGTGTTCGGTGCCAATCCGAAAATTGGAAAAAAAAGAAATGTGCTTGGTTAAGCACCTCAGTGGAGAAAGCCGAAAACTGACTGTCACAATAAGCGTAAATTGGTCAGCGATCCGATGGCTGTGTTAAATGACTGGCCATTCATAACATTGGCCGAAGTGTTTACGGCTTGACCTCGACTGTCGCCGAACACTACAGGGGGCTAGTAACTGGCCTCCCAAACTAAATCCTCAATATTTTGCTCTTACATTAGATCTGAGGTTTCATGATCATGCTTAGCATGACAACCCAAATAAAGAAACCGATAGCGGGATTATTTTCTTTGGAAGACATTTATTATGTTAAACAGTGATATAACATATCTCTCTGCGTGCCTTTGTTTAGAAAACCGTATGGCCAGATTGCCTTGTTTGTCGTAAATCTTTGCCCTCATAACGTGCATCTGAAGAGTTTATACGTCGGGTGTCCGAGGAGCCCCTTTAAGTTTTCAGCCTTTATCAATGCCTTGTTTATTTTTATGCCACACATCGGGTTTGAAGTTGTTCCCAGGCGGCAGTGCCCTCTTGCGTCTGAGCTCCAACGCCGGACTGCATTCGAGCTATCTTTTTCAGACGAGTACCAACACCGGACCGCTTCCGAGCTCCAACGCCGGAATGTGTCCGAGCTCCAACGTCGGACTATGTCCAAGCTCCAGCGCCGGACTGTATCCGAGCTCCAACGCCGGACTATATCCGAGGTGTCATAAACCACCTTGGTTCAAAAAGGTTGAAGGAGTTTAGCCGAGCTTAATGCCGGAAATGCCCTCTGTGGAGCCAGCCACAAGCGCCCGAGCTTTATGCCAGACTGCTTCCGAGGTGGTGCACCACCCCGACTGTGGGCCAATTTTTTGTCAATATTTTTTATTGGTGCAATTTATTCTTTGCCGAGATATATAGCTAGTAGCCCTCAAGGTGTGTATCGGTCTAAAACCCAAGATGCACCTGAAGGATGACATAAGACCGCTGATCCCTGTAGCCGCTGAGACTCAGGTTGATTTGCAAAATCGGTCCGAGGATCAACTCCTAGCTCGACAGAATACTTCGGGACACAAAAAGCGGTGTGCAGAGTCCTCGAGACTCAGGTTGGGTGCTGCCGACCAACCTGAGGATCATAATCTCCTCGAAAACTATATTGCACTTAAATTTTCTGCACTGGATTGCCAATGCAGTAGCCCCCGAGACACTGGTCGGGTGGCAACACCAGATCAGGGGATCGATACGCCCCTTTAATATTAGTAAATGATAAGCACGAAGCCCAGTAGCCCCTGAGCCTTAATGTGGGCACGGGTGGCTGAATTAAGGATCGATATCCAGAGTAAAATCACAAATTATGTGTAATGATTCTATGTATCCAAGTACTTTACATCATTAATGCTCAGATCCGCATTGTACAAAACTTTGTTGACCGACCATCGGCTTCCACCTCCTCGGCCAGTAGCCGAGGAGTGTTTTTCCTACTTTATAAAGCCTTTATGAGGGCAAAGATTTATGACAAACAAGGCAATCTGGCCATACGGTTTTCTAAACAAAGGTACGCAGAGAGATATGTTATATCACTGTTTAACATAATAAATGTCTTCCAAAGAAAATAATCCCGCTATCGGTTCCTTTCTTTGGGTTGTCATGCTAAGCATGATCATGAAACCTCAGCTCTAATGTAAGAGCAAAATATTGAGGATTTAGTTTGGGAGGCCAGTTACTAGCCCCCTGTAGTGTTCGGCGACAGTCGAGGTCAAGCCGTAAACACTTCGGCCAATGTTATGAATGGCCAGTCATTTAACACAGCCATCGGATTGCTGACCAGTTTACGCTTATTGTGACAGTCAGTTTTCGGCTTTCTCCACTGAGGTGCTTAACCATGTGAGCTGGAAGCACAATCGCACTGGTTCTCCCTTTGCACACCTAGACGAACAAAGCGGAACGTAGGAGGCAAGCGCAGGAGCCGGGCAACCCAACTATTGACCGAAGACACAATTCGAAACTGATGCATATTTAGCAATATATGAGAATGTTTTGCCAAATCTCTAAAGGTGTCCGGTGTTGCACTGCGAGACTTGTGTCGAAAACACACAAATAGTTTGAAAGTGCCATAAGCTTGGAAAAACAAACAAAAAAACGTCAGTAAAAACTCGACGTCCGAACAAGATCAAGTGTTCGGTGCCAATCCGAAAATTGGAAAAAAAAGAAATGTGCTTGGTTAAGCACCTCAGTGGAGAAAGCCGAAAACTGACTGTCACAATAAGCGTAAATTGGTCAGCGATCCGATGGCTGTGTTAAATGACTGGCCATTCATAACATTGGCCGAAGTGTTTACGGCTTGACCTCGACTGTCGCCGAACACTACAGGGGGCTAGTAACTGGCCTCCCAAACTAAATCCTCAATATTTTGCTCTTACATTAGATCTGAGGTTTCATGATCATGCTTAGCATGACAACCCAAATAAAGAAACCGATAGCGGGATTATTTTCTTTGGAAGACATTTATTATGTTAAACAGTGATATAACATATCTCTCTGCGTGCCTTTGTTTAGAAAACCGTATGGCCAGATTGCCTTGTTTGTCGTAAATCTTTGCCCTCATAACGTGCATCTGAAGAGTTTATACGTCGGGTGTCCGAGGAGCCCCTTTAAGTTTTCAGCCTTTATCAATGCCTTGTTTATTTTTATGCCACACATCGGGTTTGAAGTTGTTCCCAGGCGGCAGTGCCCTCTTGCGTCTGAGCTCCAACGCCGGACTGCATTCGAGCTATCTTTTTCAGACGAGTACCAACACCGGACCGCTTCCGAGCTCCAACGCCGGAATGTGTCCGAGCTCCAACGTCGGACTATGTCCAAGCTCCAGCGCCGGACTGTATCCGAGCTCCAACGCCGGACTATATCCGAGGTGTCATAAACCACCTTGGTTCAAAAAGGTTGAAGGAGTTTAGCCGAGCTTAATGCCGGAAATGCCCTCTGTGGAGCCAGCCACAAGCGCCCGAGCTTTATGCCAGACTGCTTCCGAGGTGGTGCACCACCCCGACTGTGGGCCAATTTTTTGTCAATATTTTTTATTGGTGCAATTTATTCTTTGCCGAGATATATAGCTAGTAGCCCTCAAGGTGTGTATCGGTCTAAAACCCAAGATGCACCTGAAGGATGACATAAGACCGCTGATCCCTGTAGCCGCTGAGACTCAGGTTGATTTGCAAAATCGGTCTGAGGATCAACTCCTAGCTCGACAGAATACTTCGGGACACAAAAAGCGGTGTGCAGAGTCCTCGAGACTCAGGTTGGGTGCTGCCGACCAACCTGAGGATCATAATCTCCTCGAAAACTATATTGCACTTAAATTTTCTGCACTGGATTGCCAATGCAGTAGCCCCCGAGACACTGGTCGGGTGGCAACACCAGATCAGGGGATCGATACGCCCCTTTAATATTAGTAAATGATAAGCACGAAGCCCAGTAGCCCCTGAGCCTTAATGTGGGCACGGGTGGCTGAATTAAGGATCGATATCCAGAGTAAAATCACAAATTATGTGTAATGATTCTATGTATCCAAGTACTTTACATCATTAATGCTCGGATCCACATTGTACAAAACTTTGTTGACCGACCATCGGCTTCCACCTCCTCGGCCAGTAGCCGAGGAGTGTTTTTCCTACTTTATAAAGCCTTTATGAGGGCAAAGATTTATGACAAACAAGGCAATCTGGCCATACGGTTTTCTAAACAAAGGTACGCAGAGAGATATGTTATATCACTGTTTAACATAATAAATGTCTTCCAAAGAAAATAATCCCGCTATCGGTTCCTTTCTTTGGGTTGTCATGCTAAGCATGATCATGAAACCTCAGCTCTAATGTAAGAGCAAAATATTGAGGATTTAGTTTGGGAGGCCAGTTACTAGCCCCCTGTAGTGTTCGGCGACAGTCGAGGTCAAGCCGTAAACACTTCGGCCAATGTTATGAATGGCCAGTCATTTAACACAGCCATCGGATCGCTGACCAGTTTACGCTTATTGTGACAGTCACTTTTCGGCTTTCTCCACTGAGGTGCTTAACCATGTGAGCTGGAAGCACAATCGCACTGGTTCTCCCTTTGCACACCTAGCCAAACAAAGCGGAACGTAGGAGGCAAGCGCAGGAGCCGGGCAACCCAACTATTGACCGAAGACACAATTCGAAACCGATGCATATTTAGCAATATACGAGAATGTTTTTGCTAAATCTCTAAAGGTGTCCGGCGTTGCACTGCGAGACTTGTGTCGAAAACACACAAATAGTTTGAAAGTGCCATAAGCTTGGAAAAACAAACAAAAAACGTCAGTAAAAACTTGACGTCCGAACAAGATCAAGTGTTCGGTGCCAATCCGAAAATTGGAAAAAAAAAAGAAATGTGCTTCTGTCGTGCTTTAACATGACACATCTGATCTCAAGACTTCATGCGGGTTAGCCTACGGCTTCAAGCTCCTTATCCCAAAGGCAGAGTACTTCTCCGAGGTCAATTTAGCAAACTAAACTCAAGCGGCTTTCAAAGAGAAGACAGGCTATCCGGCTATTGACCATAAACTCGAGTCGAAAAAGGAGCGGTAGAAAAAGACTTTGCAACGACCAAGAAGAAAACACATTTACTATAAAACATCTCATATAAGTTTTAAGAGCCCCCAAGTGACTTGGGTAAAAGAATTTTATGTATAATGATTGTATGTACCAAAGTACTTATATCATATCTATGTTCACCCGAACTTTATACACGTATTAACCGACTGTAGGCTTCTCCCTCTTCGGTCAAGGGCCGGAGAGTGTTATGTACTCCACCTGTCGAGAATATCGATGATGTTTTCGATAACCAGGCAATCAGGCCATAAGGCTGTAACAGAGAAAGCATGCTCATGGAACTTATGCTATATTACTGACGAAGTGTAAGAAGCATCTTCGAAGAAAATAGTACCCCACTGATACCTTTCTTCGGTGCTCATTGTTACTATGAGAGTTGTGCAATAGATTTTTTGTACTCATGAGTTCCATTGTGTGCCGACCATAATTGAAAACAATAAGAGCGCTAGCTTTCGACTTCACCCAGTCTGAGGTCAGGCTCGAATGACCCGATCGTGACAATCGCAGGGGTGCTCCCTTTACTCCCTAACCGAACAATCGGGAACATAGGGGTAAACATAGGAGCGAGGCAACCCAGCTTGCAAATCGCTTAAGTCAATACGGTGCATATTGTGGCATAATACACGAACAAGGAATGAAGCCGTACAAGTATAACCATATGCAAGAGGAAAGGCTTCATGAAGGAAGCCCCCAAGTGAACTGGGTATTTGAATTTGTGTGTCACAAACAAAGTTTTGACAAGGAGATTTTTTACAAGAAACTTTTTCCAAAAAATTATAATGCTTGGTCGAACCAAACACAAGTTAAAAAATTTAAAACTTCGAGCATGAAGGCAACTTAGCTGGGTAATGTGTTTGGTATTGATGACGCGGTCTGAGCTTGATGCGGGACAAGGTTCCATCCCCCAAGCCGGCCCCGAGGTGGCGGAGCAAAGAGATCGGCACTCCGAAGTGGTGACATAGCACAGTCAATGCAGGCCGGCAGAGTGATGTCGAAGTCCCCGGCATGGTGTAATGAAGTGCTGACGAAGCCCCCCGTCCAGCCGAGGTGACGTGTTATGTCAGTACACCGAGTTGACGATACTGCCCAACCCGGATCATTTTCCTGTGCACAAAAAATAGTGCAAACCGGGATAATAATAATAATGATAAAAAATGTTGCATAATAAATAATTTATGCGAAGTGAGTAATAAAAGAAATATGGCCAGGCGCCGAAGTCAATGTCGATGCAGGGCGTTGGCGTGATGCGGTAAAGATGTGGCAAAGCCTGAATTCATAGGTCGGTCCGAGTTCCGGATGCAGCATTCGCCGGACTATGTACGGAAACTGACCGAACCACCACGCGACCATCGTTAGTGTGGCCATCATTCGATAGACCTGTGTACAGATGATGGAACAAACCAGAGTAATAATTTCTTGGGAAAAATAAACCCCAACAAGCAAAAATTACTAGGATTGATAGCACCTGGTTTATTTGTTGTAGCAATCCGAAGAAAGGTGACTCCCAAAATTGGGACTCGATCCGCACACCCATTGCCTGATGGGCGATAAAGCAACGGCATGCCGATGCTGGCGAAGTTTGGCTTGCGGAGGCAAAGCCCTCGGTCCAGCTAACGTGACGAAGCTGGTCGGCTAGCGACGCTGAAGTCTCCGGAGTAGGTTGATGAAGAAATGGCGAAGCCCCTGGTCCAGCCGAGATGTCGAAGCCTCGATGTCAGCCGATGAATCAAAGTAGGTCAGCGTGATGGACATCGGCTTGAAGAAGCAACAGTGCGGCCCTGCCGATGCCGGTCGTGACGTGGTCGATGCCGACTTGATGAAGTGACCGTGCGGCGATGCCGTTGTGCCCGCTCCGTGTAATCCGTGGGGCGGCGATGTTGGTGATGATTTATCCTTCGCGATGCCGAACTTTTGTTTGGCTTGCCGACATGATGATCCGAAGAAGTTGAGCTCGGCTCAACAAAGCGACGACGTGTCTAGCGCAGGTCGGCAGCCTTGGAGCAATATTGCCGGACTGGTTTGACACCAGCATGATGATGAAGATGACCTCAGGGGAGGCTTAAAATTTTACGGGAACGTGTTTAAAAATGACGCACAATACCCTAGAAGAGAATTCCTCTAAAAAGATTGTTCAATATCATGTTCATAAAGAAACATGAATTCGGGTCGGATCTGTATTCGCGTAGAAAACAGATCCGAAAATTGGTCCACTCATTGGAGGGTTACCAGAGTTTGAACTGTCGGATCGAGCTGAAATTTGGAGGGATGGTAGATATGGGAATTACGCAGTAGATGAATGGTTGGATCTTCCAAAGGACCTCTGAGCCGGGCTCTGGAGACCACGCCCTAAACTCTTCCAAATTCCCGTCCAGATTTGACAGGGCTCCGGTATATCGTAGTTTGCCGGAGATTCCTCCATCGGAACTCGACGAAATTTTCCAGGGTTGTTGTAGACTCGACTCTGTACAATTCCACCAAAGCGATCGTTAAAACGACACTCAAGGAGGCGGTGGCGGAGGATACGTGTTCGCTGTCCAGAAAAACAGCACGGTCACCCGAGGGCAATGTTGACGTTGAGCCCCCGGGCTCCATGGACGATTACCCCATGATCTTGATAGAGATCGGAGTTGGTGTTGATGAAGGCCCTCGTCCGAACATGACGATCGGAGACAGGGCACAGTCCTCGGTCAAGCCAAGGTGACCAGTCGAGCCGGTGACGAAGATGTCGACGTCGCAGTTAATCTGCAGATGAGCCATCGATCCTTTTGCCGATCACACAGCGGAACTCTCAATGAAAGCACCAATGTTGGTGTCAAAACCGGCGGATCTAGGGTAGGGGGTCCTAAACTGTGCGTCTAAGGCGGATGGTAACGGGAGGCAGGGGACACGATGTTTACCCAGGTTCGAGTCATCTCGATGGAGGTAATACCCTACGTCCTGTTTGATTGATGTTGATGATATGAGTATTACAAGAGTTGATCTACCACGAGATCATAGAGACTAAACCCTAGAAGCTAGCATATGATATGATTGTTTGTATATCTATCGACTAGCCTAGCCCTGGTTTATATAAAGCACCAGAGGCCTAAGATAACAAGAGTCCTAGCCGAATACGCCGGTGGGGGAGGAGTCCTTGTCTTAACCACCAAGTCTTGTGGAATCTTCCTCGTATGCGACAGCTGTCCGAACTAGCCCATGAGTATACGGTCATGGGGATCCTCGGCCCAATCTAACTGACCGGGAGACGGTGTGGTGAGTACCCCTAGTCCAGGACACCGTCAGGTAGCGTGCCGACCGCGATCACATCAACTTTGGAACCATTTCCCACGCGCATCGTCACCTCATCCTTAGCCAATATTCGCTTAATCCGTAGCCCCTGTTTCGAGTTGCAAATACCCAGACGCTACTACGCGCATTAGTAAGGCACACATCAATAACATGTACTCCCTCTGTTCCCAAATATAAGTCTTTCTAGAGATTCCAACAAGTGACTACATACGGAGCAAAATGAGTGAATCTACACTCTAAAATACGTCTACATACATCCGTATGTTGTAGTCTATTTGAAATGCCTAAAAAGACTTATATTTAGGAACGGAGTGAGTATATCAAATATACCTTTCACTTTGCCATCCTTCTTATCTGCCAAATACTTGGGGCAGTTCCGCTTCCAGTGACTTGTCCCTTTGCAGTAGAAGCACTCAGTCTCAGGCTTAGGTCCAGACTTGGGCTTCTTCACTTGAGCAGCAACCTACTTGCCATTCTTCTTGAAGTTTCCCTTCTTCCCTTTGCCCTTTTTATTGAAACTAGTGGTCTTGTTAACCATCAACACTTGATGCTCCTACTTGATTTCTACCTCCGCAGCTTTTGGCATCGCGAAGAGCTCGGGAATTGTCTTATCCATCCCTTGCATATTATAGTTCATCACGAAGCTTTTGTAGCTTGGTGGTAGTGATTGAAGAACCCTGTCAATGACACTATCATCAGGAAGATTAACTCCCAGTTGAGTCAAGTGGTTGTGGTACCCAGACATCCTGAGTATATGTTCACTGACAGAACTATTCTCCTCCATCTTGCAGCTATAGAACTTATTGGAGACTTCATATCTCTCAATTCGGGCATTTTCTTGAAATATTAACTTCAACTCCTGGAACATCTCATATGCTACATGACGTTCAAAACATCGTTGAAGTCCTGATTCTAAGCCATAAAGCATGGCACACTGAACTATCGAGTAGTCATCAACACGCGTCTGCCAGGCATTCACAATGTCTGCAGTTGCTGGTGCGGGTGGTACATCTAGCGGTGCTTCCATGACGTAATTATTTTGTGCAGCAATGAGGATAATCCTCAAGTTACGGACCCAATCCGTGTACTTGCTACCATCATCTTTCAACTTATCTTTCTCTAGGAAAGCATTAAAATTCAGTGGAACAGTAGCACGGGCCATTTATCTACAACAACATAGACATGCAAAATATTATCAGGTACTAAGTTCATGATAAATTAAAGTTAAATTAATCATATTACTTAAGAACTCCCACTTAGATAGACATCCCTCTAATCCTCTAAGTGATCACGTGATCCATATCAACTAAACCATGTCCGATCATCACGTGAGATGGAGTAGTTTTCAATGGTGAACATCACTATGTTGATCGTATCTACTATATGTTTCACGCTTGACCTTTCGGTCTCAGTGTTCCGAGACCATATCTGCATATGCTAGGCTCTTCAAGTTTAACCTGAGTATTCTGCTTGTGTGAAACTGGCTTGCACCCGTTGTATGTGAACGTAGAGCTTATCACACCGGATCATCACGTGGTGTCTCGGCATGACAAACTGTAGCAATGGTGCATACTCGGGGAGAACACTTATACCTTGAAATTTAGTGAGAGATCATCTTATAATGCTACCGCCGTACTAAGCAAAATAAGATGCATAAAGGATAAACATCACATGCAATCAATATAAGTGATATGATATGGCCATCATCATCTTCTGCCTTTGATCTCTATCTCCAAAGCACCGTCCTGATCACCATCGTCATCAGCTTGACACCTTGATCTCCGTCGTAGCATTGTTGTCGTCTCGCCAACTATTGCTTCTACGACTATCCCTACCGCTTAGTGATAAAGTAAAGCATTTACATGGGATTGCATTTCATACAATAAAGCGACAATCATATGGCTCCTGCCAGTTGCTGATAACTGTTACAAAACATGATCATCTCATACAACAATTTATATAATTACATCTTGACCATATCACATCACAACATGTCGTGCAAAAGAAGTTAGACGTCCTCTACTTTGTTGTTGCAACTTTTACGTGGCTGCTACGGGCTTCTAGCAAGAACCGTTCTTACCTACGCATCAAAACCACAACATTTTTTTGTCAAGTGTGATGTTTTAACCTTCAACATGGACCGGGCGTAGTCTTGATTCAACTAAAGCTGGAGAAACAGACACCCACTAGCCACCTGTGTGCGAAGCATGTCGCTAGAACCAGTGGTTATGTAATGTCGGTCTGGGTCGCTTCATCCAACAGTACCGCCAAATCAAAGTATGACATGCTGGCAAGCAGTATGACTATTATCGCCCACAACTCTTTGTGTTCTACTCGTGCATATAACATCTACGCATAGACCTGGCTCTGATACCACTGTTGGGGAATGCAATATTTCAAAAATTTCCTATGATCATGCAAGATTTATCTAGGAGATTCATAGCAAAGATAGGGGAGAGTGTGTTTACGTATCCTCATAGATCGAAAGCGGAAGCGTTTAGTAACTCGGTTGATGTAGTCGAACGTCTTCACAATCCAACCGATCAAGTACTGAACGCACGACACCTCCGCGATCTGCACACATTTAGCTCAGTGACGTCCCTCGTACTCTTGATCTAGCTGAGGCTGAGGGTGAGTTCCGTCAGCACGATGACATGTCGACGATGGTGATGAAGGTACCGACACAGGGGGGCACCACCTCTTGTCCTGCCTCCTCTCTTCCACTACTAGGCCCATGAGGCCCAATAACTTCCTCGGGGGGGGGGAGGGGTTCCGGTAACCCTCGGTACTCCGAAACTTATCCGAAACGACCCGAACCATTCCAGTGTCTGAATATGGCCTTCCAATATATGAATCTTTATGTCTCGACCATTTTTGAGACTCCTCGTCATGTCCGTGATCACATCCGGTGCTCCAAACAACTTTCGGTTCATCAAATCACATAACTCATAATACATATCGTCATCAAAGTTAAACGGACCCTATGGGTTCCAGAACTATGTAGACATGACCGAGACACATCTCCGGTCAATAACCAATAGCGGAACCTAGATGCTCATATTGGTTCCTACATATTCTATGAATATCTTAATCGGTCAAACCGCATAACAACATACGTTGTTCCCTTTGTCATCGGTATGTTACTTGCCCGAGATTCGATCGTCGGTATCATCATACCTAGTTTAATCTCGTTACCGACAAGTCTCTTTACTCATTCTGTAATGCATCATCCCGTGACTAACTCATTAGTCACATTTCTTGCAAGGCTCATAGTGATGTGCATTACCGAGAGGGCCCAGAGATACCTCTCTGATACACGGAGTGAAAAATCCTAATCTCGATCTATGCCAACTCAACAAACACCATCGAAGACACCTGTAGAGCATCTTTATAATCACCCAGTTACGTTGTGATGTTTGATAGCACACAAGGTGTTCCTCCGATATTCGGGAGTTGCATAATCTCATAGTCATAGGAACATGTATAAGTCATGAAGAAAGCAATAGTAATAAACTAAATGATCATAGTGCTAAGCTAATGGATGGGTCTAGTCCATCACATTAGTTTCTAATGATGTGATCCCATTCATCAAATGACAACACATGTCCATGGCTAGGAAACTTAACCATCTTTGATTAACGAGCTAGTCAAGTAGAGGCATACTAGGGACACTTTGTTTGTCTATGTATTCACACATGTACTAAGTTTCCGGTTAATACAATTCTAGCATGAATAATAAACATTTATCATGATATAAGGAAATATAAATAACAACTTTATTATTGCCTTTAGGGCATATTTCCTTCAGCCCAGGCGTGCCCTGGTGGGTTATGCCCACCTCGGGTGCCCCCCCCCGGACCGCCTCTTTGCTCCATAAATACCCCAATATTTCCAGAACCATAGAGGAGTCAAGGAAATATTCATCCAGCCGCTGCAGAGTCCAGAACCACCAGATCCAATCTAGACACCATCTCGGATGGGGTTCACCACCTCCATTTGTGCCTCTCCGATGATGCGCGAGTAGTTCTTTGTAGACCATTGGGGTCCGTAGTTAGTATCTAGATGGCTTTTTCTCTCTCTCTTTATTCTAAATACAATGGTCTCTTGGAGATCCACATGATGTAACTCTTTTGCAGTGTGTTTGTTGGGATCTGATGAACTTCGAGTTTATGATCAGATCTATCTTTTTATATCCATGAAAGTATTTGATTTTCTTTGACCTCTTTTATGCATGATTGCTTATAGCCTCGTATTTCTTCTATGATTGGGTTTTGTTTGGCCAACTTGATCTATTTATCTTGCAATGGGAAGAGGTGATTTCTAGTGGGTTCGATCTTACGGTGCTTGATCCCAGTGACAGAAGGGGAACCGACACGTATGTATCGTTGCTACTAAGGATAGATAGATCTTGTCCACAACTTGTCATCATTCTTATTGCATTACTCTGTTTCTGCATGAACTTAATACACTAGATGCATGCTGGATAGCGGTCGATGTGTGGAGTAATAGTAGTAGATGTAGGCAGGAGTCGGTCTACTAATCTTGGACATGATGCCTATATAATGATCATTGCCTGGATATCGTCATAATTATTTGAAGTTGTATCAATTTCCCAACAATAATTTTTTCACCCACCGCTTTGCTATTTTTCTCGAGAGAAGCCACTAGTGAAACATACGGCCCCCAGGTCTTCTTTCTCATATTATTTGCCTTTGCGATCTATTTTTATTTGCTTTTATTTTCGGATCTATTATTCTAAAAACCCAAAAATAACTTGCTGCAATTTATTTTATTTGGCGTTTGATCTATCAGTGTTTACAACTTTTTTCCCGTCATGCACCAATTTCTGGCCGTACCCGAAAGGGATTAACAACCCTTTTAACACGCTGAGTTGTGAGGATTTGTTATCTATGTGTAGGGGCTGTTTACGTTGTGTTGCTTGGTTGTCCTACTGGTTCGATAACCTTGGTTTCATATCTGAGGGAAATACCTACAGTCGCTATGCTGCATCATCCCTTCCTCTTTGAGGAAATACCGACGTAGCTTCAAGCGACATCAAAAGGAATTTCTGGCGCCGTTGCCGGGGAGGATCTTCAACATATACCAGGTTCCTAATCACAAATCTCATCTCCTCGCAATTTACATCATTTACCATTTTCCCCTCGTTTTCCTCTCCCCCACTTCACAAAAATTTACCGTTTTATTCGCCTCTCTTTTTCGTTACCCGTTTTCTTGCCGGATCTGTTTTTGAGTGCAATCTTGTAGTGTAGTCATCAGGACTCAAGAGAACACCAAGTTATGTTATTTCTCAAATACCAAAAACAATGATTTTATCAGCACTCTACTTGCTCCACCCGCCACCAGTGCGGAAACTTGTGATATTAATATTGCTTTGCTGAATCTTGTTATGAAAGACCAATTTTCCGTTACACCAAATGAGGATGCCGCGTCCCGTCTTAATACCTTCGTGGAATTATGTGATACGCAAAAGAAAAAAGATGTGGACAATGATGCGGTCAAGATGAAATTATTTCCGTTTTCCTTGTGTGATTCTGCCAAAATTTGGTTCTCTTCTTTGCCTCGCAATAGTATCGATTCTTGGAATAAGTGCAAAGATGCTTTTATCACTAAGTATTTTCCTCCCGCAAAAATTATTTCCCTTAGAACCCAAATCATGAGTTTCAAGCAACTTGAACATGAACATGTTGCACAATCTTGGGAAAGGATGGAAATGATGCTAAGGAATTGCCCAACTCATGGGTTAAATCTTTGGATGATCATACAATTTTTTATATGGGATTGAATTTTGTTTCTCATAATCATTTAGATTCAGCCGCGGGTGGTACTTTTATGGAAATTACTTTGGTTGAAGCCACAAAATTTCCTGATAATATTATGTCAAATTATTCGCAATGGCATACCGAAGGAGCTCCTACTAGTAAAAAAGTTAATTCGGTTGAAAACTTTCTTCTTTGAGTGAAAAAGTTGATGCTCTTGTGAAATTGGTTGCTAGTAGAAGTGCTCCTATTGATCTTAATGATATGCCTTTGTCTACTTTGATTGAGAAAAATAGAGATGCCATAGATGTGAATTTTATCTCTCGAAATAATTTCAACAACAATGCTTATAGAGGTAATCCTAGGCCTTTTCCTAGTAATTCCTCTAATAATTATGGTAATTCCTATGGAAATCAATCTTATAATAATAATAGGAACACCTCTGATTTTGAGAATAATATTAAATAATTCATCAACACTCAAAAAGTTTCAACACTTCCATAGAAGAAAAGTTGAGTAAGATTGATGATTTGTCTAGAAGTTTTGATAGAATTGCTCATGATGTGGAAAATCTCAAGATGAAATTTTTGTGCCTAAAGTAGATGAATCAATTAAATCTCTTTATGTTTCTATGGATGAAAGTAAGAAAAGAACCGCTATGCTTAGAGCTAAAAGATAATTTTTAGAAAAAGTGTTTTCTAGTGTTTTCTTTCGCAAAAGTGATGAAGATCTTAAAATGATTGGTGTTTCTTCTATTTATTCCTTGTTTAGTAAAGTTAAGATTGATGAAAAAGGGACTGGAGAAGAGTCAACTTTAGGTAGAAGGCGTCCCAATATTTCGGAGGGTGAAAATCTTGTTGAAACAATTGATGAAAGTGGGTTTGGAGAGGTCAAAATTTTAGCTAGTGATGTGCCCACTCTTTTGGATTACAAAGACTTTAATTATGATAGTTTCTCTTTGATTGATTGTATTTTTTTTGTTGCAATCCATGATAAATTCAGCCCATGCTTATGAATAAAATAAAGCTGTTACTAAACATATTGTTGATGCTATGATGAAAGCTCTTTAAGAAAAAATGGAATTAGAAGTTTCAATTCCTAGAAAATTACATGATGGATGCGAACCTACTATCAAATTCAATATTAAAATTTATGAGTGTTTTGCTCTGTGTGACTTGGGTGCTAGTGTTTCTACAATTCCGAAATCTTTATGTGATGTGCTTGGTCTTACTAATCTTGAAGAATGTTCTTTCAATTTGCATTTGGCGGATTCTACTATCAATAAGCTTATGGGAAGAATTAATGATGTTCTTATTCTTGCAAATAGGAATTATGTGCCCATAGATTTTATTGTTCTTGATATTGATTGCAATCCATCTTGTCCAATTATTCTTGGTAGACCGTTTTTACGCACTATCAGTGCCGTGATTGATATGAAAGAAGGCAATATTAAGTTCCAATTTGCTTTGAGAAAGGGTATGGAACACATTCCTAGAACTAGAATTAAGCCACCTTATGAATCAATCATGAGGGCATTTTATGGATCTCGAACCAAGGATGACAATACTTAGATCCTTGCCTTATGCCTAGCTAAGGGCATAAAACTATAGCGCTTGTTGGGAGGCAGCCCAATGAATAAATTTTATTTTTGATTTTTGCTTCCTATTTTTGTGTGTTAACACAATTATTCTACTGTTATGATTGTGTTTTTTATGTTTTAGTTAGTGTTTGTGCCAAGTAAAGCCTTTAGGATCTTCTTGGGTGAAAGTTGTTTGATCTTACTGAAAAACAGAAACTTTTACGCTCACGAAATTAATTTTCGTTTTTTACCAGAGAGCGATAAAATACCCATTCCACTTGAATAGATCAATATACAAATTACTCAGGCCTTCTAATTTTTCAGAATTTTTGGTGTTACAGAAGTATTCGAAATAGTCAGATTACTAGAGGATGTTCTGTTTTGATAGATTCTGTTTTCTTTGTGTTGTGTGCTTATTCTTGATGGCTCTATGGTTTTCTTTGATGAGTTTTTGCCATAGAAAATTTGGAATATAGTATATATAATACAAAAACAAAATATGAATTGGGTTGATACAGTACTTATAGTGGTGATTTATTATTCTTATACTAACGGATCTCATGAAGGTTTTGTTGAGTTTTGTGTGATTGAAGTTTTCAAGTTTTGGGTTATCTTACGAAGGATGAAGGAAGGATGGAAGAGCATAATCTTGGGGATGCCCCGAAATCCCAGGCTACTATCCAAAAATGAGCAACCAACTAAGCTTGGGGATGCCCCCGAATGCATCCCCGCTTTCTTCCAACGATCATCGGTATTTTACTTGAAACTATATTTTTATTCGTCACATGATATGTGTTTTGCTTGGAGTGTCTTGTATGATATGAGTCTTTTCTTGTTTTATTTTGTGTTTTAAGTCATCAATCCTTGCTGGACACACCTATTTGAGAGAGCCAAAATTATGTTTGTTAAAATTGCTCTCTATGCTTAACTTAAATTTTTATGACCAATGGACTTGCTCTAGTGCTTCACTTATATCTTTTTGAGCATGGTGTGATTTAGTTATTTTTGAAGAAATGCTCTCTTGCTTCACTTAGATTTATTTGAGAGTTAGTAAAAATTTCAAGAAATTCTCTCTTGCTTCACTTAAATTAATTTGAGAGGAAGGAAAATATATTATGCTCATGATCTTCACTTATATTTGTTTGAGCTTGTCAAAAGCAATACATGAAAATTAGTCCCAAAGTGATAGATATCCAAGAAGGATATAATAAAAACTTTCATGAAGATCATTGGACAAAATATATTTGATTCTTAGTAATAGTTTTGAGATATGATGATGTGATATGTGAGTCATCTTAATGAGCAATTATGCTTTAGTAAGAATATTGGTGTTAAGGTTTGTGATTCCCTATGCCAGTATGAAAGTCAATAGTCATCCAATGAAATTATATCCTACTTATGGTGCATTATTCGGTGTTATTTATGCTTAATGCTTGCTTATGAGATTATCTGTTTCTTATTTGGTTGCTTCCCAATCTTTTGCTAGCCTTCATTTTGCACTAAGTATGATCACTACTTGTGCATCCAAAAACCTTTAACCCAGTTTTGCCACATGAGTCCACTATATCTACCTATATGCGGTATTCTTTTGCCGTTCTAAGCAAATTTGCATGCGCCATCTCTAAGCAAATTCCTTGGAAAGCGTTGGTATGGAGGGCAACCGTGGATACGGCTAGCCATGGAAAGTGAAAGTTATGGTGGAAAAAGGAATAAACTTTATTTTCTGTTTGGGAACCGCCTATGATATATCTATGCATGGAAAGTATTGGGAACTCTAACTCGTTTTCGTTGGTGGGATGGATACACCTCTCAAAATGTTTTTATCTCTAAGTTTTTTGCTTTGAGCTCTGGCACCTCTACAAATCCCTACTTCCCTCAGCGAATGGCCTTTCTTTTACTTTATGCAATTTTTGTTTTTGAGTCTCCATCTTCTCTTATAAAAGCACCAACTAGGAGGCAATACAATCGTACTTAAGTATTGGGTGTAGCTAATATTCGAGTGTGTTTGGTGAATGGATGAATGTTTGAGCAAGATGGGCTAGGGATAACTTATTTTAGCGTTGATATTTTGAAAAAAGACATGGTTGCTTGTTGATATGCTTGAGTATCTAAATTATCATGTCAAAACTAGACTATTGCTTTGAACAGCTAAAAGTCCAATTGTCCATGCTATAAAGAAAAGAATATGATATGACATGATAGGCAGCATTCCACATCAAAAATTCTGTTTTTATCACTTACCTACTTGGGACGAGTAGGAGTTAAGCTTGGGGATGCTGATACGTCTCCAACGTATCTATAATTTTTTATTATTCCATGCTGTTATATGATCAATCTTGGATGTTTTATAATCATTTTATATCATTTTTGGTACTAACCTATTGACATAGTGCCAAGTGGCAGTTCCTGTTTTTTCCGTGTTTTTACATCGCAGAACATCAATATCAGACGCAGTCCAAATGCCACGAAACTTTACGGAGATTTTTATGGACCAGAAGGAACTTGTTGGGCCCTGGTTGCACTTGGGGGGAGTCCTGAGGAGGGGACAACCCACCAGGGCGCGCCAGGAGGCCCAGGCATGCCCTGGTGGGTTGTGCCCACCTCGGGTGCCCCCCGGACCGCCTCTTTGATGTATAAATACCCCAATATTTCCATAACCCTAGGGGAGTCAACAAAATATTCATCCAGCTTCCGCAGAGTCCAGAACCACCTGATCCAATCTAGACAACATCTTGTATGGGGTTCACCACCTCCATTGGTGCCTCTCCGATGATGTGTGAGTAGTTCTTTGTAGACCTTCGGGTCCGTAGTTAGTAGCTAGATGGCTTCATCTCTCTATCTCTCTTGATTCTCAATACAATGGTCTCTTGGATACCATATGATGTAACTCTTTTGCGGTGTGTTTGTTGGGATCCGATGAACTTCGAGTTTATGATCAGATCTATCTTTTTATATCCATGAAAGTATTTGAGTTTCTTTGATCTCTTTTATGCATGATTTCTTATAGCCTCATATTTCTTCTCCGATATTTGGGTTTTGTTTGGCCAACTTGAGCGATTTATCTTGCAATGGGAAGATGTGCTTTGTAGTGGGTTCGATCTTACAGTGCTTGATCCCAGTGACAGAAGGGGAACCGACACGTATGTATCATTGCTACTAAGGATAAAACGATGGGGCTATCTCTACATAAATAGATCTTGTCTACATCATGTCATCGTTCTTATTGCATTACTCCGTTTCTCGATGAACTTAATACACTAGATGCATGCTGTATAGCGGTCGATGTGTGGAGTAATAGTAGTAGATGCAGGCAGGAGTCTGTCTACTAATCTTGGACGTGATGCCTATATAATGATCATTGCCTGGATATCGTAATAATTATTTGAAGTTCTATCAATTGCCCAACAGTAATTTGTTCACCCATCGCTTTGCTATTTTTCTCGAGAGAAGCCACAAGTGAAACCTACGGCCCCCGGGTCTTCTTTCCCATATTATTTTCCTTTGCGATCTATTTTCCTTTGCTTTTATTTTCGAATCTATTAATCTAAAAATCCAAAAATACCTTGCTGCAATTTATTTTATTTGGTGTTTGATCTATCAATATTTACAACCTTTTTCCTGTCACGCACCAATTTCTGGCCGTACCCGAAAGGGATTGACAACCTCTTTAACACGCAGGGTTGCGAGGATTTGTTATCTGTGTGCAGGGGCTGTTTATGTTGTGTTGCTTGGTTCTCCTACTGGTTCGATAACCTTGGTTTCATATCTGAGGGAAATACCTACCGCCGTTGTGCTGCATCATCCCTTCCTCTTTGGGGAAATACCGACCTAGCTTCAAGCGACATCAATCACCTGAGTAGATGAGAGTGTCTCCTCTAGAGGCAGGATTTTCCGCAAGTTCCACTCCTTGCGTGAAGCCCACGAAAGCGTGACTCTTCCCGGCTTGGACCCGGGCGGGTTGCGTAAGCTGAGCCGACTCGACGATGTCAGTGCAGATGTCCAGCTCAAGCTCTGACCCGCCGATCTTGCCGATGAAGACGTGAATTTCACCGAAGGGGATCCGGTACCCATACTCAATTGAGTCGGCTTTGGGGCCCCGGCCAGCGCCGTCGAGGTAGAGCTTGCCATGGCGACTCTTGGTCATCCTGCCGACGGTGTATCCCTCAGTCCCTGGGAAAGAGCCCTTCAAGAAGTCGAAACCACTATGCTCTAGCCCCACACCGGGTGTCAACTGTCGTGGTTTTGTCATGACAGATATCCTAGTGAAAGGACTTAAGCGTGTAGCCATCGCAACGGTGATTAGCTTGTCGGAGTTGAGCGGGACGAGAGACACGGGTTACCCAGCTTCGGCCTCTCACGGTGGAGGTAAAAGCCTACTTCTGCTCCTGTTGCTATTGCTTGAATATCGACTACAAGGGAGCGGATTCTCTTAACCCAGCTCTCGATTGATTGTAACCCATCTATTCTATGCCAGGGACTCGCGTTTATATACAGGTTAAGGCCGCCGGCTTACAAGAGTCCGAGTCAGGTTGCGACCCGTGATCGAGTCATATTCTAAATCACCTTGCCTTGTAAGACAAGTCGCCGGATGACGGCTTACACCTCCGGGACATCTTTTGGATCCAGGCCCTAAGTCGGCCCATCTTGTGAGCCACCCTTCTTGGTCTTGTGCCTTAGTCACTTAGCCGTGTCTAAAGATTTAATTCCGTGAGTCGCCAATGGTCTAACCCGGCCCTTACTAGGCGGGTTATCATCGCGGGGTTATATCCCCAACAATATCCCTAAGAAAACGGGCACGATCTCCACTTCGATGGGACGCGCCAGTAAAATGATTGCCTCGGGCCACGATTTGGGTGAGCAGTAACTGCTTGACCAGTCATGGGTAGTGCCGCTTCGATAAAGTTGCCAGGCTAGAAAGTACTATTCACACCTATGTGGCTGGCCTTCGAGGCTAAGTAATCTCGCACCTTTGGATGTTGTGCGTTTTTGGCTACGCCAAGGCCAGGGAATGATGTTCGTTTGATAGGTGGTTCATGGTATCCTTTAAAGGGAATAAATCTCAAATTACTAGTGAAGGAGAGCTCGTCTGTCAAGCCAAGGACTTTGGATTCGAAGTTATTTACTTCAAGGGGGTCGTCCTCGGCATAGAAGACCAGTTCGGGGCCGGGGCTACTGACGGTGTCCTGGACTAGGTGGTACTAACATAGTCGGCCCACAGTCCTCAGGTTAGGCTAGTGGGCCCAGATTCTCACTAAGGAAGACTCCGGAAGCTGCACGCCTAGATATGATCAAGACTGTGCCTGACTTGACGTATACTCCAAGACATCCCCTACCGCCTTCATGCGATGTCCCTAGATACCTACCATGTAACCCTAGATACCCTGCCTGGCGTGTATATAAGCCAAGGGGTTTAGCCCGTAGAGGGGACCGAATCGCAATTTCATTCACCTAGCCCCAAAGGTAGAACACAACTTACGATCTCGAGGTAGATCAACTATGTACTTGATACATCTCAATATAAACAAGAGCAGGACATAGGGTTCTACCTCCATCAAGAGGGTCCGAACCAGGTAAACATCATCTCCCCCTGTTCCTGTTACCACCAATCCGAGATCCACAGCTCGGGACCCCCTACCCCAAGGTCTACCGAATTTCACACCGATAGTGGGGGAGCACCATGAGGAAGAAGGACTTCCATTTGTGGTACTCATGATCCGCAGGATTCAGCAGGAATTTAATGTGATTGGTGATGTGATCAACAGCGATGGGGTTGTGGAGAGTAAATAGCATAAAACTACTACAATTCAGGCTAGGGTTTCAAAAAACTACTGGATTTATTTTTTCACTGATAACTACCAACTTTGGGGGCTGGCTATTTCAAAAAACACAAATCACCATGGGTTACAAAATTGATCCGGTTTACGTTAGATTGGGCCCATACGTAAGACAACCGTTTGGTTGACCGTCTGTTTGACCGTTAACATACATGTGGGGCCCACATGTAAGTGTCTCTTCATGCAGTTTGTATGGAAAAGCATTCAGGTCCTCGTAGTTTTTTTGAAAAAGCAATCTGGTCCATATAGTTTTCCTGAAAAAGCCATCAGGTCCCTGCTCATTGTTGCCGTTGCGCCATGCCATCAAAATGAAAACTGTTGTTGCTCCTTGCCGCCACCGCGCACATGAAGTATGGCTTCTTCTGCCGCTCCTTGCAGCCACCGCGACGACCTCTTTTGCTGCTCCTCCCCTCCTCGAGCTGGTTGCCATTACAACCAGATAGGAGCAGCAGCAGCCGACCTCCTCTACCCTCCTCAAACTGTCAGGCTCTACTACTAGAAAGGAGCAGTTCACAGCGCGGGAGCAGCGGGACAGGAGCAGACACCACCTACCTTCACAGCGGGCGCCGCTGTCTTCTCCGTCTATCGAGCAGCCATCGCTGAGAGAGGTTGACCGCGGAGGGGCATCGCCGGCTTGGGAGAGGAAAGGGTCACCGTCTAGGGAGGGGCTAGGTGGGTGCCGTGCTGAGAGAGAGAGAGAGATCAGGGGAGGGGAAGAAAGGATAGATGAAAGAAAAGAGGAAGAGATATCTTACATGTGGGCCCCGCATGTAAACTAACGGTGAAACAAAACAGTCAAACAAATGGATGGTTTAAGTGCGGGCCCGACCTGTCATAAACCGGATCAATTTTGTAACCCACGGTGTTTGGGGTTTTCTAAAAAGCCGCCCCCGAAGTTGGTAGCTATCAGCAGAAAAAATAAATCTAGTAGTTTTTCGAAACTCTAACCCGAATTATAATAGTTTTATGCTATTTACTTGGTTGTGGTGGTAGGCACTGGCGGCGCCGGCGGAGCATGAGAGTTGAAGAGCGGGGCAAATTGAGAACCAGACACGACAAAGGTGCCGCTGAGCAAGGATGGGTTGGTGCCGAAGATGAAGGGCGGCGAGGACGCCATGGAGGTGGCCAAGGAGGTGTGAGCGGCAGACGCCGTCGAGGACAAGGAGCCCGGCGATGTAGCGGAGCTCATGGTTGTGGGCGGAGGAAGAGCCGTGCTCGGCCATGGTAGGTTATCCTGGTGTTTGATACCAAGTTGGAGAGAATGGTTTGGATCCCTTGATTGATTCTGTTAACAATGTACATGTTATATCTCACGAGGGCGATGAAGAGAGAGAGCCCGAGACTTATACACGGCATGTACAAGTATAACATAACGAGACAGTGTATAAGTTCTAACAGTTTATATCTCCTCTCTTGAGCTAGTGCGACACTGCTACTAGTTGAGCTCGGGCGACGATGAATCTACTAAACCCTATGACATCTGTCACGCTTTCAATTCCTTGTCCCCCTTTTTCCCCCTCTTTCTCGCTTGCTAAGCCTTTTTGACTAGTTTCTTTTCTTGAAAAGCAGTGAAAGTGCGCAAGCATCCGATTTACTTTTCCTTAACCTTTTTACAAAATTGACCGACGTTGGAACCAGTTGCTTGTAAGGTAGCAGCAGCACGCAAGTGATTGCGAGGAGGTGTCGATTCCATTCGACAGTCTTTTGGCCCGAGCTCAAATAGTAGCAGTGTAGCACTCGCGCAAGAGAGGAGGCATCAACCGTCTTCTCTCTAGGCAATAATTATGTTTCTGCTATCCTAGTACCAGCATGAAGTACGAGTCAAGAATAGCGTATCTGACCTAATTGGATAGTTTACTATAGGATTCGTCAGCAGCCCTCAACTGAACTAAGGACACTTAGAAGCTTCTGCTTCTTGGTGCATGGCCATGAGCATGAACTCGTGATGAAGCATGGTTGTGGTACGTGCTTCTTGTTACTGTTGATGGCAAGTGCAATCTCTTCGGCAAGCCTGGTTGGCTTGCTCGCATTGGGGTCGCAGCTTGGGCACACAACGAGCCACATGGTGCCTGTTCACGGTTGGACGTGCACAATAAAATACATGAAATTTGAGATCATGAACTGCTCGCTTTTTTCGACCAGATTGTAGATGGGAAAGTTTGCAATACAATAAACTTGTATTGATGGGGTGCTGGTGCACGTATATATAATACAAGGAAAGGCCTCTACCTCAACTATACAAGACTAGGAGGTGGACCACAACTCCAATACACGTGCAATACAAAACACATACTCAACACCCCCGCAGTCGAAGCGTTCCCAGAGACAGAGACTGGACCGAAACTCTTCGAAGACAGAAGTAGGCAATCCCTTAGTCATCACATCAGCAAACTGTTGCGTCGTCGGCACGTGGAGAACCCGAACACGGGCAAGGGCAACCTGCTCGCGCACAAAGTGAATATCGAGCTCAATATGCTTCGTTCGTCGATGGTGCACCGGGTTGGCGGAGAGGTAGACCGCACTGACGTTATCGCAGTAGAAAAGAGTGGCCTTGTGAACATCACAAAGCAACTCCTGGAGCAGCTGACGTATCTAAGAACACTCGGCCACGGCGTTGGCACGACGCGATACTCTGCCTCGGCGCTGGAGCGGGAGACCGTGGGCTGCCGCTTCGATGACCAAGAGATCAACGAGGGCCCAAGGTAGACGCAGTAGCCTGACGTAGAGCATCGCGTGTCGGGGCAGCCAGCCCAGTCAGTATCTGAGTAGGCCACGAGGTCGGTGGAGGCGGAGGCTGTCAGGGTGAGTCCCAAGGACATGGTGCCGCATATGTAACGGTGAATACGCTTCACCAGAGTCCAGTGAGAGTCACGCAGGACGTGCATATGGAGGCACACCTGCTGAACAGCGTACTGCAGGTCGGGGCGAGTCAGCATCAAGTACTGTAAAGCACCGACAATAGAGCGATAAAATGCTCCATCGGACGCGAGAGACCCCTCCAGAGCAGAGACCTTCGCCTTCGTGTCGACGGGGGTGGGCACCGGCTTGCAGTTAAGCATACCGGCACGCTCAAGGAGCTCGTGGGCGTACTTCTGCTGATGCAAAAAGAAACCGTCATCCCGGCGGATCACCTCGATGCCGAGAAAGTAGTGCAGGGACCCCAAGTCCTTGAGGGCGAACTCATCACGAAGACGAGCAGTCAGCCGCTGAAGAAGATCGGGGGTGGACGCCGTGAGGATGATGTCGTCGACGTAGAGCAGCAGATATGCAATGTCAGCTCCCTGATGATACACAAAGAGTGAGGCATCGGAGCAAGTGGACCGAAAGCCCAAAGACTGCAGGAAGGCTGTGATACGCTGGTACCAAGCCCGAGGCGCCTGCTTCAACCTGTACAAAGAGCGGGAGAGCAAGCACCCGAAGTCGGGGTGCTCGGCGTCGACGAAATCAGTAGGCTGCTCACAGAACACCTGCTCGGCGAGATGACCGTGCAAGAAGGCGTTGGAAACGTCCAACTGATGCACAGGCCAGGCGCGCGAGACGACCAGCTGAAGGACGGCGTGGATCGTGCCCGGTTTAACAACCGGGGGGAAGGTGTGGGTGAAGTCCACGCCCGCGCGCTGCCGAAAACCACGAACCACCCATCGAGCCTTGTAGCGCTTGAGAGAACCGTCTGGACGAGTCTTGTGGCGAAACACCCACTTGCCAGAGATGATGTTGGCACGGGGCACTACTAGGAAAAGGGCTATAGATAGGATTGATACTAATGGCGCACCATGAAAGCAGTGTGCCACTACTATATACTAATGGCGCACCGGTTGGTGATGCGCCATTAGTGTGGAAGACACTAATGGCGCACCAGAAACAGGGTGCGCCACTAGTATTAATTTTTTTTCCATTTTTCCATACATACTAATGGCGCATCAGGTCGAAGTGCGTCATTACTAGTTCTAAGTAGTGATGGCGCACCAAGCAGACAGTGCGTCATTACTGTAAAAAAAATTTATTCTTTTTTTTGCAAAGCTACTAATGGCGCATCGTTTCACAGTGCGCCATTACTAGTTTAAACTAGTAATGGCACACTATTACCCGTTGCGCCATTAGTATATATATATATATATATATATATATATATATATATATATATATATATATATATATATATATATATATATATATATATACATACGGTAATTGCCTTTGGCTCCTAGGTGCATATGCACCCATTGTCGAAATCCAAATTCCGAGAAGTTAAAAAATTCGAAACAAAAATCCCGCGTGTATATCCGGACATTTTATGTGCGTTCACAAGGTTTCAGTGAAAAACGACGTTTTTTGTGGCTTGTGTAAAAAAGATAAAGAAATGCCTCGTGAATAGTTAGAATGAAGCATCACAAATTGTCTTTTTTACACAAGCCACAAAAAACGTCGTTTTTCACCGAAACCTTGTGAACGCACATAAAATGTCCGGATATACACGCGGGATTTTTGTTTCGAATTTTTCAACTGTAGGAATTTGGATTTCGACAATGGGTGCATATGCACCTAGGAGCCAAAACGCCACTCTCTCTCATATATATATATATATATATATATATATTACTTTTTTGCAAAACTACTAATGGCGCACCACCTGCAGGTGCGCCATTAGTAACCAGGGTTACTAATGGCACATTTGCTGGTGGTGCGCCATTAGTAACCTGGGACCCCAACAAGATATTTTGGACAGCCCCACACCTACCCACTCGCTTTGCCCACTTCATTCCCTCCACCTCCTTCTCCAAGCTTTCGGCCATCTCCTCCTCCTCACCTCATTTCCACCATAGATTCATCAAAATTAAGTGGTGAAATTACCTTTTTTGATAGGTAAGTAAGGGGAAAGCTATCTTCATGATGTAGATCTACTTTTTTTCTCCCTAGCTCGCTCCAACAACGTGCACATGCACTTTTTGTGGCCTAGCTAGATCTATGTATGTTTGTGGTGTTGCATGTGTTTGTGGTGTTGCATATATGTTTGTGTTTGAAGGTACCGGTATTTGAAATACGATAGTTGCCAATATTTTGCCGGAATGTTTTGATTCATTTCTGTTTCGGCAAGAATTTTGGCACTATGCATTCTTTTTGGTCCTATTTTTAGGGAAGGTCATGCCAAAAATTTTCTTGGTTCTAAAATATCGTTTTGCTCTACCCCGCAGGCGAACATGGTCCGCACGATGACTGAAGGCATCGTGAATAGGTTTTAGAGCTCCGCGAAGGCCGAGATGCTTCAAAAGAACGAGACGGAGATAAGATGTCCGTGTCAAAGATGCAAGCTGAAGAGCCTTATTGCGGACCCGGATTCCGGGCAGGTGCGGGACCACCTGTTCTTGCGTGGTTTCATGGATGGCTATCGGTGGCAAGGTGATGAAGATGACTATGAAGTCGTCCGTGGGGGCCGGGCAAGAAATGAGGAAGGGCAACAAGACAAGTACCACCGCGGCGAGGGCGGGCGAGAAGACGAAGAATCTCCAGGACATGATCACGACGGTGATGTTGTACACAATCATCATGTAGAAGATGTCGTATATGATGATGAGGAAGATCAAGACGAAGGGCATGATCATGAAGATGAAGATGCCGGAGCAGACGACGATGGAGGCTGGGTGCAGGACCCTCATATTCAAGAGCTGCTTCTCAAGCAGACGGATAACACAAGAGGTGCCGCCCGAGAGAAAGCCAAGCTGGATCAACTAGAGATAGACGCGGTTACTCCATTGTATGAAGGATGCAGGCCCGAGGATACCCGCCTGAAAGTAACGCTCATGGCTCTGGAGATGAAGGTAAAACACAAAATGACCGACGCATGCTTCTACGAGAACATGTCATTCTGGCACGAACGTCTTCCCGAGGGGAACAAGTGCCCGACCAGTTTTGAGGAGGCGAAGAAAATCGTGTGTCCTCTGGATTTACCGCACGTGAAATACCATGTGTGCATGAACAATTGTATCATTTATCGGGACGAGCACGCGGAGTCTGCCATATGTCCAGTGTGCGGCGTCACTCGATACAAGAAGAGGAAGAAAGCTCCTCGAAAATCGGTGTGGTACTTTCCGATCACTCCTCGTTTGCAGCGGTATTTCGCGGACCCTAAGGTAGCAAAGCTCCTGCGTTGGCACGCGGATAGGGAGGAGAAGAAGCGGGAAGATGACGAAAATGACCCGGAGATAAATAAAAAAGACAAGATGCTGAGTCACCCTAAGGATGCGAGCCAGTGGCAAGCGTTGAACTTCGAATACCCAGAATTTGGGAAGGATCCAAGGAACATCGTGCTGGGCGCGAGCACCGATGGAGTCAATCCGTTTGGCAGCCAGAGAAGCACACATAGCACCTGGCATGTGTTTGTGTGGATGTACAACCTTCCCCCCTGGTTGTGCATGAAGAGGAAGTACATTCACATGAGTATGCTAATTGAAGGGCCGAAACAACCAGGGAACGGCATCAATCTATATCTGGGGCTGCTGAAGGAGGAGCTAGACACGCTGTGGAAAACGCCAGCCAATACGTGAGACGCCGCAGAGAAAGAATATTTCCCTATGAGAGCCGCACTGCTCACGACGGTGCACATCTATCTCGGTTACGGATATCTCGCGGGGCAGGTAGTCCACGGATTTTCTGGATGCGTAAGATGCATGGATGACACAACGTATTGCCAGCTAGATAGATATCCCGGGTCTTCGAAAACCGTGGTCATGGGACATCGAAGGTGGCTTCGTGACGGTGACCCATGGAGGAAAGGCAAGGATCTGTTCGATGATGAAATCGAACCCCGAAAACGCCCGTGTACGAGGAGCGGCGAGGAAATAGACGAGCTGTTGAAAAATTGGAAAGACTGCCCACTGCCGGGAAAGAAGCAAAAGGCGCCAGAGCCGGGAAATAAGCGAAAGGCGCCAGAGCCGCTGCTGAAGGTATGGAAAACGAGGTCTGTTTTCTGGGACTTGCCGTATTGGAAGATCCACCGTGTGCCTCACAGCCTTGATGTCATGCATATCACGAAGAACGTGTGCGAGAGTCTGCTTGGTACCCTGCTCAACATGCCAGAGAGGACCAAAGATGGGCCGAAAGCAAGGGCAGACTTGAAATCAATGGGCATCAGGCAGGAGCTTCACGCTAATGATGATGATGATGATGATGATGATGATGATGATGAGGCGAAGCAGGACACAGAAAGTCGTCGCAAAGGCAAAAAGGCCAAGAAGACCGGAAATGACTACCCTCCCGCGTGCTTCACTCTAAGTCAGGAGGAGATCGAGCAGTTTTTCACCTGCCTCCTAGGAGTAAAACTTCCTTACGGTTACGCGGGGAAGATAAGCAGATACCTAGACCCAGTGAAGCAGAAGTTCAGCGGGATGAAGTCTCACAACTGTCACGTGCTGATGACACAGATACTTCCAGTTGCAATCCGTGGGATCATGGATGCGCACGTCCGTGAAATGCTATTTGGCCTATGCAACTTTTTCGACGTCATCTCTCGGAAGTCGATTGGCGTGAGGCAACTCAGAAGGCTACAGGAAGAGATCGTGCTGATACTATGCGAGCTTGATATGTACTTCCCGCCCGCATTCTTCGACGTTATGGTGCATCTGCTGGTCCATATCATGGAGGATATCATCCAACTCGGGTCGACGTTCCTGCACAGCATGATGCCATTCGAAAGGATGAATGGTGTCATCAAAGGATACGTTCGCAACATGTCACGTCCAGAGGGAAGTATAGCTAGGGCCTTTCTGACCGAAGAGTGCATCTCCTACTGCACGAATTATCTAGGCATCGAGAACCCCGTTGGTCTGCCCGTCAACAGGCACCTCGGCAGGCTCGCTGGATGGGGTCACCGTGAGGGTCGCTGCGAAATGCATGTCGACTTCGAGGGTCGACTCGCCGACTTTGAAAGAGCAAACCTAGTCGCGCTACAACACATAGACGTGGTCGATCCTTGGGTGGTAGAGCACAAAACCTTTATTGAGAAGACGTACAATGACCGAGGCCAACAGAGGACGGACGGAGATATACTCAAAGAGCACAACTCATGTTTCACGCGTTGGTTCAAGCAGAAGCTTCTGTCGTACCCTTTACATGAAGATTCTTCCGCGGAAGAACAACTCATATTCGCCTTGTCATAGGGCGCCGAGCACAACCTGATGACCTATGAGGCGTACGATATCAACAGCTACACATTCTACACCGAGGACAAGGACATGAAGAGCGATGGTTATCAGAACTCTGGGGTAACGATGGAATCCTACACCGGTAACGACAAGGACAGATACTATGGAAGGATCGAGGAGATCTGGGAGCTGAGCTATGCTGGAGAGAAGGTCTCGATGTTCCGTGTCAGATGGACCAAGAGCGTCCTAAAAGAAGACCGGTATTTCACCACCATGGTTATACCCGAAGCCAAATCCAAGACCGCGGGCGCAAACGTCACCGCGAAAAATGAGCCATGGGTACTGGCTTCCCAAGTGGACCAATGCTTCTTCATTACCGACCCGTCAAAGCCCAGTCGTGTTTTTGTGAGGAGAGGCAAAAGGAAGATCATCGGAATGGATGGAGTAGCCAATGAGCAAGACTTCGACAAGTACGGTGACCCGAAGATCGAACATGACAACGACGATGAAGTAGCAGCACACACCACAAGAAGAAGTAGGACCACCCTACCTAAAGGACGTCTGTTCCACAGAAGAACTCCATTTGCGAAAAAGAAGGGCAAGAAGATTGTGAACAGATAGCTAGCTAAGATCGATTGTATTTAAACCGTAGTCTTCATTTCTCGATTGTATTTCATGGGCACTTTTTGATATCATGAATATTTTTAAATTTCATGGGCACTTTTTGAATTCATGAGGACACTTGATCTCGATCCCCCTCCATCTCGATCTTGATTCCCCCTCCATCTCGATCTCGATCCCCCTCCATCTCGATCCCACCCGCACCCTCCCCCGCTAGCTCCACCGCCGCCGACGACCAACCGCAACCCTCCCCTGCTCCACCACCGCCGACGAGCACCCGGCCCCCCGCACCCTCCCCCGCTCCACCGCCGCCAACGGGCACCCCCCGCACCCTCCCCCGCTCCACCACCGCCGCCGATGATATTTTCAAGTAACAAATTTGAACATATTTTTAAAAAAATTATTACTGTTTTTATAAAAAATATTACTGTTATGATTAAAACAAAATTCTAATGGCGCACCGAGGGGTGGTGCGCCATTAGAATAGTCGTACTTATGGCGCACGAGGGGGTGGTGCGCCATTAGAAAGCTTCCCCCCACACTAAATTCTAATGGCGCACCACCCCTCGGTGCGCCATTAGAATAGTCGTACTTATGGCGCACGAGGGGGTGGTGCGCCATTAGAAAGCTTCCCCCCACACTAAATCCCCAATCTCTCTAATCTCTCCCCTGCCTCATCGATCTCACCCGCTGCCCCCTGGCCGTGTTCGCCGTCCCCCTCGCCGCCCTCCTGCCTCCTTCGTTCTCCCCGAGCAGTGTGGCCAGTCCGGACCAGGAAGGAGTGCCCCACGCACCCACCCGACCGCGCCGCCGCCTCATCTCCTCCCACCTCTCGCCCCTCCGGCCGGATAGGCGGAACCCCCTCCCCCGCCTCCCGCCGCCTTCCCGTGCCGCCCACTCCGACCTCGCCGTCCCCGAGCAACAGCAGCAGCAGCAGCGCTCCGCCCCCTCACGCTAGCCTAGGGCTTCCGCTCAGGTATCGCCCCCTATGACCTTGGCCACTTCGTTGCCTCCCGGTAGAGCAGAGATTCTACTGCTTGTCTTGTGTTTTTCTGGGTTGCTGCGTGCGCGCGAGAGAGGAACTTACTCCCAGTGAACTTACTAGCATTTTATGTTACTGCTTGATTACTAGCATTGGGTAGCACCAGTAAACCTTATTCCGTGTATATTCACCTAGGTTACATCACCACAGCTCTATTTAAATCTCATTGCCGAAATTATATCTAGCAAATATCATCTCTGGCACTGCTTGTGCTTGTATGTGTTTGTAAATTGAAAACATGGAGTAGAACAAGTCCATGCATCACAATCTATCATAATCTATTCCCAAGCTATCACAATCTATCATAATTTATGTGTCCAACTATCATAATTTGATTAGTTCCATAAATTTGTATGACCACAGATTTAGAAAATTTTCATAGATTTGTATGACCAAAGATACAGTTCAGATTTGATTAGTTCCATAAATTTGTATGACCAAATATATATTTCAGATTTGTATAGTTTCAGAGATTTGTATGACCAAAGATACAGTTCAGATTTGAATTGTTTCAGAAATTGGTATGACCAAAGATGCTATTGTATATAAATGGGCTGCTGTAGAACTGTTCTTCATCTTTACAGTGCTGTTGTATAGAAATATGCTGAATTTTCTGCTCTGATTGTTGCTCAAAGAAATTTAGCAAAAAAATGGGGTCCTGGGAGACGCCGCTGCTGCTTGAGGCCCTTGAGAGGCCCTTCATGTCGTGATGATTTTGCAGGTACCCCGAGAGGCCCTTGAGTTTGCCAGAATGTCAATTAACTTCCGTTCCGGCAAATTCGGGTACTCCATATGTCCTATTTTTAGCAAAGATCATGCTGAAATTTTCCGTGAATTTTAGCATGACTTTGCTAAAAATCGGACATATGAGGTACTTGCTACTAATGCATGGGTCGGGGTATCTTAGTACTTAATTAAGTAGGATCAACTGCCCCTTTATTCTTGCTGTATTAAACCATAGGTGGCAATAGAGCCAAGTGATTAGTGCCAAGTGATTAGGCCCAACCTAGGGTGCCTCGGCATCGATAAACCCTAAATGATGAAAACTTAACTTGGCTGCCCCGAATGCCTCGGTGTCGATGAGAACCTAAATGATGTACGCTTAGGCTTTTAGGGTGCCTCGGTGTCTACAAACCCTAAATGATGAAAGCTTAGGCTTTTAGGGTGCCTCGGTGTCGACAAACCCTAAATGATGAGACCATGATCTTGTTCCTTGACAATAACCAACTTTTTGACCAAACTTTTTTCCTATTTAGAGCGAAACATGGCCCACAACGATGAGGTCGGTGGTTCGGGCGACAAGCAATTCTGGGAGCTGTCCCAGGATATGTCGTCATCATCATCGGACGACAAAAGTCTCCCGGCGGGGTGCGACTGGTGCCACGACGATTGAGGTCTGTGCGACATGCCTCACCTGGACGATGATCGGCGCTTCAGCATTAAGCTCGAGGAGACCTTCGAAGTTGAAACGGTACACAACGACGACAAGTGTTATTTTCATAATTAAGCATGACTTCAACTATTTCAACGTGTAATTTTCATCTTTTACAATTCGAGTATAGCTTATCCCATGCCATGCAAGACGCTATGTCTTGGAGAGGATGGATTTTGAAGACCATGAAATTTCTGAAACAAAGAAAATTCACCTAAGGACTCATCACGATGTGGACTTTGAAGTAAATCTAGATAATTCTGAGAGCGTAACCCATTTTGGTTGCAAAAATTGGGAAGCATTTTGCAAGATGTATAGTTTTGATGAGGGTATGCTTATCACCATGGATCTTGGTAATCCTGACATCAACCAAGACAATATGAACATTTGGGTCCTTGTTGATATGCCTCCAGTTCTACCGCTATGTGAGTTTCTCAAACATAGTTATTAGCTAATTTATATTGTTTATTTCAAAATATTTGACAACTTATTTCCATTGACAGCTTATTTTTATTGTTCAAAGAATGTGCGGGAGATGGTAGACAAAACCCACTACACCGATGGCTCCGAATTAACAACTTACAAGGAGAAAAATCATTTGGTCGGATTTTGTACTGACATTGAGAATTACAATATCTACAATCAAACTCCTCAACATTATGGTAAATACGTGCCACTAGTGCATGTGTTCAACTACGGTAACTACCATGGAGATACCCTGGTAAGATTTTTACTATTACGACATCCGTGCATCTTTTGCATACTTCTAAAACTAGTACATCATTGCTAACTATGAAGTTATTACTATGTTTTTCAACAAATAATCCCAGAGAATTGTGTGCCTCATATGATGTATCTGAAAGGTAGTGTTAATGTTTTGAACATACAGCCAGGTCGTCCTACGAATCTCAACTGTCCATACGAGATTTCTGAAAGAAGTGGAGACATGAAAATCAAAGGATGGAAAAAATGTATGGACAGTCGTAAGGAGCTTCTTGGAAGCAAAACGAAGCGAAGCGCAAGAATTGGAGACAGGATGTTCTCCATTCTCCATAATGGAGAGTCAGGGTCTATATTGTTTTATGCTATTTTAGCTTAAATAGGGTATTTAGGTCCTGCCTAATACTGATGATCATGTGCTAAGAACAATTAAGTAGGGTTGGTTCGAAGACTATCAAGATGATGATCGTATGACTTGTTATGAATAACGAGTAGAAGTTGTATGATGATGATTAGTAGGACTTGTTAGGATTAGTATTACTTCCGACAAACTCGATACTCGCGGTCTTGAGACTTGTAATGTTTTATCTTTGTTCGGTCTTTTGAATTCGGAGACTAATATGATGAATTGTATTCGGAGACTAATCTTCTATTGTATTCAATGAATCTAATGTTGCTGTGTGCTGCTGTCTATATTCTGTCCAATAATATATTTTGTAACCTGTGCAAAAATCAGAAAAGCAAAAAAAATAAAACCTAATATTCATACTAATGGCGCACCACACAAGACACTAATGGCGCACTGTGATCATCACACTAATGGCGCATTAACTGCTGGTGCGCCATTAGTATGCCAAAGCACATGGGTACATATGGCCCCCTGGGAGGCATTCTAATGGCGCACTACAGGCTATACTAATGGCGCACTACGTGGTGCGCCATTAGAACACCAGATACTAATGGTGCACCGGTGGTGCGCCATTAGAATTTAATTCTAATGGCGTGATGCCAGTGGCGCACCGGTAGTGCGCCATTAGAAGGAAAATTCGGTGCGCCACTAGCATGCCTTTTCCTAGTAGTGAGGGGGTCGCGGAACAAGCTGCCACGTGCGGTTGCGCTATAAGGCGTCGAACTCCTCCTGTATCGCATGGGGATCCCGAAGGGCAGCACGAGCGGAGGTGGGGATGGGTGATGGCGTCGACGTCGAGGCAGTGCACACATACTCGTCGGCAGAGTAGCGCGTACTGGGTCGAAGCACTCCTGCTCGGGCAAGGGTACTCACACCAAGTGACGGGGCAGCAGGGCCGGCGGGTGCCGCAGAGGCAGGGGCCATGGCGGCGGGGGCACCCGGTGCGGCAACACCTGGTGCGGCGGCAGGGGCCGCGGTGGTGGGGGCACCCGGTGTGGCGGCAGGGGCCGCAGCGGCGGAGGCCGCAGCGGCAGCGGCGGCGGCAACAGCGTCGGCCGATCCGACGGCGAAAGAGGCGACGGGCAAAGTTGACATCGAGCCCGTCGTAGGCGTGGCGGGCGGGGTGCCGGGATCAACCTCATATGAGGGAGACGGACCCGGGGGCCCACTCGGACTCGACCTCGGGGGAGGGTGTCACGAAGCCAGGTGGTGGCGGCATAAGGCGCCGTGCTGGGGGTGCCGCTGGGGGCTGCCGCCGCGCATCACTCCACGAAGGGGGCGTGGGGGCCGGCGTCGAAGGGGCCGAAGCTGGAGGATCCTGAAAAGAAAGGGAACACCATCTCGACAAAGTACACATGCCTCGAGGTGTACACACGATGAGTTATAGGATCATAGCACCGGTAACCTTTGGTATTAGGAGGGTAGCCAAGGAAGACGCATGGGACGAATCGTGGTGCGAGCTTGTGTTGCGTGGTGGACGTGGTGCTAGGATAACAGAGACACCCAAAGATGTAGAGACCATCATAGGACGGTGGTGTGCCGAAGAGAAGGTGGTGAGGGGCGTAGTTCCACCGAGGGCGATACGGACGGATGTTAACTAAGAGAGTGGCGGTAGCGAGGGCATCGGGCCAAAACCGAGCGGGCACGTTAGAGTGAAAGAGTAACGTGCGAACACAGTCATTAAGAGTGCGGAGAATGCGCTCGGCGTGGCCGTTTGCTGGGAAATGTAAGGGCAAGTCAGACGGAAGATGGTGCCGTGAGAGGTGAGAAGTGTGCGAAGAGCGACGTTGTCAAACTCTTTTCCGTTATCAATTTGGAGTGCAAGTATGGGGCTACCGAACTAGATGGTGACATAGGAATAAAAGGCGATGAGTGTGGCTAAAGCATCGGATTTACGACGAAGGGGAAAAGTCCACACATAATGAGAGTAATCATCTAAAATCACCAAGTAGTATAGATAGCCCGTGTTACTCGCAACGGAAGATGTCCAAACATCACTATGAAGTAATTGAAACGGAAAAGAGGAAACTGAAGAAGACGCACTAAAGGGAAGACGAACGTGCTTGCCTAAGCGACAGGCCTCACAAGAGTGCTCGTCGAGCTTATCACATGAGAAAGAGAAACTCCTAAGGATTTGACGTAAGACGGTGTGGTTGGGGTGACCCAAGCGAGCGTGCCAAAGGTCAACGCCGGCGGCAAGAGCAACAGGTGTGGAGGTGGAGGCGCCGGCATGCACGGGGTAGAGCTCATCGGGACTGTCACATCGGTGAAGGACCATTCGGGTACGGGCGTCTTTCACAGAAAAGCCGACGCCGTCAAATTCAACAGTAAG
This sequence comes from Triticum aestivum, assembly GCF_018294505.1. Classification (NCBI taxonomy): domain Eukaryota; kingdom Viridiplantae; phylum Streptophyta; class Magnoliopsida; order Poales; family Poaceae; genus Triticum; species Triticum aestivum. The sequence continues at coordinate 445,111,515 of NC_057797.1, forward strand.
TGGGTTCTCACGAGTCAGACGACGCACAGAAACTAGGTTTGTGACTAAATCAGGTGAAACACGAACAGTAGACATAGTGATGGGTGTGGAAGAGGAGGGAAAGCTAGTGCTACCGATATGAGTAATAGGTAAGGAGGAGCCATTGCCGACGGTGATACGAGTGGGTGTGTGAACGGGAGTGGAGGAGGTTAGGTTACCGAGATGAGCTTCCATGTGGCAGTAGCACCTGAGTCCATGTACCAGTCGCCTCCACCGACAAAGCTACTCTGCAGCGGTGCAGAGTTCTGGGCGGCGAGGAGGGTGGGGTCCCATGGCACAACTACCGGCAACGGCGGAAGGCCCCCGTAGGGCAGCGCCGGGACGGGCGGGCCATAACCACCGAGGGGTGGCAGCGCGGGTAGGGCGCCATAGCCGGCACCGATGAAGGCCTGGTGGCCAGGGGGGAGAGCCTACTGATAGTGCGGAGCCCCCCGGCGTCCTGGGCCTGCGGCTGCTGCAGGCGGTGGCGCCCGCCGCCACGCCGGTTGCGTCGGCCCCCATTCCCTTGCGGGTGCTGTGGGGGAGGACGTGACAGGATTGACGCGGCAGGTGAAGCGGTTCCACCGCAGATAATGAAGTAGCCTGGAGAGTCCATGGAAGACGTCAGAGGCGAAAAGAAGAGGAAGGGGGCAGCGGCAGCGGCGCGTCGAGTTAGGGTTGCGGCGCGACGGGGCGGCAGCGGTGCGGCAGGGGGGGCGTGGCGGCGGCAGTAAGTCAGCGCAACGGGTGGGAGCAGAAGCGACGCGGTGGCGTCAGAGGAGGACGCGGCGGCGGGGAGCGCCGGCGGCGGCGTGCGCGGGGCGTGGTGCAGCGGCGACGACGGCGGCGGGGAGCGGAGGCGGCGGCATGCGTGAGGAAGCGCGGCGCGGCGGCTGCGTGCACGGGGAGGCGCTGCGCGGCGACGGTGGGGAGCAGCGGCGACGGCGGCTTGCCCTAAGTCAGGACCTTCAAGATGATACCATGTAGACGGGAAATTTTGCAATAGAATAAACATTCTATTGATGAGGTGCTAGTGCACGTATATATAATACAAAGGAAGGCTTCTACTTCAACTATACAAGACTAGGAGATGAGCCATAACTCCAATACACATTCAATACAAAACACATACTCAACACAAATGAACCATTTGTTTTTATTTGACGTAGAGAGACTGCTTGCCCTTTTTCTTAGGGTAGATGGGCGGCTTGTTTAATACTAGTCAATGTGTATATGCAATGCACATTAATTTAGAAGTATATTAAGTGTATGCGGATATTTAGTACTTCTTTCCGGTCCTTTTTACTCCGTATATTAGATTTGTGTCAAGTCAAACTTAGCAAAGTTTGACCAAATTTATATTAAAAAGTATCAACATCTACTACACCAAATATATATACTATAAAACTACATTTCATAATGAATCTAACAATATAGATTTGATCTTGTGAATGTTGATGCTTTTTTCTATAAGAACAGGGGGAGTAGGATATTATTTATGTGTTATTATGTAATTAGCACTATATTTGATATGAAATTAACTACATGCAGAATGTGTTGAGTGCTCGACATTGAAGCAGTCTAGGTTATTGGATTGACATAATTTGATGGCTGAGATTAATAAAATCTGCCTATTTGGATCTTTTTATATTGGTATAGAGGTATAGATAATAAGTGATAGCAGAGCATCTCCAACTGTTTACGTATCCGTATAATATTGGTGCGGTTTTGTTTAGGGAATCTCATATAATATGGGCAACTTCCTCTCTATCTAGGGGAAGATGACCCTTCCAATAAATCTATCCATAAAACTGCCATGTCAGCGCTTCACTGTCATATCCATTGTGCCGTTGCCCAGCCTTCATCATCGTCGACAACCACCGCCCCTGCCGCTGACCATCGCCGCCGTGCCGTCGCCAACCATTGCCAAAGCCCGTCGTTGCCGACCACCACGGAGCCCATTGTTACCGCAGCCAAATACCACTTTTAGGCGAAGTTTGTACAGGAACGGCTAAAGCGCCTTATCTGTGAATCTCCCTTAATTATATGAACACTATGTAAAACCATTTTTACATGAAATTTTTTGATGGAAAATCATTCGAGATGTTATGCTTTTCTAGGGAATCATAGTGACGCTCGAATAATTAAGTTATAGTAATCTCATGCTAATGATGTCAGGTCATCACTCTTACTGTTGCTAATCCTCATCTGATACAAGGCATAAGTAGAATTCAAATTCAAATTAAAGTCCAAATTCAAATTTGTCAAACATGCAAACAAAAATGTTCGAGATGTGGCAAATAATCCCTGGGTATTTGTCATAGTGAACCAACATGTTTATAAAGTGTTTAATTGCTCCTAAGTATTGAAAGCAGTGTCTAAAAACACTATTAAACGCTTTTAAATTATAAAAATCATTAAACTATTTTATTTAGGAGCAACTGTTAATGTGGTAGTGGTATAATCAATATTACTAATTTAGGTGCTAACCATATGTTTTACAAAACTAAAACAATTTGAAAACTTAAATAAAATAGAAAAGTTTTCAAAAGATAAACAAATGAAAAAGGCAAAATAAAAGGAAAACTCCCATGACTCCCCCTGGGCCTTAGCCCACCCAGCCGGCCCAACGTCCCAGCCATCCCACTCCACCCTCACGGTCTCCTTTCCCTGTTCAACCGACCGCTCGGTCGTGGTCACCACCCGACCAGCTCGCCGGCGTCGTGGGCGAGGGGATAAAATCCCCCGATGCCTCGGGGCCCCCTCGTCTATCCTATCCACTTGCCCCAGGCTCCCCCACTCCTCCTCTCTCTCCTTCTTCCAGATCCATCACGCTGAATGCCTCCTGACGCTGCCCGCCGCCGACCGAGCACTCCGGCGCCACCCCAGGCTGCGCCAGGGCATCCAGCAGCTGTGCGGGCCATGGCCTCGTCCTGTCGCCCAACAACAGGAGCCGAGGAGGCTCCACTCTTCGGCTTCGAGCTTGCATGCACTTCGGCCATCGGTGAATCCCCCCGTCTGTGTTGAGCTCTGCCACTACTAAACTACCGCCGGCCACCATGCGCCGCTCGGTGAGCCACCCGTCGAACCCCCTTCCGTTCTTCTTTTCCACCATAGATGCCTGCTAGCACCGTGTCCGCATCCCACGAGCTCGCGTTCACCGTGGCCTGACCGCGCTCTGCCCCGCATCAGCCTGCGCTGGCCCCGCACGCCGCTCGTCCCGCCCCGTAGCCGCGCCTACCCCGCTGGCCGAACCCACCCCGCGTATCGAGCTTCCCCGCCTGCGCTGGCCTCGCGCCATCACCGCGCCACGCGCCTCCGCCCGCTCCTGCAGCCACAACTGCCGCCTGAGCCCGCCACCATTGCCTCCTGCTGCTCGCTGCCGTAGCAACGCGTGCCGCCGTTCGCAGCCCCGCCGTACGTGAACCACCCCGCGCCGCACCACTTTCGACCACGCCCCACTGCTTGCCGCGCTCGTCCACGCCATCGCTCGCCTTTCCCCGCCCGCCGCCTGCCATGCGCGCGCTGCCCTACGCCAGCGCCGCCCTCCACGGGCCTCGCCCGCTGCTGGCCACTCACGGTGCCTGCTCGCCCACCACCGCCGCCAGTGCCTACCTCCCACCACCCCAGCTGCTGTTGCACGCCGCTCCGCCCTGCCCCTGACCGTTGTGCGCGCAGCCCGCCACCGCCTAAGGCCGCCGCTCGCCGCTGCTGGCGGCTGCCGGCGCCTCGCCGCGCCCGGCGGCCTCGCCCCCACTCCCGGGCGGGCTACGCTTCCCCCGGGTTCGCCCTGTCGGGCACCCACACCCAGACGCCCGATATACCGCCTGGCTAGGCCACTTGGGCCCATGACAGTAGGGCCTACCCAAAACAGAAATAAAAAAGGGATTTTAAAGTAAAATTAATTAATTAATTAGGTAATTAATTAACCTAATTAACTTTGCTTTATTAGTCTAATTAACTAAATTAGTTAATTTAACCCTGTTAAATTAGTTAGGTCGCTGACAGTCGGGTTCCAGCCGTTAGTTTGACCAGTCAACGCTCTATTGACTGCTGACATCATGACGATGTCAGGCTGACGTCATAATTCTCCTTTTTTGAGTTAAAGATACTTCCAAAATATTATTTAAAACTTTAGAAATTCATAGAAATTAATCCGTAACTCAGATGAAAATGTTTTCTACATGAAAGTTACTAGCATAGAGAACATGTCCCTAGCATAGAGAACATGCAACCGTCCCCCTCCGTTTCACCTGTCCGAAAATGCCAAACTTCAGGAAAATTTCCCGGATGTTATCCCCCTTCACCAGTATCGTCTAACACCGCGTTAGGGCACACCTAGCACCGCTTCTTGTCATGTCATGCATCTGTGATAGAGGCGAAGGTGTCCCAATGTTTCGATGAGATAGATATCGTTTTCCGTGGGAGTCGACTTTGACGATCCGACTACGAACGTGCGAAGACGTCGTGCCTTAGCAATCGCTAAACCAACTTCCGAGGGTTATTGACCATGACGGAGCACGATCAACCTGACCACAAGGGTCTATTTCCTGCGAGCAAACGAAGAACAAGCAAGAAACTGAGATTGCAATCTGGATATTGCGAATAAAATAGGAAAGCTTTATTAATGAAGGTGGGGTTCTGTGACATCTTGGTCTGGTCGTTGGACACAAACAAAGTACGCGAAGTTGCAGCTATGGCGAACTATTAATCTAAACAAAACCCGAAGTCTAAACGACGCCCTAAGGGCTGTATATATGGAGGAAGATGGGGGGGGGGGATTTCGTGGCCCTTGGAGGAGGGGTCCGAAACCAACCATAACTCTTGTTTCCCCACACATACGGACTCTAAAAATAGCCTATACTTAAGTATTTTGAAAATACATGGGCCTGGCCCAATAATAAGGTGACGCAGCACCTAGAATAGCCTCTACGAAATTTATGAAGTGACATCTTGTATATTTCGTCCAAGGCTTCATGCACTCCTTATGGTGGCTTCAAAACCTGAAATCATCACTTGTAACTCCGTTCTTGATCCCCTTGCGCATGCCATCATCTCCAAGCTTGGTCTTTCTCCAGTGTTCATCCCTCTTATCCATGCTAGGCCCTTCATTGGTAAGCAAAACAAATGTATCCAATTTAGGCAGCATCATATTCTCATGAACATTAGAGTCATTACCGAAAAACGAAAGTACCTGGTAATTCAATTGGCGTGCGCGAGCTCTAGTAATTGGTCCAATATGTATTGCAGCAGGGGTTGTGGCTGTAACAATGGTATTGATGTCCTCATCATCCTCCCCTTCTTGAAATGAAGTCGTCCTCGACGGAAGCTCATCTTCCTCACCCAAATAAGGCTTAAAATCTGCAATGTTAAAAGTGGGACAAACCCCAAAAATCTGCAGGCAGCTCAAGTTTATATGCATTATCATTTATTTTCTCTAACACCTTAAAAGGACCATCAGCACGTGGCATTAGCTTTGATTTGCGCAAATTAGGGAATCTATCCTTACGCAAATGTAACCAAATAAGATCTCCAAGTGCAAACACAACATGTTTTCTATCCTTATCTCCAACAAGTTTATATTTAGCATTCATACGCTCAATGTTTTCCTTAGTTAACTCATGCATTTTTAAAATCAATTCAGCGCGTTCTTTAGCATCAAAATTAACCTTCTCCGAAGATGGAAGAGGCAACAAATCAATAGGTGCACGAGGTAGGAAACCATACACAATTTCAAAAGGGCACATCTTAGTAGTAGAATGCAATGAACGATTATAAGCAAATTCAATATGAGGCAAGCATTCTTCCCACATTTTCTTATTATTCTTCAGAACGTCCCTAAGCATAGTAGACAATGTTCTATTGACTACTTCAGTTTGTCCATCAGTTTGGGGGTGACAAGTAGTACTAAAAGCAGTTTAGTCCCCAACTTAGCCCATAAACATCTCCAAAAGTGGCTAAGAAATTTAGTATCACGATCTGAAACAATAGTATTTGGCACACCATGCAAGCGGATAATTTCAAGAAAGAACAAATCAGCAACATTAACAGCATCATCGCTTTTATGACATGGTATAAAGTGTGCCATTTTCGAAAATCTATCCACGACAACAAATATGCTATCCCTCCCCTTCTTTGTTCGAGGTAAACCTAAAACAAAGTCCATAGATATATCCTCCCAAGGAACACTAGGTACAGGCAAAGGCATATATAAACCATAAGGATTGAGTCGTGACTTAGCTTTTTGACATGTCATGCAGCGAGCAATAAAACGCTCAACATCCCGTCTCATCTTTGGCCAAAAGAAATGTGTAGCAAGTATGTCCTCCGTCTTCTTCACGCCAAAGTGTCCCATTAATCCTCCTCCATGCGCCTCCTGCAACAACAAAAGATGAACGGAGCTAGCTGGAATGCATAGCTTGTTAGCACGGAACACAAATCCATCATTAACGACAAACTTGTTCCATGTTCTTCCTTCTTTACAATTCTGCATTACATCTTTAAAATCAACATCATGCACATATTGATCTTTGATGGTGTCCAAACCAAATATTTTGAAGTCAAGTTGTGAAAGCATAGTATAGCGACGAGACAAAGCATCAGCAATAACATTTTCTTTACCCTTCTTGTGTTTAATGACATAAGGGAAAGTCTCAATAAATTCAACCCATTTAGCATGTCTATGATTCAGTTTAGCTTGACTTTTGATATGTTTCAACGATTCATGATCAAAATGTATAACAAATTCTTTGGGCCATAAATAATGTTGCCATGTTTCTAAAGTCTGAGCAAGAGCATATAATTTTTTATCATAAGTAGAATAATTCAGACTAGGCCCACTCAATTTTTCAGAAAAGTATGCAACAGGTTTGCCATCTTGTAATAACACATCTCCTAATCCAATTCCACTAGCATCACATTCAAGCTGAAAAGTCTTATTAAAATCAGGAAGTTGGAGTAAAGGAGCATGTGTCAACTTATCTTTCAATACCATGAAGGCTTCTTCCTGTGCGGTACCCCAAACAAATGGTACATCCTTCTTTGTAAGCTCATTGAGAGGTGCAGCAATGGTGCTGAAATCTCTCACAAAACGCCTATAAAATCCAGCGAGGCCAAGAAAACTCATCACTTGTGTGACCGTTTTGGGCTGCGGCCAACTCTCAATAGCTTCAATCTTGGCTTTATCAACTTCAATTCTCTGTGGAGTAGCAACATAGCCAAGAAAAGATACTCAGTCGGTGCACTTCCCAAGGTTACCAAACAAACGTGCATCACGTAGAGCAATAAAAACGACACGTAAATGTTCCAAATGTTCCTCCAAACAGTTGCTATAAATCAGTATATCATCAAAATAGACTACCACAAATCATCCAATGAAAGCACGTAAAACTTCGTTCATTAGTCTAATGAAAGTACTAGGTGCATTAGTCAACCCAAAAGGCATGACTAACCACTCATATAAACCAAACTTAGTTTTAAATGTTGTTTCCATTCATCTCCCAATTTCATACGAATTTGATGGTATCCACTACGCAAATCAACTTTGGAGAAAATTGTAGAACCACTCAATTCATCAAACATATCATCTAGCCTAGGAATAGGATGACGATAACGAATAGTAATATTATTAATGCCTCTACAATCAAGACACATACGCGACATACCATCCTTTTTAGGCACTAGTATAATAGGAACATCACAAGGACTAAGAGATTCGTATGTAACCTTTGTCGAGCAGCTCCTGTACTTGACGCATAATTTCCTTCGTCTCCTCTGGATTGGTACGGTATGGTGCACGGTTGGGTAGCAATGCACCGGGAATTAAGTCAATTTGATGCTCAATCCCTCGAATAGGTGGTAATCCCGGTGGCACGTCTTGTGGGAAGACGTCAGCGAACTCCTGCAAAATGTTAGTGACAGCAGGGGGCAAAGAGGAAGGCATGTCCTCGAATGAAAATAATGCCTCTTTGCACACAAAAGCATAGCAAACAGATTTGCTGAAATCTATCTCATCAATATCAGATTTTGTGGCAAGTAAATATGGACTTTTCAATTTAATTTCAGAAGCAACACTAGATGGTTTATTATTAGATTTCATTTGTTGCTCAAATTCTTTTGCCACGATCTGATTTTCACTCTTGTTTTTCTCCTGTTTTGCTTTATTAGCTCTATTAATATCATCTTTCAAAATGGATTCAGGAGTCATAGGAAGCAAAGTAATACGGCTATCCTTATGAACAAGAGTACACTGATTATTTCTACCATGGTGTACAGAATTTTTATCAAATTGCCATGGTCTACCAAGTAATATGGAACATGCTTGCATGGGTACCACATCACAATCAACACAATCAGCATATGTAGAGATACTAAAATGCACACGAACAGTACGTGTTACCTTAACCTTGTCGTTGTTGTTGAACCATTGGATGTAGTAAGGATGTGGATGCGGCCTTGTGGTGAGAGATAGCTTCTCCACTGTCGGTGTCAAAACCGGTGGATCTCGGGTAGGGGGTCCCGAACTGTGTGTCTAAGGCGGATGGTAATAGGAGGCAGGGGACACGATGTTTACCCAGGTTCAGGCCCTCTTGAAGGAGGTAATACCCTACGTCCTGCTTGATTGTTCTTGATGATATGAGTATTACAAGAGTTGATCTACCACGAGACCGTAGAGGCTAAACCCTAGAAGCTAGCCTATGGTATGATTGTCTGTTGTCCTACGGACTAAACCCTTTGGTTTATATAGACACCAGAGAGGGCTAGGGTTACACAGAGTCAGTTACAAGGGAGGATATCTACACATCCGTATTGCCTAGCTTTCCTTCCACGCCAAGGAAAGTCCCGTCCAGACACGGGACGAAGTCTTCAATCTTGTATCATCATAGCCCAACAGTCCGGCTGTCCGGAGACCCCCTAATCCAAGACTCCCTCAGTAGCCCTTGAACCAGGCTTCAATGATGATGAGTCCGGCACGCAGTTTTGTCTTCGGCATTGCAAGGCGGGTTCCTCCTCCGAATACTCCATGGAAGATTTTGAACACAAGGATAGTGTCCGGCCCTGCAAAATAATTTCCACATACCACCGTAGAGAGAATAATATTTCCACAAATCTAATCTGCTGACGTGTTTTGACAGCATGACGTTACGTCATGGCCCGGTCATTATTCGAACCGTTTTCTCAACTAGCACCGCACATATCGCGAGGCGGTTTTCTTGATACGTCTTGTCGAAGCAGAGATCGTGTCCCCCTTATTATGGGATTCTCATCAATACGGACATGGGTAACCCACTCGTGCCCGTTGGTATGACTCCTTGATTTTAGGCGAGTCCAGAACAGCAGCGAGGAGGACGCTTGACATTCACTCTCTTTATAAAGAGGCCAAGACCTGTCCCTTTTTCCTCTCACGCTCAATCGAATCCTTCCCCCACCTCGAGTTCTAACACCCCAGGCTCAGGTCAGGCGCTTCGGACCTTCAACCATGTCCAGATCCAACCTCCAAGGTTGGTGGATGCCTTCCTCGGTCACAGAGGAGGACATCAAGAAGCTGAGAGAGGCCAGATATCTGACCGCCGAAATTTCGCATAGGCTGCCCGCTCGAGGGCAGGTCATCCCCACTCCCGAACCCAACGAGAGTGTTGTCTTCGTCTCTCACTACTTCCGAGGATTAGGCCACGCTCTGGATCGCTTTGTTAGGGGACTCATGTTCTATTATGGGCTGGATTTCCACGATCTGGCCCTGGATTCCCTCCTTCACATCTCGTCGTTCATCGTCGTGTGTGAGGCCTTCCTCCGCATTACCCCTCACTTCGACCTGTGGCTCAAGACCATCAATGTTAAGCCAAATATGATCGAGGGGCGGCACATAGAGTGCGGAGGTGCCGTAATAAGCAAAAGCGCTGATGCTTCATGGCCAGAGGGTTCCTTCCCAGAGGTGTCCAGTTTGTGGCAGTGGGAATGGTTTTATATCACAGCTCCCCGAAGTGCCAAGTGGGCAGCCGTCCCTGTCTTTCGCTCAGGCCCCCCACCACAACTGACGTCATGGATCAGCGAGGGGCTAAACTGGGGGTCCAGTAAAGGATGTGCCGATATTGCAGAGCCACATCCAAGATCTCATTGAGAGAGACATCAACCTGGTCACGGTGATGCAGGTCATGCTAGTTCGCCAGGTCTCGCCTTACAAACGTAGACCTCTCCGTTTGTGGGAGTTCAACCCAGAGGGACCGTGAATCATTCAGCACTTCCTTGGCATGACGCTCGAGGAGATGTACAAGTTGTTCTTCGGACCACAAATAAAGTGTCCGAACACCACCGAGGATGCGGGTCTGAGCTGTAATCGCCCGAATACCCAAGTAAGTAATTCCATGGCCGAACATGCCGTTTCTGTTATTTATCATAACATCATTCTGAAAAGTCGCTCTTTGACCAGGACTGGATAACAAAGGAGAAGATGATCAGGTGTCCGGCCCCCCTTCCCGAGGGCTTGACAAATCCAGTACTAGACAGAATGCTGGAGCCGGCGCCTTATCAGGTGCCCTCGAAGGAAGACAAAGGGGGGAATAAAGAGGCCGAAAGCGAGCCTCACTCATTACTCATCCCAACCAAGGGAATGAGCGCCTCCGCGAAGGAGGATAACCAGGGAGAAGAATCTGACATTCCCTCTCCCCGAGGAAGGAAGAGGACCACCTCTGAAGATCCGGAAACAGAGGTTTCCAAACAAGGGAAGAAATCTTCGCTAGAGGGTCCTGCCCCGAGGGGTACCCTTGCCGCACAGTGTCCGCAAGGGAATCTGCCCTCTACCGAGCTGTAAGTAATCGAAAAGTACTTAGTAGTGAAAATATCCTACCGTACTTCTGAAGACAATAACCGAAGCTTATATCTTGTAGTTCGGATCATAGCCCTTCTCGACAGAGTTCGTCTTCGGGGGATCTTCTTCCGGAGATGATGGAGAGCGAAACACCTCCCCCTGCCACCCCGCCTCATGAGGCGGGCGACCCCGAAGTGTCGTCGAGGAGGGTTTCTCCTGATCCGCTAAGGCCAGGGGGTAATCCCTTGGCCACCCGGATTCCTCAGTATTCGGCTCCTAAAGAGAGCAAGAGAAAGAGTCCGGAACCGTATAGTGTGCGGTCGGTCGTACTAAAGGATCTTCTGGAGCAAGCGGCCATCTCAGAAGCGCATCGTACGCTAATGAGTACGATAGTTGAAAGAATTTCATCCGCTGAAAGCGGATTTCATGAAGCTTTTATGAGTCTGCTGAAAGGCTTTGAGGTACGTGAAATAGTGTATGTTTTTTACGGTACCGCACATGTTAGGTGTGCCCTATGCAATTAGTAGCCCCTGAGACTCTGGTTGTCATCGAAAACGGCGGCAAACAGAGGATCATAGTCCCAGGTAATAACCAGACCACCTTTATGTGCAGGTGGCTGAAGCTCCAATGGCTAGCCGGACTGATGGGTTTGCCGAGCTAAAGCGGCAACTTGATGCGGCAGATGCCTACATCGTGCTTGTTAACAAGCGGCTTGACGAGGCACAAGGTAAGTGATTTCTCTGGTGATCAACGCATAATAAGAGGAGCATGATGCCAGTATCTTTAATATGTTGTGACTACAGATGGAGCTGCCACCATGGAGACCCTTCGGGCAGAGCTTGCCCGAGCCAATTAACAAGCAAGGAATAGCGATGCGTCCGCTCTAAAGGCGGTCGAAGAGCTGAGGGCCGAACCGTCCGCACATCGCCAGAGTAAGGAAAGGATAGCCAAGATGGCCATTGAGTTAAAAGATGCTGCTGACCGTTACCAGCTTCTTGAAAAAGAAAGCCGAGCGCAGGCGACGGACCTGGAAAAGGCCATGGTAGCAGCCAAGGAAGCCCGCTCTAAAATCAGAGCGACGAAGGAAGAGCTGCATCAAGCTGCGGATATCGTGGCTGGGAAGCCCTTCTTGTTGCGGACTAAGTTCGGAGATCCGAAGTATGCTCCGCTAGATCAACTATGGAGTTCTGCGGACGCCTATGTGGATTTGGTGGCAAGTGCTGGTGACGCGGCCGAGTACTTCAAGGATCAAAGAGATCGTGAAGTGGAAAAGTTGTTCTGGTCACAATTCCATGCTCGAGTGCGTCCGAGTGGGCCGAGCTCCATAGGTTGTCCGGACTCGCCATGAGGTCCGTTGTGGATCATCTGTGGCCGGGAGGGCCAAGGCCGAATAGTTACTTTAGTTTAGTGCAACAATTCCTTGGTGCTGTGCCGCACATCGATGCTATGAAGAGGTCGGCTTGCATAGAGGGTGCGCGGATGGCCTTTGCCCGTGTCAAGACATACTGGGCAGAGATGGAGGCCACCACTATTGCAACACAGGGTTCAGCCATGGGCCGAGTGGCTGCCGAGCACTACTTTGAAGAAGTCCTTGAATGCGCTTGTTCGATAGAGGCTCGGTGCTCGAAGAATATCATGTTCTAGTGACATGTACTCCCATTGTAAGAACAATGTTTTATTGAGTTATCAAGGCTGTGCTTATACTTTTGCCTGAAAGTATTATGATGCCTCCTGTGCGGTCGTTTATGTATATATGTATATAACCTGAAAGTTTGGAGTCGTCGGCTTCCGCCCCCACACATATAATGCGGAGGTGTTCACAAAAAACGTGTATTCACACTTGATCCAACGTCTTGGTCCATTAAGGAGGTGGTAGCGCAGCGAACAAGGCAATCAGACTATATTGCTTTAACACTTTCACTTAGCCATAGGAGTTTGACAGTGGGGCTACTATATATCCCCTGGTACTTCTGCGCTCGTCCGAATACGGGGCGCGTACGTACATGACCGGGAAACGGCTCTTCGTTAATGTGAAGGAATCCCGAAGATTTCGTTGAGTCATCAAGTGGTTGACCAGTCTCGCGTTATATCATGACAGTCAGTTTTCGGCTTTCTCTATTGAGGTGCTCATCCGGATGAACCAGGACACAATCGCAGTAGTTCTCCCAGTGCTACCTCAGCCGATATAGCGGAACGTAAGGTACCAAAACATGGAAGCCGGGCAAACCCAACATTTGACCAAAGACATCATTCGGAGCTGATGCATATAATGCAAAACTCGCGACGCCGAACACTCCCTAAGGTATTCGGTCTTTATAACATATGCCGGGCTGAACAATGCCCTTAATAATAAACCCCGGGTGTCCAGGTACGTGCAATATCCTGACGTGGCCACATGCCAATACGTCGGCATCCTTCTCGGTTGTATTGAGTATTCGGAGGGTGTGAACAACAAGAGACAGTAAAAAAGGTTTACGCAGGGTCTTAATCTAAAAAGAAACCTTTGAGCGGGTCCCTGCTGCACGTCTGCGCCTGTGTCTCCGTTGTGCCGTGTCCTGGACGGGTATAGCACGATTGTCATCTGTAAAAGAGAAGAACTTAGGTGAAAGTTGTTGTGCCAAAAAATTGGTTATTATCAATAAACCATTAAAATTCAAGATAAGTTAAGTTGAGCCGGACTAGCCCTGATTACACGCGGGAAGCCCCTGGTACCGTCTAGGAGGGCTTGATCATCAAACCAATCTCATGTATATGTAGTGGTGCACCGGACTCGTCTAACCGTGTCCGTGGTCTTGACGACCTGTCATTTTTTTGTTGTTGGTGAGGCCATCTAGTGCTCGGCGGCTAAAGCCGCCACACATTCTTCCACGCGTAGAGCACGCTCAGTATTTCCGCTAACTGTGATGGTGCCACGTGGACCGGGCATCTTAAGCTTGAAAGTAGCGTAATGCAGGATTGCGTTAAAATGAGCGAAAGCTGCTCTTCCGAGTAGTGCCTGATAGCCATTTCGAAATAGAGCGATGTAGAAAGTTAACCTTTTGCTTCGGAAGTTGTCGGAAGAACCGAATACAACCTCTAGAATAAAGAGCCCGTGCAGCGGGCCTCTAGGCCTAGTATTACTCCGTTGAAGGTAGTGGTACGGTGGCTTCAATACTAGAAAAATGCTTATACATAGAAGTTTACCAGTAGTGTTTGTTTGGGCCCCCACGCTACTGGTAATTACTAGTAGCGCGTGGTACAAAACGCGCTACTAGTATGTCTTACCAGTAGCGTTTTTTTTGGGTACGCTATTAGTAAATATCTCTCGTGGACAGGATGTAGTAGTAGCGCATGTGGTAAAACCTGCGCTATTACTAAGGCTGGTTATAGTGCATGACACTAGTCTAAGTTACTACCCTCATAGTGCAAAGTATCTTATCTACTCCTAATGTCTCAGTTGGTAGGTCGCGTTTCGGGTTTTATTTTCGTCCCACCTAACCCGGTCTATTTTGGTACTTCTTTGGTACTACTTCCCACCTCCCTCCCAACCGGGGAAAACCAAAAAAAACCCGCTATGGAGTCCCGCACCCGCGCAACCTCCCGTTCTTATCATCTGAGATGAACGCAAAAAAAAACTGAAAAACCGCAGGCCACAGACCGTCGAAGATTAACCAGCGAAAAAAATGGCATTGGTCTTGAACGAGTACGGGCTCGCCTCCTCTCCCTCTCGCTCAAGTCCTCGCCGTCGCCACCACCACCCACGCCGGCAGCTTCCGGCGAGCTCCGGCGCCCCGCAGCACACCCACGAACTCCCCACGGTCCGCTCCTCCCTACCCTCCGGCCAGATTCTCCGCTCCCGGTCTCTACCGCCCGCTCGAAACGCCACCCCCATGGCTAGGGTTTCGGGCAGGGCTTCACCGGCGCGTCTCCGGCGGCCCAGGTTCGTCCCTCCTTCCTTCTTGGCCGGGATCCACCACCCCTACACCTCACATTCTCTTCATGTCCTCTGCTGCAGATGCAGATGGAGCACGCCATGGGAGTTCCCCATCCACCATGGTCGCCGCCGTCAAGGGCTTCTTCACGGAGATGTGGAGGACGCCATGGACCTGCAGCTCCTCAAGGTTCTATCTTGTCCACATCCCCTCCCCTCCCCTCCCCTTCCCGTCCCTTCCTCATCTCGTTTCCTTCCCTTCCCACGCAGGTCAACAGGGAGGAACCCTAGCCAGCAGCACCTCCTCGGATGACGCCTCTGCTACACCAAGATAGGTCAAGCAACCCCCATCTACTCTCTGTCTCTCCCATTAGCACAAGTCCAGTTTTATTTTGAACAAAATTCTGCTACTACACAAACAAGTCCATTAACAGATCTATTTTTATTTAATTGATATCCTTCCAAACACAAACAGTGTATATATGATGTGCTATTTTCATTTTTGTGCTTTTATTTGTAAGCTCATAAAATAGTTACACTAAAAATGCCATGTAAGTTCTTAGTGAGCGAGTCGATTACACTTGTGTAAACCCAAAAGTGGTAGAGGCGAGTTTCCTCTTAAGCTTTGTAATATTCCTTATTTCTTCTTAACAGAGAGATATATGATATCTACATGGCTGCTATGCTACTTTTTTTGTGTGATGAATCATTGTGAGTTTCGAAGAAACTTCCAATGTTACCTCCGCCAAGTTTGCCGGCGGAAGAAGCACATCCATCCATTGAGCCGTTCTATGTCGCCTGTGGTGGCTACACCAGAGGTATGTATCCCCTTGAAAGCTAATCAGTTGATAAAAATAGAAGCCCCTACTTCAGTTTATTGTTTCTGAATTGGTGCTACTTCTGATGGCTCTTGTTTCAGTTTATTGTTTCTGAATTTATACTCTGAATTCAGTAGATAGAAGCCCCTGAAATTTGAGCCATCTATGTTATGTCACATCCAACAAATAAAATCATATTTTTTGTGTGTTATGCACCAAGATGGCTTAGCATATGATGTTTCCTATGACAATTTATACTTTGTTTTGTGGAACAATTCATACAAGGGTGCACAATATGGCAAACGTATATACGCAATTCTTGTAATTCTAAAATAATATGTTGCCCAAAATGAACAATTTATGTAGTTGCAAATTTTACTGGAGCGATTTCGACCGAAGGAAGTGATGTTCACAATCGTAGTTTTATGTTTTGATCTATTTTTCCATTTTTTTTTACAAGAGCGAACTTCTACATGATGCAAGCTAACTCCCAGAGCTTATACACACTAACTGCTACTGACTCCCAAAGTGAACACATTTTATTGGATAACCGCTGGACATTTAGTGGCTAACTGAACAAAATCGATAATGTGTAAATTACTGAAACAAAAAGTGGACTGAGCACACAACGTTGTACTGGTGTGGTTTTTCAGTCAGCTAGCTTCTACAGTCATCCAAGAGTAACACTAACTGCTGGAGCCAGGGTAGAAAGATAATGAATGAATTCTGATTTACAGAATGATCTTGTTAAAGGGTAGAAGGAGCTTTTGTTCAACTTTTCCCTTGGATGTTGGTTTTACTTGCTGATAGTTAATCCCAATGTAACCTATTTGTATTCATGTATGTAGGAGCTGATAGGCCTTCTTATTTGACTTGTAGATGCACACGAAGCGTTTTTCTTTTGATGTACTTTACACACCTATTTGTTCTGGAGATGCTCCTTTTGTGCATTCATTTCAGACATTATTTTATAACTTCCGTCCATTGAGAAATTCTGATTTAGTTGATTTATCTATGCGCTTTGTGTTAAGTAAAGATAACCTTATGTGAAGAACTGAAGATAAGTCAGACAGGGTTACCGTAACTTTTGTCCATTCACACAAATGCTGATGGTCGGGTTGTGTCGATCTGATTAGTGTTGGAGGACGATGTAGTTTCCGATTGCTCTTGTTTCATTTTATTATTTCTGAATTGCCCAGTAGATAGAAGCTCGCTAGATTATGGTGATTAGTCCAACGTTGTTGGATATTTCTTCAATCAACATCAATCTGTGTAACCTTTCAATGGATGTAGGCCACTGGTACCTGCTGCTTTTCTGATAATAGTAAACTCTAGGAGTTCTCAGTTTATACATACTTTCAGAGATTTTTACAGTTCAGACAAGTGATACTAAATTGCTATAATTTTTTGATTTGTGATAGTGACCACCTGTGCATCGTCTCTGTGGCAGCTGTGTGTCGTGGCATACATACTTAAACTCTGAACTCTTTTCAATGGTGTTGTAAAAACATTGGCTCATAGGTTTTGTTAGTAACTATTATTCAGAACATTTTCTTTTAAGTCAAAGTCATTTGTGATTCACATCGAGAGTGTGGAGGGTTTAAGTTCAGAAATACTAGCTGACTGCCAATGAATTAATGATTAGACATTTTTTAATCCTATTTACTTGTCCTCTAGGGTAACCATAGTAGCATCTTGAGCCCAAGAATAGTGTTACTGCCATTTAACGCCGCGATGTTTTAGCTCCAGGAATTTGGACCCTCCTGCGATAAGAATCAGTTGAAAAGGTTGGTCTATGCTACTTCTCTAAGGATGATTAAATGTGCTTTGTTGTTAATTGTAGTGATAGTGACTATGATTGAATTGGTAAGGTGACAAATTGACAGTTATTGCTTGATGATCTTACTCTTTTTCGTCACATTGCATACTTCTTAGATGGGAATCATCGAATGTATACATATATGACAGTTATAACTTATAGGGGGGAAATAACTTATTCCCTATAGGCTGATTATTAAAAAATGTTGGACACTGTATTAACTGTATTTTATTCCTGATTGAGCAATCTTATGGTCTCTTGCCCTCGAGCGAGAAACAGTCGCCCAACTCTGTGCCCTCGTTCGCCGCCGCCGCCCTTCGTCCCCTCACCACCACCGCTAGATCCCTACGCCGCCGCTCGGTGCCGCCAGCCCCCGACCTCCTCCCCGGCTCCCGGCGCTGCCCGCCCCCATCTGCTCCCCCGATCCCGGCGTCGCCCGGCCCCCACCTTCTCTCTCACTCTCGGCGGCGGAGGAGAAGGATGGCGACGACGGGCGAAGACATCGTTGGCGGTGGCGGCGGCGGCGAATCTGGTAGAGCCCCTCTCTCTTCCCAAGCCTGCCCCTCTCACCCTCTTCCTCAAGCGGCAAGACCCCAGGGGGATGGAGGACTGATGACGCGGGCGTTGGTGCGCTGGCGTGTCGGTCCGGCGGTGAGAGGAGGACGCCCATCCCAGCCCGAAGCAGCATAAGGCAACTGAAAAGCGGAGCAGATCAAGCACCTGGGGTCGCCTGAGGCGGCTCGGTGCACCTCCAAGTGCGTCAGTAGCTGCGTCCTCCGTGGAGCCGGCGCTCCTGGCATCATCAGGCCCTTCAACGTCAGAAGGTAATTAGACCAAGGGATGAGTCATCGATGGATGGATTATGTCCAGCCATTCATTATCCCCATGCTTGTATATGTCAGCAATGCATCTGTTTTTGGTTTGCATTAGATTTGTATGAACTACTTAATTAGTATTGAGTCTCAATGGCATCTTCTCTTAGGAGCAGTTGATGGGGGAGATCCTAGCATTCTACATTTGGGGAGGTTTTAAATCTTTTTCTGTAGAGAAATTGATCCAGTCCTGAATATTAGATTAGTCTATTTTACAAGGTTGAGAGTAGCTCAAAAGATTCTCATAGATTCTCTACC
The DNA here is from genome assembly GCF_018294505.1 of Triticum aestivum. Classification (NCBI taxonomy): domain Eukaryota; kingdom Viridiplantae; phylum Streptophyta; class Magnoliopsida; order Poales; family Poaceae; genus Triticum; species Triticum aestivum. Next base: position 445,130,014 of record NC_057797.1, read on the forward strand.
TTTGCCCTCATGAAATAATTCTAAAACCAAATAGTGATGTCAGGTGTAAATTCCATGAACAATAGTTGGTTTCTGTAGTTATTTGTCAAATTTTTCATCATAGGGTTCTAGGATTGGTGACTAAGCAGGGTTGTTTTCTTTCTTTAATACATACAGGATTAGGTCATAACAATGTATTTTTAATGATCATACCTTTAAATGTCACATGAAAATAGAACATATCCTAACTTTTCTAACCATTTTCTGTTATTTGCCTGAGGAACAAGCAACATGAATATTTGTATTCAAGCTCCCAACAAAGTTACTACTGTTGTCACAGAAATATAGTTCTGTTGTATGTATACTTAATTTCCCAAGATGTAGATTTTATTCTTATCTTACATGATATTTTTTTTCTTTTTCTGCTTGTGAAAAAACTCAGTTTAAAAAAAATAGGTCCTCATTCTAAAGGAGTAACTTCTTGAACCAGCAGTAGATATTGTGTCGGGAAGGACGAGGAGCAGGAGCATTGGTTCAGATTTTCTCTGTTGGCCTTGTGTTTGTTTACCGATTATTGGCTTGACATGAAGATTGATCAGGTGCGTGGATGTCATGTGCATGTTCTTCTTAGTTTCAATACACTTTAACTGGATTATACTTCAAGTACTCCGAGTACTTGCTCTTGTAAACTGACACTACGTTTTTGTTTGCATTTTAACCCTTGTTAGTATGTTTTCCAAGCTACATGGCATGTTGCAACGCTCTTCGGAGTCAAACCCTTGGGATGGTCCCTCAAACATGATGGTCTAGCTATTACAAATTAACCAAGATCAGCAGGACTAAGAAAATACATATTTGACACTATTTGAGATGGTCCCTCAAACAGCCACGCCGCCACACCTGCCGACCCCTGTGCAGCACACCCACCCCTGCGCTCGGCCACCGTGGCGGCGGCGGCCCGGCTCCAGCGTGCCGGCGGCCGTGGCGGAGGCCCCGGAGGCGGTCGTCGGGGCGGGCGGCGCGAGGTGGGAGCCGATGGGCGCGTGGGAGTACTACGACTACCGGCGGGCCATCTACGGCGACATCACGCACAAGGCCATCCTCGTCGACGCCGCCGGCACCATCCTCGCCCCCACCGAGTCCATGGCCCAGGTCGGCCTACGCCCTTCCCCCATATACCGCAGCTCCAATTCATGTTCCTCTGTTTGTTCCACTCGATTCTGCTGGCCGTTCCCATGGTTGACGGAGGCTTGCATGTTTTCTATGCGGTGCACACGCTGAGACAATGCGTGGCGTGTGGATCGACCTGATCCGTGCTCCCGTAGCCCGTTCCGTTCGTGTATGTTCGTAGATTCGGGTTGTGAGAACCTGGGCAGATTTGTTTCTGCTGTTCATTTCTGGGTTGTGTGGATTTGTTTCTCCATGCATAACGAATTACTGATAAAAATCTCCCTTTCCTCTGTTAATTGGGTATGCATATGGTGGTTTGATTAATATGGCTTGTGTTCTGAATGTTAATTCAGGTGTACAGAACAGTAGGCGAAAAGTATGGGGTGAAGTACTCGGAGGATGAGATCTTGATGAGGACCTCGAGGCCTCGGAGAGCCCCTCCGAACAAGACGCGCACAGGAGCTCTGCCTTGACGGGGAAAGCAGCGGAGTTGGTGCAGTGGCGAATGTGGGCGGGGTCGGCCGTGGAGGGAGACTTGCTGGTCAGAGCAGCAGGAGCAAGAAGGTTGAGGCGGTTCAGGTTTGTCTCTATCATCCTCCCCCTCTCTTTCCCCCCTTGTCTCATGGATGAGGTCGTTGGTGCACGCAAGGAGTGGGTCGAACACGAATCGTAGCAAGAGCAAGGAGCTGGACGTGGTTCATGGTTTGCCTTTAGTTCCTCTCTCTCTAGATCTCTAGACATGGGTCTTTTTGTCCATATACTGAACCATGAAGTTGTAAGTTCATGTTCTTTATATTTGTACAGATATTTAACTGCATTAGTGAATGTTCTGGGTCTGATACAGCATCTAAGCTTAGGTGATTCCTCATGTTCTATGTGGATCGCATAGAAAATAGAAATCCTAATTTCTGAAAATAGACTGAATCATGTATATATTTGCAGGGCAAGACAAGAACATTTAGTTGGATCCAGAGTATTGAGATTGCAGAGGACTCAACAAAGGGTCTGCACTTATTCTATAAATTCAGTATCACGTTAGTGCCTCTGTTTAGTGATTATATAGAACTACCTTTTGAACTTGCAGAAATTGAATGCATATAAGGATCGAGGACCTTTACATTGGATGCATGATGATGATCATCCACCGAGCAGCACATCATCTTGGAAAAGCAGATGCGAATTTCTGCTAGGTTTGCTTCTCCGGTTGTCCCTCCCATCAACTCTCTCAGCTCCCAAACCATTAACCCCGTCCTGGTTGTTCCTATATTTTCTTTTTGTTTTGTTTTTACCAATGCACTTTTCTTGACATGTTTTGGTGTGTTCCTTCCTACGGCCAGCTCGACCATTTGCTCCGCAGGGAGTTTTTAGCTCAGAAGGAGCAAATAATTTGAGAATGCATTGGTCTTTTCTGCAATCTGTTGTTCCTAAGTCATAACTTGTTCCTTTTCTTTTTCTTAGCTGCATGTTTTCATCCAAGTCAGAATTTTTATGTGCACTTGAGAACTAACCATGCTTGTACAGAGACATATAATACAGCACATTCGTTCCATAGGTAGGTGTAGGGTTAACCAATAATAATTGCCTCCTTTTTATTTTCTAAAACTTACATTCGAAATATGTCCCTTTAGGGGGTCCCCTAGAGTGTACAACATACCAGTATGCAAGGACTAATCAGTAGTCTTGTATGCTTATTAGTTGACCGTTTACATGTTTGAATAACCTTACCTCATGCTAAAGCCGAAAAGGTGGTCAGGTAGAGAGTCTCAACTCACCATTGGATCAAAACTATTTAGTAAGCTATTTTTCTCTATTTTCTCAGCGAATGAGCACAAATTCAGAAGGGTACACAAAAGAACCCATGTACAAAGTCTCTACTCTTTTACCAGGCTATCCACCGTCTACACAGCAGGATTCACAAAGGATGCTAGCAAAGTGATAAAATTTGGATGTTTTTTGGAACTATAGCATCACAAGCCCAATAAGAGAAAAAGCAAACATCCTGAAGAATGCATTAGGATAATGATTTTACCTTGGGGTTATACTCTGCATTGCGTGCCTGGAGAGCTATTGCTTCCGGTTCCAATTTACAGTCCAGGTTGACCGTCGACACAATATTCTTGTCATCAAATCAGACACCCGAAAGCAGAGTATACCCAGGAGAAATCAGACCAGTAAATAGCTCTGCCCCATACTGTCAAGCAACCATATAAAATATCAGTTCCAAAACAAGGAAAGAGACAATTTCTTGGAAAGAAAGAAAAAATATCATACATGATAAAATAGTGCTGACAGAACAGATTTCAACTTAGTAACTTATAGAGTTACACTTCAGAAAGCGCCGTGAGAATATGTGAGGCCCTGAAGCCTGATAGCCAGTTTCAAATAACGTAAGATCTCAGTGCTCCAGTTTTAATGTGAAAAGGGTACTGATATGCTTTTATATACTAGAAAAGCTAGGTATGAGATGCCTCTGGTATCTACGTACCACTGTGTAACTCTGGAGTGAGGCAATTGTAATCATATAGTAGATCACTACATTTTAGGCTTAGGGTGTGTTTCAGAGAGCTCCACCCCACCCTCGACTTCAGTTAACTTCCAAACTCCACTCTACTTCTAAAGTTCTAAACTCTCAAGCTACGTAAGCTCCAGATTCACATTACATGGAACGTTTTTGTTTTAGTACCAATTACCCTTCTTTTTAATTTTTTTTACAGGTGATTGCTTTAGGGCCTTCACTACTGCTATTTTCTGTTCTCTAAGAGACAAATTACGAAGCAAATCAAACAGTACAAATATATTAGAGGTTGTATTCATTAGTTCATGTATATCCAAAAATTAATAATTATCACCCTAAGAGAAATTAGTAGTTATAGCTATCAGCAAGAATTCATGAAACCAACGGAAATCAAATATCATGTAGGAGTATATTGTTTTCAGTTTTCTTGTCGAACAACATTTATTAATAGTTCACCATGTATCACTCAGTTGATTTGGTACTACACACTGGACCGCTTGAACGTCTGAACAAGCACGAGGATAGCTTTTGAGTGTGGACCAATTGTCTGAATCAATTACTAAGTAATTGATGCTGCCTGAACTCTGAATAAAAATGCATAGACGCTCATGTAGCCTGAATTTTCATCAGGTAATTCCCCCATTCATTCATTCAGATCCATTCAACATCAACCGAATTGAAGAACACAGATTATATACAACCTGAACGAACACCACAAAAAGCGAAGAAATAGACAACCAAACAATAATCAGGAATCTACCATGTCAGAATATGGAAACTCACCAGTAGTAGACTGCTTTGTAGCCTCACTGGAACCGAGCATGAGGAAGGAGGCAGAGCTATGGCTGGATGCAAATGAGAAGGGCGACCGGGGAGATGAGGCCACCACGCGACGAGCAGGAGAGTCAGCAGCGCCACAGCGGACCGCGGCGGCCGGGGAGTGGGGCATGCGGCCAGCGGGAGCAGCTGACCTGCGACGGCGGCAGGCCGCAAGATGCGTGACAGCTTCTCCCACGACCAGCTCTAAGGGAGGTAGTGCCACCTAGATCCAGACAGCGAGCTCTTCCGCCCATCCAAGTCGAATTTGACTGCCGAGGATTGCGAATCTGCGGCGCGTGGGCTCGGTGCCTAGCAGTGGCGCGAGAGGTCGTACGGCGGCGGAGGGATCGAACCGTCGGGTGACGGCGCCGAGAGAGCGTTCGGCGAGATGAGAGAGGAAGAGAGTGAGGCAGTGATAGGAGTCTGCGTGAGTTTGCTTTTTCTTTTTCTAGAAACTTTTTTAACATACTGTGCAGCAGCACCGTATCCGAACCGTCTGGTGCATTGCAAGGCAAACACACAAGCGGTCGTCAAACAAAGGAAAAAAAATCTCTTCCACATGCTGTGCATTCTGATGTTCATTTTGCACCCCTCACTGCAGTCTACTACGACTATGCTTTGCAAGATTGTTGCGAGGCTTGCCTTTCTTTGCTCTCCTATATACAGTACGTGACTGCCAATTAGCATCATCATGTTATCGGTAGTAGGCCATCAATTTGCTTATTTATGCCAGTCGGTCCTATAAGCATCCATCTTTGAACTGTTCTATATAGCAGATAGGGGAGCATGTGTATGTTTGCTATATTCCAGTGTCCTGCTGAAGCCCAAACTAAAGCATTGTAATATTTTTTTTAAAGGTCATCCCACGAGGTACTTAATTTCACTGTGGTTATGATCATTTCATTTTTATTGGTTGTAACTAATTTGACTCACGCGTGATAGATCATGCCTGCACCCTTGAAGCTACATTTATATGGTCACGTAAATCACTGGTTGGTATTCTAAAGATATTAACTTCGACATATAAATCATTGGTTGGTATTTCAATGAGCGAGGACAGTTGAATACTTGAAAATCATTACTTGTATTATTTCTTTGTAATAACATCAAAGATAATGATTAGTGATAGTGTATTCATCTACCTAATTGCTTCATCCATTTTGCACGGTGAGTATTTTATAATGCATATATATTCTTACATATTGCACATAATAGCCTCATGCTAACGACATATATTGCTCGTGTGGGATAGTTACAATCTTTGTACACTTGCTTAAATACCATGTGAATTACGCCAAAGACAACATATCTAAGTTATACATGAATTTCTTAAGCGTGTCAAAGCAGATATGTTACATTACTTAGCTGAATCATTGTTTTCTATACTTTATACAAGTACGGCCTGTTATAACATTTTGGCCATCGCGGGTGGCCCAAATTTTGGGGAGCCTGAGCTGGTTGCATGGTTAGATTTTGCGGAGTCTATTGGGCGCCGCTTGGATGTATGAGTGACAAACACCGTGGGAATGAAGCTAAAGACAACTTTCCTGATATTGTTAAAGAATTTCTTAAGTGTATCATCTAGATATTGATAATTTGTAATAGATGTTTAGATGAAACATCGCTCAGTTTGTTACATGGACATGTCGTTAGTCTTTCTTTTTGTTATCAATTTTCATTGCAAAATGGACTTCAATTGTTCAGTAATTGTGTTCGTGTTATATTGTTTATGCATGTGAAATTTAACATGTAACTCTTGTAAACTTTGTCAAGAGCCCGTGACAACGCACGGGCCCTCTACTAGTAATTGTAGTGTCATAGTTTGTTTCATTTATTGCCTTATAGACTCATTTTGCCTCAGGAAGCGCTATGTTACAGTAACATATTATGTTACTCCAAACACCTCTCTCTTCATTAAATATTTGCTACATAAGCAAAATTGTCTTGAGATATGTTAAGTTACTACCTAAATTACCCCACTATGGCTAGCCTAAGTGAAAAGCTATGGCGCAGGTGAGACACCCCACGCTACTACTACCCCGATCCACTCGCACCACCGAACTCTCTCGTGAATTCCTCAAAAAAGAACTCTCGCGACCTCACCCCCACCCCTGTGTCGACCTCCTCTCCCCCACGATCTCCTCCCCGCCGCCACCACCCACGCCCGCCAGTTCCTCGCCGGCCACGCTCCTCCGCCGGGCGCTCCAGCTCCGCCGCGCCATCCCCTTTCCAGCTTCCTCGCGCGCGATCCTCTCCGCGGCCTCCAGCCGCCTCCTCTCCGTCACCGCCTCCACCGAGCAGAACACCGCCGACACCGCCATCGACCTCTCCAACGAAGAGAGCCGCCGCCGCCTCGTCAACAGGTGCGTCTCCTCCATTACCCCTTCGAGTCTTCAGCCTCTGGGCCAGCAAGAACGGTTTGTTGATTGGGAGGCCGCGTACACCTGCGTGCGCGCAGTATGATGTACAGGAGCAAGCAGAGGGGCTTCCTGGAGCTCGGGACCTGGGTGGAGCAGGACGTCCGCTCCATGGACGAGGCCAACATCCGCTCCCTGCTCCAGATCCTCGACCTCGTGAGCTATCCTGCCCTGCCCCTGCCCTCCCCTCCCCCTTTTTATTGACTGATCTAGCTACTCATCTGATTGTTTTTCTGTCTTACTATGGTATCTGTAACATACTTCAGACTAAAAAATTCAGCTAGTAGGGATACTCTTGGTTTCTTTGTCCTGGATTTATCACTTCAGCCTGTGTGTGTCACGCTTGACCCAGTCAAATTGGTCCCGAACCACCCCCACCAGTTTATCTGTAATGTACTGGAAAATTTGTTAATGGGAATGTTCAGTGTTATGTGGTGTATGCTGCAAGTATCGGATTTAGTTTGATGTCCATCAGTCGCTTCGCAAGAATTGACTAGACAAACACCTATATTACATCTCATGTTCAGGGTTTAGTGTCAGAGATCTTGCCTGTGTTACAGCCAATCATTCTCGAAAGCACATGCGTATTAACAATGGTGTTCCTCTATAGTGCTAGCTATCTGATTTTGCTGTAAATCATTGCATAACCTAGTCGTGTTAGATTTGTCCATCCCTTATGATAACAGTATGTAGAATCACCAGCTGAACGTGAAGGCCCCTGCAACGTGCTGCTGTTTTTTCTTGGAGTTCTTGGAGTCTCTGGAGTGTGTTCTTGAGCTTTTTGGCCTTTTGGGAACTGCTGGACACTACAACGCCACGGCCACAACAGAGCGATCTGCACGAATCGATTCACCACAGTGAGGCATAGACCGAAACCTAGCTTGCTTCGCCGATTCGCGGCGGCGGGGACGGCGACCGGCGTGGGGCCGTGGGCGCGTGTCGACTGGCGCTGCTGCTGCGCCGCTGGCGGGTGGCCGGTCGGGCGGTCGGCGGTCATCCTCACATCCTGTTGGAGGCTTGGAGCTCTCGCCTCTGACTCGAGGTCTGAGCCTCTCGGCCTCTCGCCTCTTTATGTTGATAACCGGAGTAGTCCTAGTGTAAATTGAGCTAGCTCTAGTGTTAATGTGTATGTATATTACTGGTTGCTCTTGTTGCGCTGTCAGGTGAAAGCAGTTCTCCTGTAATCCCAAGTTTCATTCATATGGTTCTGAACTTCTGATATTAGCATATACGCTTTCTTCTGAACTGGGTGGATGTTGGTTGGCATATAGTATGAGTAGTTCTTATCTTCCTTTTTAAATTCCTTTGAAGTGGTGCTCGGTACTGACTAATGATGATACTAGTTATTTGCTACTGCTCCTAATGCTCTAGTAGAAGAGGCTGCTGAAGGGCACACTCAAGAACATGGGACTGCTTCAGAACAAGAAGCATGTGCAAGTCTGGTGTAGACAAACAAGGTAGTAACCATGTATGTTTTCGACATTTTCATAGTTATTACAATATGTGAATTTGCAATGCTTGCATTACACTTAAATTGTGAGCTTTGCGCAGAATTTTTTTTAGTTGCACCCCCCATAGTGTAATCCTAGACCCGCCACTGTACAGAGTGATTTGACATGCCGCCTGAAAGTACTAGTTGTGAATATTGGATATCTGTAGCATTACATTTTGAACCTAATTTTGGTCTGCTAACTCTACTTGCTTTTCCATGTTAATCAGAATGTGGTGAATTTTTGTAATAAAAAACATGTCACTCCTTGAGTGACAGCTTTTATGGGGTGTAGGAAAGAATGACTTTAAAGAAAATGTACTTTGTGGATGTTCTATATTTCTCGGTTTCGAAGAAGCAGAAAATGAAGAAGTAAGTTGTCTAACCATTTGATCTGTCTTGGTTTGCTTGACTCTAATTGTGTAGCTTTTGCATCAATTCATTTGGATCCAATGTTGCCTCGTGTAAAGAATAAACCATGTATCTTGCTTCAGCTTTTATTTGTGAACTAGGACAAAATATTCTAAGAGAACTTCCACATTGACTCATGGCAATGTATGATAATAAAGTATGTTGTATCATTGGTTTCAGACATCTGGACGAGAAGAAAAAGAAGTGCAAGGCTGGTAAGGTCGAGACTCATCTTGAATTCCCTGGACGTGAAAAGGTTAAATTTGGTGAAGTTGTCGAAGCTCCACCAAAGTTATCATTCCCAAAGGTGCCTTCTCTACTCAAAACCTTCTATGTTATTAGATTTGGTCGGATTCATATGAAGGGTTGACTGAACTTTTGAAGGACGCCCCATATACTTCAGTGCTTGTATGTTTGTCTTAGATTCTTATGATTTGATCTCTGCTAATATGAATTTGACTGTTGGCATTTGTTGTTACCAAATAGATCACTTCTCAGCCATTTAGAAATGAGAAGTTGACTTCTTGTAAATGTGAATTTGGTGTACAGGATTTGACAACAAAAAATAATGTCATATGATGAATGAATGATATTTTTAACAACCAAAGTGATGTTTGACATTGAGCTTTCTTATTCTTGCAGCACACTGTTAATAGTACTATTTGGTTGAACTGATGCAATTTGCGAACTAACAAGTTTTCACTTTCCCGACGTGGGCGCAGAGGTGATCGACGCTGACAAGCGCGGCCCGGTGGCGCTGTGCTCTTCAACCACTCAGAGGCGGACTTCGCCGTGAAGCCCGGTGGCCACATAGCACAGATGATCGTCCAGGTGATTTCGACGCCGGAGGTCGACGATGTGGAGGACCTCGACGCCACCGTCCGTGAGAGGGTGGATTCGTGTCCACCGGCGTCTGAATTCCTAGCCTTGTAGATACATCTAGAGAGGTGGTCTGTTTAGGTTGGTGGTAGACCACTAGGGGAGGTACCCGCCTTATGATGATGGTTCTGTGTGTCTGATGTTAAATGGAATCTTGAGATGGTTCTGTGAGTTGGTTTTGTTTGCACTGGACGCATTACCATTCATGAGTACTACATCTAATTTTTATTTTTTAATTCGTAGATTGTTAGTAGTAGCGTGGGTCAAAAGTGAGGGCTACTAGTAGTTAGGTCAGTAATAGCGTGGGTTTTAGGTTAGTACTAGCATGGGTGCACACGCGCTACTACTAACTTTTTAGCTGTAGCGTGGGGTAAAAAACGCGCTACTGCTAAAATTTAGCTGTAGCGTCGTAGCAGTAGCGCGGGAACCCATGCTATTGGTATGCAAAAAACCCACGCTACTGGTAGTGTTTTTTCTAGTAGTGCTTGTTTTTGTTGGGCCTATCCCCATTTTGCGGACTATGTCCTAATATATCAGATTTAGACCATTGCCGCCGTCCATGAGGACTTGTGTGAGATGGTATCCGTTTATTGTTGGGTCTAACACCAAGACAACCAACCCTTCGTGCCGGATGCTTGTCGCGTGATCCCCGCGATAAAAAGTGATTGGGCAGGCCAATCGGGGGTTGACCCTAGGGCTGACGGGCTCTATGGCGTGTGTGTCTCGGAGTGCATGTTTGCTTCTCCTCTTCGTCACATGGATCATGTTGACTGTTTTAACCTCTGGTGGGAATTTTTTCTGTCCTCCAGTGCTTTGCTGGCGAGGCTCGTCCTCGTCTTCGCTTGGTGTCTCCCCTCCTTGTGTTCGGCGTTTAGCTTACCTGCCTGCTTGAAGACCCAGCATTCTCTGTGGGTGTGATTTGCAGGTTTATCGGGGGTGCCATGAATCTGACATAGTTTGTCAAGAATCTTGTTTAGGTCAGACGGTCCGTCTCTGCTGCCTTTGAAAGGCTTTTTCCGCTGGCCTGGCCGAGAGCCCCTAAATCCGGCGTTTACCACCGTATTATCTGGGCTATCTTCTTTATTTCGACGCTTGTTTTTATTGCGTCGTGGTTTTCCATTGCCATCTTTGACTTCGGATGTGCTTGGATCGCTGGTGCTACTGCGGGCTAACCAGCTGTCTTCGCCCGCGCAAAAGCGGGTCATGAGACTTGTTAGAGCTGCCATTGTTCTCGGTTTTTCTTGCCCGAGGTGTCTGGTGAGCCATTCGTCTCGGACGCTGTGTTTAAAAGCTGCTAAGGCTTCGGCGTCCGGACAGTCGACGATTTGGTTCTTCTTGGTGAGAAACATGTTCCAAAGCTTTCGGGCGGACTCTCCGGACTGTTGAATTATATGACTTAAATCGTCCATCCGGAGGTCAGACGTAGGTCCCTTGAAAATTAGCCCGAAAAGCATGCTCGAGCTCCTCCCAACTTCCAATTGAGTTTTCAGGGAGGCTTTTCAGCCAGTGCCGAGCTGGTCCTTTAATCTTGAGGGGCAATTATTTAATGGCATGGAGATCGTCTCCGCGAGCCATATGGATATGGAGGATAAATTCCTCAATCCAGACCCCAGGGTCTGTGGTCCCGTCGTACGCCTCTATGTTCACTGGTTTGAATCCTTCTGGGAATTCGTGGTCCAGCACCTTATCGGTGAAACATAGGGGGTGTGCGACACCCCTGTACTTGGATGTACCAAGGCGTTCGGACGGTTGTGGTATTTGATTTTGATTTTGTGCCGGAGCACGCTTCCTAGATCCATAGATGGATCTGGTCATACCGGATTTTTGGCGCAAGTCCTCACATACATCGTGTGTTGACTTATGTGCATATTTGTTATCCACTCTATCACAGTCACAAGGTTGTGGATCCGGCCGGTTGGCCGTTTCATTTTTTGGCTGTGTGGGATCTAAGGCCTCGTCGTCGAATTCAGGTAACAGCTTGTGCTTTGGATAGCTCTTTGTGTGGTAACTTCCATCATACTTTGCTTCGTTGTCGAGCACTTTGTTCCACGTACTGTTGAGTGTATTTTGTGCGGCCCTAAGCCTTTGCTTCTGCTTCTTCAGACTCCTCGATGTGGCAATAAGTCTTCTGCGGAGGTTCTCTTGCTCCAAGTGCGTTTCCGGGATGATGTGTGCATCTTCGTCCGGACCGTTTTCCTCCCCAGAGGGGGTTTGATGAGGTTTATACTCGGTGTCGCCGTGTTCGGACGTCGGATCCGCACTATGTTCGCCGCTTGCAGCCTCATCGTGCTCTGCCGCCAGGGCAATGTGATCGTCGTTTCCTATGGAGTCGACTGGAGTGTTATTTTCTCTTGCGCTGTTATCGCTGCTTTTGCTATGGCGGGACTTAGAGCGGCGCCGCTGACATCGGCGCTTGGGTTGCTTCTTGGAGGGGCCATCCTCCGCTGTCTCTTCGCCATTGCCTTCTTTGGGTGTATCCACCATGTATATGTCATGTGATGAAGTGGCTGTCCGGCGCCCTGTGGGCGCTGGTTCCTTTTCGTCTCCTGCATCTTCGTCCATGCCGTCGATGTCTTCGGAGTCGAAGTTGAGCATGTCGGTTAAGTCATCGACAGTGGCTACTAAGTGGGTGGTGGGCGGGCAGCGAATTTCTTCGTCGTCTGTGTCCCATTCTAGCCGGACATAGTTCGGCCAGGGTTCTCCTGACAAGAGAGAGACTTTAATGAATTTAGCACATCGCCGAGAGGCGAGTGCTGAAAGATATTCGTGGAGGTGAACTCCATGATCGGCGCCCAGTCAGATTCGATGGGCACAGATGCGGGCGGCTCGGAGTCTGTGGCGGGGGACGAATCCAGTGGTTCGGCGACACGGTTCTCGTAAGGGGTGACGTCAGTATCCGGCTCCATCGCCACTGAGAGTGCGGCCTCCATGGCGGGGTATGTCCCTCCGTCCTTGGATGGTGCAATTTGCTCCGGATTGAAGGCTGGAGTAGTTGCAGATGCGATCACCCGAACACTGTCCGACGGCAGAGTTACGTCGTGCTCGTTGTGACTGTGCGGAGCACCTGACACGGGCTCGAATCCGTCGAAGATCAAGTCTCCGCGGATGTCGGCAGTGTAGTTTAAGTTTCCGAATCTGACCTGATGGCCAGGGGCGTAGCTCTCGATCTGCTCCAGATGGCCAAGCGAATTGGCCCGTAGTGCAAAGCTGCCGAATACAAAGATCTGTCCGAGGAGGTAAACCTCACCCTGGACCGCATCGCTACCGATGATCGAAGGAGCCATCAAGCCTTATGGTGACGACACAGTGGAACTCTTAATGAAAGAACCAATGTCGGTGTCAAAACCGGCGGATCTCGGGTGGGGGGTCCCGAACTGTGCGTCTAAGGTGGATGGTAATAGGAGGCAGGGGACACGATGTTTACCCAGGTTCGGGCCCTCTTGAAGGAGGTAATACCCTACGTCCTGCTTGATTGTTCTTGATGATATGAGTATTACAAGAGTTGATCTACCACAAGATCGTAGAGGCTAAACCCTAGAAGCTAGCCTATGCTATGATTGTCTGTTGTCCTACGGACTAAACCCTTCGCTTTATATAGACACCGGAGAGGCTAGGGTTACATAGAGTCGGTTACAAGGGAGGAGATCTACACATCCGTATTGCCTAGCTTGCCTTCCACGCCAAGGAAAGTCCCATCCGGACACGGGACGAAGTCTTCAATCTTGTATTTTCATAGCCCAACAGTCCGGCTGTCCGGAGACCCCCTAATCCAAGACTCCCTCATCCACCATCTCCATGCTAGCCAAGTTGTTGCAACTCCCTCCATCTATGATGACGCGAATAAAACGTTCCTTCACAACTCCCTTCGTATGAAACAAATTATGCCTCTGATTTTGCTCAGCTTGTGTAACCTGCACACTCAAAACACGTTGAGCAAGTAAACATTCATACCTGTCAGCATCCTCAGCAGCCATGTATTGCGTCTCATGATCAGAATCCTCTCCACCGTGTTCTTCATGTGTAATAAGAGCCAAAGTCTCCTCATCATAGTCACTAACGGACTCATACCCACCATCCTCAGTAGCAATCATCACACGTTGAGATTTGCATTCTCTCGCAAAATGTCCACTTCTCTTACAACGACGACAAATAATATCACTTGTGTGCCCTATTGATGCCATGGAAGAAGAAGAGCTCTGCGCAGGCCCGACAGGTGTGCTCTTGGCAGATAGTGGTGGTTGTGCCTGCTTTCTTGTATCATGGCTGGAGGCGGCACCTGATGGAGATGCTGGTGCAGTGGAAGTAGAGGATGCACGTGGTGTCCATGATGAAGATCGACCTGCAGAAAAGTTAGTTCACGCCAATGCCTGTCGATCATGCACTTCACGTTCAGCTTTACAAGCAAGATGGAATAAACGAGTGATATTAGTATACTCATTATACTCTAGAATGGTCTGAATATCTCTATTTAATCCACCTATAAAACGTGCAAGCGTAGCTTCATTCTCCTCAACAATACCACATCTAATCATGCCAGTTTGTAATTCCTGATAATATTCTTCTACATAATTTTTTCCTTGTCTTAAACACTGCAATTTTTGAAGTAATTCACGTTGATAATATGGTGGAACCCAGCGAGTACGCATAGCAGTTTTCAAAGCAGCCCAAGTAGCTGGAATAGGATATAATTTACAATGTTCAGACCACCAAACACATGCAAAACTAGTGAAAACACAAACAGCAGCAGGAACACGTCTCTCCTCGGGATATTGTAAACATGTAAAATGTTGTTCAATTTCTAACTCCCAAGTAAGATATATATCAGGAACATACCTACCCTCAAATGGTGGAATATTCAACTTCAGTTTAGGAAAAAGGTCATGATTTCGTACCTCAGGTGGTGGTGCAACCCTACCATTGCGATGATATACCTAAGGACGACCTGGTGGTGGTGGTGGTGCTGTTGGTTGCACGTAGTTCTGATTTTGATCAACCTCATCCTCGTAATGGTCCTCCACCTCTGCAGTAACAGCAGGAGCGACAGAAGCATCAACAACGGCACCAGAATTTTGCCCAGGGTCAATGGGGACGTGTTGTGCTCGTCCCACTTGATTTGGAAGGCGACGTTGTTGTTGTTGTTGTTGTTGTTGTTGTTGTTGTTGTTGTTGTTGTTGTTGTTGTTGTTGTTGTTGTTGTTGTTGCCGTTGTTGTCGTTGTTGTTGTCGTCGTTGTTGTTGTCGTTGTTGTTATCGTTGTTGTTATCGTTGTTGTTGTTGTCGTTGTTGTTGTCGTTGTTGTTGTTATTGTTGTTGTTGTTGAGGTGTGTTAGGTGCAGTCGGTGGTGGTGGTGGAAGACGCGCGAGCAATTCATTAAACTTGTTATCGAGCTTTGTTTCGAACATCTTCTCCATGCCATCTATCTTCTCCATGGCCTCGTCAAATCTGTTTAGCACATCTTGCACCTGTCCACTCATCATTTGTTGAAATTTATCACGCAACTCCTTATTCGTCATGTTCTCCCAGTCAGTCTTGTCGGCTTGTGATCCTACCATGGTTAGCAGCAATAGAAACACACAAGAATATGATCCTACAGACTACTAACAAGAGATAGTGGTGGGTGTAACAAATCCGTCAAGCAAATCTCAAATTCTTACCAGTTCTTACCCAACACCAGGCAGTGATCGGCAACCGTCGTAGTCAAAACTCTCAAAGCTTGGATAGAGCGATTACCAGGGAAAGTCAAACACACGACGTAGATGTATGTGGAGCTGGGAAGGCTTATAATATGGTAGCAAAAAGGGTCAGCAATAATCAATTCAGAGATGCAAAGTTGAATAAACGCTCAACGATGGTACCGTGTTGGTCCTAGGCTAGACCGTGCTAGAGACGCGAGCCTAGACCACTAACAAAATCACGACGCTGCACGTAAACAAGGGAAAAGCACACTCTGGAACTTTTTTTTCGCTCTGTTTTTTTGGCACTCCTTTTTTGCGCTCCTCTATTTTTTTTGCGAAAAATCACTATAATGGCGAGTGTCGTAAAACTCTTCCCTCGTCAAACTGACACGATGGGCATGAATTTTTTTTACTTTTTTTTTCAGAAATCAAGCCAGCGACGACGAAAAAGTGCGACAAAAAATCACTATGATGGCACGTGGCTCAAAAGACTCAGAAAAGCCTAAAAATAGGATAGGGAAAAAATATTTTTGCCCGTGAAAATTTTGGCCTAAAAACTGCCCGGGGGTCTCCAGACTCTTTTTTCCTTTTTCCTGAAACCTACTCAGGCAAGGAAACACGAATCGGAAATTAGATGGATCTCAAAAACAAACCCAATATGAAAGGAACTCGGATTGGTGGTGGATATATGGTGGTAGGATATGGCAGCGGTGGTGGTATATGGATATAGATTGGTGGTGGTATATGGAGACGAATCGGTGGCGTATAAGTGGTGGTGGTAGATGGCAGAGGCGATGATGATGGTGCGGCGGTGGCGTGACAACTTATGACTAGAACTCGAAACTCTAAAAGACTAGACTCTAAGACCAGCAACTAGACACGACGATGCAACCACAAATTCAACAAAGCAAAATACTGAAAAGACTATGCAAAGGCTCAGACTGGTTCGGATATCATAAAGTAACCCTAATTTTTTTTGGCTTTTTCGTGGACTGTAGGTATGAAGAACAGACTCAATCTAAACTATGAAAAACTGTAAAATCTCACCGAGCAACCTAGAAATCTAGTACCACTTGATAGAGGCGAAGGTGTCCCGATGTTTCAATGAGATATATATCGCTTTCAGTGGGAGTCGACTTTGATGATCCGACTACGAACGTGCAAAGACGTCGCGCCTTAGCAATCGCTAAACCAACTTCCGAGGGTTATTGACCACGCCAGAGCACGATCAACCTGACCACGAGGGTCTATTTCCTGCGAGCAAACAAAGAACAAGCAAGAAACTGAGATTGCAATCTGGATATTGCGAATAAAAGAGGAAAGCTTTATTAATGAAGGTGGGGTTCTGTGACGTCTTGGTCTGGTCGTTGGACACAAACGAAGTACGCGAAGTTGCATCTATGGCGAACTATTAATCTAAACAAAACCCAAAGTCTAAACGACGCCCTAAGGGTTGTATATATGGAGGAAGAGGGGGGGGGGGGATTTGTGGCCCTTGGAGGAGGGGTCCGAAACTAACCCTAACACTTGTTTCCCCACACATACGGACTCTAAAAACAACCTATACTTAAGCATTTCGAAAATACATGGGCCTGGCCCAATAATAAGGTGACGCAGCACCTAGAATAGCATCTAGACGAAATTTATGAAGTGGCATCTTGTATATTTCGTCCAAGGCTTCATGCACTCCTTATGGTGGCTTCAAAGTCCTTAAATCATCACTTGTAACTCCGTTCTTGATCCCCTTGTGCATGCTATCATCTCCATACTTGCTCTTGCTCCAGTGTTCATCCCTCTTATCCATGCTAGGCCCTTCATTTGTAGGCAAAACAAATGTATCCAATTTTGGCAGCATCATATTCTCATGAACATTAGAATCATTACCAAGAAATGAAAGTACCTGGTAATTCAATTGGCGTGCGCGAGCTCTAGTAATTGGTCCAGTGTGTATAGCAGCAGGGGATGTGGGTGTATCAATGGTATTGATGTCCTCATCAATCTGTGTGCCTTGTATTTATTGTTTCTTCCCCCTCTTCTTCTTTGGTAGACCCCAAGACCGCTGCTGATGTCCCTGTGATCGACTACGTAGCCAACGACCCTTCTTCCCTTTCAGCAGGGCTTCCAAGCAAGCCCCCCCTTTGATCATCCCGATATTGCCCATTCCATTCTCTCATGCTTGCAGTAGATTTTGGTACAATAATTGATTGCTCCTATTCTGATGCATAGCCTGATTTTGTACATGCTATTGTTACCTACTTGCTTATCCTAAAATGCTTAGCATAGGTTGGATAGTGATCCATCAGTGACCCCCACCTTGTCGTTGTTGCCCCTGCTTCATCATCGACAACTCGATCAACGTGATCAATGACCAGAGCCCGACACCTCACATCACATCATGCCCCCTTTGTTGCTCGAATTTGCAGAGCTACTATCGAGTGCCGAGGGTGATACCTCGTAACACACTCCTGATGATGACTCTGTCGTGTAGCTATTCGGTCGTGGTCATCGAGGGTTATTCATCCTTTACCACTCCCGATACGACTCTGTCGTGCAACACCTCAAGTGTGAACCTCGAGTGTGGTTCCTCTTGCATTCACCTTGATGATTACATCGAGTGGAATCCATCGAGGGTGATTCCTCGGGTTTTCCTCCTTGATGTTTTGGACACACGGTTACCTTGGCTTTACTTGAGACCTTTGCAAAAGGCGTGCGGGCCCGAAGAGCACCCACAAGATAATTACTGTTGGGGAACGTAGTAATTTTAAAAAATTTCCTACGCACATGCAGGATCATGGTGATGCATAGCAACGAGAGGGGAGAGTGTCTTCCATGTACCCTCGTAGACCGTTAAGCGGAAGCGTTATGACAACGCAGTTGATGTAGTCATACGTCTTCACGATCGACCGATCCTCAATACCGAACGTACGGCACCTCCGCGTTTAGCACACGTTCAGCTCGGTGACGTCCTGTGAACTCACGATCCAGTAGAGCTCGGGGAAAAGTTTCGTCAGCATGACGGCGTGGTGACGATGTTGATGAAGCTACCGCAGTAGGGCTTCGCCTAAACACCGCTATAGTATGACCGAGGTGGATTATGGTGAAGGGGGGCACAACACACGGCTGGGAGAGATCTTTGTGATGAACTTGTGTGTCTAGAGGTGCCCCCTGCCCTTGTATATAAAGGAGCAAGGGGGAGGCTGGACGACCCTTGTTGGTGTGCCGGGAGGAGGAATCCTCCTCCTAGTAGGAGTAGGATTCCTCCCTTTCCTACTCCTACTAGGAGGGGGAAAGGAAGGGGAAGAAAGAGAAGGAAAGGGGGGCGCCGCCCCCCTCTCCTAGTCCAATTCGGACCAGAGGGACGGGGCGCGCTGCTTGCCCTAGGACGGCCCCTCTCTCTTTCCCTTATGGCCCAACAAGGCCCATTAGCCCCCGGGGGGTTCCGGTAACCCCTCCGGTACTCCGGTAAAATCCCGATTTTACCCGAAACTCTTCCGATGTCCAAATGTAGGCTTCCAATATATCAATCTTTATGTCTCGACCATTTCGAGACTCCTCATCATGTCCGTGATCATATCCGGGACTCTGAACTACCTTCGGTACATCAAAACATATAAACTCATAAAACCGACCGTCACAGAACTTTAAGCGTGCGGACCCTACGGGTTCGAGAACTATGTAGACATGACCAAGACATGTCTCCGGTCAATAACCAATAGAGGAAACTGGATGCTCATATTGGTTCCTACATATTCTATGAAGATCTTTATCAGTCAAACCTCATAACACTATATGTTCTTCTCTTTGTCATCGGTATGTTACTTGCCCGAGATTCGATCGTCGGTATCCCAATACCTAGTTCAATCTCGTTACCGGCAAGTCTCTTTACTCGTTCCGTAATGCACTATCCCGCAACTAACTCATTAGTTGTATTTCTTGCAAGGCTTATAGTGATGTCTATTATCGAGAGGGCCCAGAGATACCTCTTCGACAATCAGAGTGACAAATCCTAATCTTGATATATGCCAACTCAACAAGTACCATCGGAGACACTTGTAGAGCACCTTTATAATCACCCAGTTATGTTGTGATGTTTGGTAGCACACAAAGTGTTCCTCTGGTATTCGGGAGTTGCATAATCTCATAGTCATAACAACATGTATAAGTCATGAAGATAGCAATAGCAGTAAACAAAAACGATCAAGTGCTAAGCTAACGGAATGGGTCAAGTCAATCACATCATTCTCCTAATGATGTGATCCCATTTGATCAAATGACAACTCATGTATATGGTTAGGAAACTTAACCATCTTTGATCAATGAGCTAGTCAAGTAGAGGCACACTAGTGACACTATGTTTGTCTACTTATTCACACATGTATTATGTTTCTGGTTAATACAATTCTAGCATGAATAATAAACATTTATCATGAAATAAGGAAATAAATAATAACTTTATTATTGCCTCTAGGGCATATTTCCTTCAATTACATGGCACGGCCGGGTATTCTGGGCCCTTGCCGTAAGTCCACGAGACGGGGCAACGGGGTCACATCGATCGTGAGTCTCTGCTCGTCTCCGCAAGCTAATAATACACTATGGTTTGGGTATTTTTTCTGAGTTGGCCTTTGGCCTTTACATACTAACCACCACGCGAGAATAGTTATGGGCCTCGACGACGTAGTATCAGCCGAAGCTTTGTCAGACATCTAGTTCAGCATTGCGGCATGGTTGGGACGACACCATCATGTAGTGGTGGAGCCTGGACCCGCCCTACGCGCAATGACCCGGAGTGCAACGGGCGATGGGCCTAGACCCCGGAGTGCTTAGGATGTAGACCGGCGGGGATCTCTCTTTTGAGCCTAGGTAGGGCTACGACGTGTTGATCTTCTGAGGCCGGGCATTAACCCAGGAAAGTGTGTCCGGCCAGAGTAATCAAGCATGTAAAACATGGTGCACCCCTGCAGGGAAGATTATCTATTAATAGCCGTGTCCACGATACCGGACGTTCAGACTTATATCCTGATCTTTTACATCTAGAAATGGATACTTGAGATATGTGGAGTCGAGGAAGGATCTCTGGGCATTAATTCTACAACATGCTTGTTAATTATAAACTGCCAATCTTTACTCTTCTACATGCTGCAAGATGCTTCGAGCTGCTTGAAGATGTTAGTCTTCGATAGGCTAGGCCATTCCCTCTATTCTGGCATTCTGCACTTCAGTCCACAGATACAACCCTTCCATTTGATACCAATGCATACTTAGTATAGGTCTGATGCTTGCGAGTACTTTGGATGAGTACTCACAGTTTCTTTGCTCCCCCTTTTCCCCCTTCTTCCTTCTTTCTGGTTGTTGCAACTAGATGGTGGATCCCTGGTGCCAGATGCCACTGCCGATGGATACTACTAGATGGAGACCGCCAACGACCATGAGTAGTTAGGAGGTCCCAAGCAGGAAGCCTTGCCTCTTAGATTGTTGTTGCTTTTGTGTTTGCCTTCTTAAGGCATCCTTGTTTTACTTATGTCTGTACTCAGATATTGTTGCTTCCGCTGACTCGTTTGTATTCGAGCTTCAGTATTCGAGCCCTCGAGGCCCCTGGCTTGTAATATTAAGCTTGTATTATTTTAATTTGTGTCTAGAGTTGTGTTGTGATATCTTCCCGTGAGTCCTTGATCTTGATCGTACACATTTGCATGTATGATTAGTGTACAGTCAAATCGGGGGCATCACAATCATATAATGTTAGCTCGCGTTTTTTGGCTTTTTTAGTGAAGTGTAGGATCGGAAGTATGTCTAGAGGGGGGTGATTAGACTACTTGACCAAATAAAAATCTAGCCTTTTCCCAATCTTAATTCTTGGCAGATTTTAGCAACTTAGCACAAGTCAAGAAAACAACCTACACATGCAATTGTAAGAGTATAGCAGCGGAATGTAAAACAATTGCATATGAAGGTAAAGGGAGGAGTTTGGTGGGAGCAAATGCAATGTAGACACGGAGATTTTTGGCATGGTTCCAATAGGTGGTGCTATCGCACATCCACGTTGATGGAGACTTCAACCCACGAAGGGTAACGGTTGCGCGAGTCCACGAAGGGCTCCACCCACGAAGGGTCCACAAAGAAGCAACCTTGTCTATTCCACCATGGTGATCACCCACGAAGGACTTGCCTCACTAGGGTAGATGTTCACGAAGTAGGCGATCTCCTTGCCCGTACAAACTCCTTGGTTCAACTCCACAATCTTGACGAAGGCTCCTAAGTGACACCTAACCAATCTACGAGACACCACTCTCCAAGAGGTAACAAATGATGTGTTGACGATGAACTCCTTCTCTTGTGCTTCAAATGATAGTCTCCCCAACAATCAACTCTCTCTCATTAGATATGATTTTGTGGAAAGATGATTTGAGTGGAAAGCAACTTGGGGAAGGCTAGAGATCAAGATTTATGTGGTTGGAATGAAGTATCTTGACCTCAACACAAGTGTAGGTGGTTCTCTCTCAGAAAATGTATGTTGGAAGTGTAGGCATGTTCCGATGGCTCTCTCCACGAATGAAGAGTGGGTGGAGGGGTATATATAGCCTCCACACAAAATCTAACCGTTACACACAAATCACCAAACTCGGTGGGACCAAATCATACAACTCGGTCAGACCGATTTAGTTCATAATGTGACTGTTAGGGTTTTCGGCAGGACCGACATGTCAACTTGGTGGGACCGATATCATTAGGGTTAGGGCATAACGTAATCTCGGTGAGACCGATTACACAAACTCGGTGAGACCGATTTTGCTAATAGACTAACCAAAGAGTTGGTCAGGCAATCCCGGTGGGACCGATTCGCTCTCTCGGTAGGACCAAAACATTACAAAAGGGAAACAAAGAGTTTGCATTGCAATCTCGGTGGGACCGATCGCTCATCTCGGTTGGACCGAAACGTTACAAAGGGAAACAGAGAGATTATAATCCCATCTCGGTGAGACCGAGATCCCTATTGGTGGGACCGAAAAGACTAGGGTTTGTGGCAGTGGCTATGTCAAGTGAACTCGGTGGCGCCGGATAGATCAAATCGATGGGGCCGAGTTTGACTTTTGGTTTGGGATATATTTGGATATGAGAAAGTGGTTGAGGGCTTTGGAGCATATCACTAAGCACTTGGAGCAAGAACCTCATTAAGCAACACCTGACCCCTCTTAATAGTATTGGCTTTTCCTATGGACTCAGTGTGATCTTGGATCACTATAAATGAAATGTAGAGTCTTGTGCTTTGAGCTTGAGCCAATCCTTTTGTCCTTAGAATTTTGAGGGGTCCACTTTGTAATCCATGCCATGCCAATCATTGAGCTTTTCCTGACATATTTATCTTCAAGTAGCATTAGCTCAATGAGCTATATGTTGTTAGGAATTACCAAAACCACCCAGGGATAGTTGCACTTTCAATCTCCCCCTTTTTGGTAATTGATGACAACATATAGATCAAAGCTTCGACAAATGATTATAAGATTGAAAAACATCGTCGCTTTGAGAAGTATGTGATAAGAAAGAGCTGCCCCTAAATTTGTGCATTATTTAAAATTTGCTTTTGAATGCAAATGCACAATCGATTAGGATCATGGGTTACTCTTCCATGTCACATACATCTTGGTGGAGCGCTCAAAATGATAGAAATTAAAAGCATGCACTCATCACCAAGCAAGTGAATGATCATATATGGAATATAAAGGATATCATCATTCAACCAAACATTAAGGTAGCATACGATCATCCACATGATTATATAAGTATGTCACAAGGACATAAAGTATCTCACACAAGTACACAATAAAGTAGTTCAACCAAAATAGCAAGAGAGATAAAAAGCAAGACACTCTCTCTCGAAGCCTATGATCTATACATGTTTCTCCCCCTTTGGCAACAAGTTACCAAAAAGTTCGAAAATGCATAGTGCTATACGTCTCTCAGGCTTGGTCTTCGGGAGGTGGTGTAGATAGAACTCCAAGGACGAAGGCTTCCGACGATGTAGTTGGAGCTGATGGAGTGGGTGATGGAGGTGGCACTGGAGCTGTAGCTGCTGGTGCTGACACTTAAGCTCTGGCATCTGAGCCTGGTACTGCATCAGACCTCGGACCTCGTGGCACACGCTTAAAAGCACCAGTGGCTGCTTTTCCTCTCCTCTCCTCTGCTTCCTCCTGAAGCTGCTCAACTGCAGTCTGAATCTCAGTCACCTTCAGATCAAGATCATAGAATTTTGTTTCCACAATCCTCTCCAGCCTCTCCTGATTTTGAGTCAGGGTGGCCAAGCCCTTCTCAATCCTTAGTGTAGCTTGAATCAGATAGCCTAACTGATCTTGCTTGCTCTTCAGGAAGACTCGAGATCCTCTTTAACACTTGGTGTCGGTGTCAAAACCAGCGGATCTCGGGTAGGGGGTCCCGAACTGTGCGTCTAGGCCGGATGGTAACAGGAGGCAGGGAACACGATGTTTTACCCAGGTTCGGGCCCTCTTGATGGAGGTAAAACCCTACGTCCTGCTTGATTAATATTGATGATATGGGTAGTACAAGAGTAGATCTACCACGAGATCAAGGAGGCTAAACCCTAGAAGCTAGCCTATGGTATGATTGTTGTATATGGAGTTGATTGCCTACGGACTACAACCCTCCGGTTTATATAGACATCGGATAGGGTTAGGGTTACATAAAGTTGGTTACAATGGTAGGAGATCTTCAATATCCGCATCGCCAAGCTTGCCTTCCATGCCAAGGAAAGTCCCATCCGGACACGGGACGAAGTCTTCAATCTTCTATCTTCATAGTCCAGGAGTCCGGCTGAAGGTATAGTCCGGCTACCCGAACACCCCCTAATCCAGGACTCCCTCACTAGCCCCTGAACCAGGCTTCAATGACGACGAGTCCGGCGCGCAAATTGTCTTCGGCATTGCAAGGCGGGTTCCTCCTCCAAGTCCTTCATAGAAGATTATAAACACCAAGAGTAGTGTCCGGCTCTGCAAAATAAGTTTCCACATATTGCCATAGAGAGAATAATATTAACACAAATCAAATCTGCTGACGTATTCCGCAGTGCGCCATCACACTACGGCCAAGTCCTTTACTCGAATCGTTTTTACTTTTCCACCTCAGCATGTTTTGCGAGGCGGTTTCCTTGGCACGTCTTGTCAAAGCAGAGATCATGTACCCCCCTTACGGGATTCTCATCAATACGGACGTGGGTAACCCAACCACGCCATTTATCACGGCGCTTGGGAGGCAAGCGAGTTTTACTAGGCTGGTGGGGACGCACAACCGCATCCGCCCATATAAGGGGATAAGGATCCACCTTTTTACCTACCCTTCTTCCTCCTTTGCCTATCCATCTCCTGCGCGCTTGAGCTCCAGCACCCAAGCCTGCACTTCCCACCTCAACCTTCTCCAGCAATGTCCAGAGCAGGAGGCAAGTGGATGGTCTCCTCCGTTACGGAGGGCCAAGTCAAGAAGCTAAGGAAGGCCGGATACCTCTCTAAGGACATCGCGCACCGGCTTCCCTAAAAGGGGCAGCTTCTCCCCACCCCAAGGCCCCATGAGAGGGTAGTATTTCTTCCCCACTTCCTCCGCGGACTGGGTTTTCCACTCCACCCATTTGTCCGGGGGCTCATGTTCTACTACGGCCTGGATTTCCATGATCTGGCCCCAAACTTCATCCTCAACATCTCGGTGTTTATCGTCGTGTGCGAGGCTTTCCTCCGCGTCCGCCCTCATTTTGGCCTCTGGCTCAAGACCTTCAACGTCAAGCCCAGGGTGGTGCACGGCAGCCAGGCGGAGTGCGGAGGCGCCATGGCAAACAAGATGGCCAACATCCTATGGTTCGAGGGCTCTTTTGTGGAGACCCTAAAGGGGTGGCAATCCGGGTGGTCTTACATCACCGAGCCACGTGATCCGAACTGGATCGCAGCCCCCGAGTTCCGATCCGGACCCCCACGCGGCTTATCTCCTGGAAAGAGACGGGCCTGTCGTGGGGTGACGAAAAAGAGGTGACCGGATTGCAAACATGCATCCAGTCCCTAGTGAACAAGCCAATCCGGCTTGTTAATGTAATCCAGGTTATGCTCGTCCGCCGGATCCTCCCGTGCCAACAACGGGATCTTAATCTGTGGGAGTTCGACCCGGCGCAGCACCAAACCCTTAGAAGGCTCTTCGACACAACGTACGAAGATGCCTGGAAGGTGCTATTCAAGGGCGCTGAGGCTCCCGCATCCGCTTCTGAGGACCGCGGATACAGCTCGCAGCGTCACGCTAGCGAGGTAAGCTATCTTCACCTTTTACAGGATGTTAAGATTTTTTCATAGTTTGACTCTATGCGGGATCTAAACTCCCTTACCTTTGACAGGCTTGGCGAGCGGTATCCGGACCAATTAACTGTCCGGCTCTGCTGCCCGAAGACCCAGCCCCAGCTCTACTAGTGAAGCTGCTGGTTCCGGCGCCTTATGTGGTGCCGGAGAAGAAGGCCAAGAAGAAGAAGACCACGGGGACTCGAAAGAGTGCCTGTAATGTGGTGGTGTCGGACTCGTCATCCGACGAGTATGAGACGCCCTCCTCCCGTGAAAACGAGGAGGAGGAAGAAGAAACCTCTCTCCCTCCAGCGGGGGGAGGAAAGAAGAGGAAGGCCGGCCCAATGGGGGAGGCCGAGGGGTCTAGGAAGAGGAAGACCCCTCCGCCGGAGTACTCCCCCGACGCCGAAGAGGGTGAAGAGGAGTGGCCAGACAGGGCCAAGCGTCCGGCGAAATCATAAGTTCGGATATCAAAGTAACTCATGATGTTCCTTTGTCGCACAGCTTTCCCTAATGTCGATCATAATTATGCAGCCCGCCCCGGGCCGAACTCAACGAGTCATCGAGCGGCTCCCTGGATTCATCGGACGTGAACTCCGTTCCACCCGCTCTCTCCCCCCGCACTGCGGACGACGCCGAAGTGGCGTCGCGACAAGCTCTGGGGCAGGAGGAGGTGGTCCTGGAGGAGCCGCAAGGCAACCCCCCGGACTCCAGGAGTAAAGGGGACAAGACCCCCTAGGGCTCCAAGTCCGGCTTTGAGCCGGACACCGTGCCGGAATCTTCAACAATTCCGGACCGCGGAAGGCGAACTCCTTCCAAGAGGAGCAAGCCTTCTAAGCCGGCAGCCTCCGTCCAACTGGAGGCGCCGGACAATCTGCTGGAGGTGCTTGAAGGCGCCTCCATCGACGAGGAGCACCGTACTATTATGAGTATGGTTATCCAGAAGGTTCAGTCCGCCAAGAGCGGACTGACTGAAGCTTGCGCTAGCCTTCTAACAGGCTTCGAGGTAAGTAAAACTATGTAAAAATATTACCACATAGACAGTAGCCCCTGATGCTCTGTTTGGCGTTCGGAAAGAAAAGCCGAATAGAGGATCTATTAAATTTCGCAGGAGTCTAACAATAAAGAGTCAATATGCGTATGCAGGCTTCACTGCTATCCACCGCCGCACTGACGGCGGAGGTGGGTGTCCTGAAACAGGACCTCGAGCGGACCGAGCAAGAGCTCGGCCTGGCCAAGCGGCAGCTCAAGGAAAAAGAAGGTAAGAAATACCTTACAGAAAAAGTGCCTATAGAAAGGCTTGATTGCAAAAAAGAGTAACAGGATTGTACTGCTTATTGTAGGGGCCACAACTGAGGTGGCAACCCTTAAGCAGGCGCTGTCTGAGGCCGAAAAGAAAATGGCCGCGGAGCGCACCGAGCGAGACAGACTTGGGGCTCAGGTCGGCGAGGTGCAGCAAGAGCTTCAGGCTCTCATGAAAAAACATGAGAGTTTGGAGCTTGAGTCAAAGGCGCAAGCATCCGAGCTCGCGACGGCCCTTGAGACTGCCAAGTCTGCCAAGGCCGAAGCCCAAAAGGCCCTCCAAGAGTTGGAGGAGATGAGGAAGATAGCAGCGGGTAAGGCATTCTTCATGCAAAGCAGAAATATAAAAGTAAACTACTTGTTACTTACCCGAATCCGGAGCTCTCCAGGGGCATTAGCAGATCTTCCCTGCAGCGTATCCGATGCCGCCGCATTCTACCGAGCTGAAGAGGGCAGCTCGACGGGAAGGTGTTCTGGTCTCAGTATTCTGAGGCTGGTCACCCTGTGCCTTTGAGCAACCAGCTTAAACAGCTGGCCGAGCTCCACAAGGCGGCCGAACAGGCCATGAAGGGCTTCATAGTTCGGCTGTGGCCCGGAGAGGCCCTGCCTGGGAGCTATTTCGGGCTGGTGCGGCGGCTGGTGGAGGCCCGTCCGAGGCTCGAGGTCATCAAGCGCTCCGTCTGCATCGAAGGTGCCTGTCGGGCCCTTGCCCGTGCAAAGGTGCACTGGGGTAAGCTGGACGGTGAGAAGCTTGTGAAGGACGGGCCGCCGCCGGGGAAGGAGCATCGCAAGCCCGAGAACTACTACAAGGATGTTCTTGCAGGCGCCCACCTTGTGGCGGATGAATGTACCAAGGATGTGATTTTTGAATGAACTCGCTCGTGTTTATCATGTGCGCTGAAAACTTGTTCATATGCGCTAAGCAATGCTTATTGAATTTAAAATATTACTTTCTGTGCGGCCGTTTATCAAAAAATTGAGAGATGGCCAGTCGTCGGCTTCTGCCCCCATGCCACTAGTGCTGGGGTGTTCGGGATAAACCCGAGCGCTCTTTTTCCCATAGTTGGGTCCTTCGAGGGAGGCGCTCAGCACAACGAACCAGGCAATCGGACTATAATGCTTGAACACTCTCACTTAGCCATAGAACTCTATAATTTTAAATTTCGGCGAAGCCCCTAGTTCGGAAGACCGAGTTCGGGGCGCTATCCACGCCTTGGCCGGACAAAGCCAGCTCCTCGCTCGAAGCGGCATAAGTCTTTAGGGACTCGAAAAACCTCTCGACCAACGACCTGTCTCTCACCTCATCATGACAGTCAGTTTTAGCTTTCTCCACTGAGGTGCTTAACCCAGCTCAACCGGGGCACAATCGCAGTGGTTCTCCTAGTGCTACCTTAGCCGATAGGGCGGAACGTAAGTCACCAAAACATAGGAGCCAGGCAAACCCAACTATTTACCCAAATCATGATTCGGAGCCGATGCATATAGTGCTATAAGTTCGGGGTGCCGCACTTGTGAAAGTGTACGGACTTCTCACACCATAATGAGGGGTACTGAAGCCCCTGGCGTGTTTGCCGTACCATGGTGTACGGGTGCAATCATGTCATTTAATAAACATATATGTGAAAAGAGGATAATGCAAAAAATAGACAAGAAGCATTGTCTATAGAGAGGCTATTTATCAAAGCCGAATGATGCAAATAGTGCGGTAAGCAAAATATATTGGATTATTCAGTATGTCCTGACCAGGGGCAGGCCACGGAATTGTATTTAAAACAGGTATACCGCTCGTAACAGAGACCACCTGGGAGTTCCATAATGCGGCATGGCTTGTCTGTCTCCCTAGATCTTGCATAGTTTGTGCGGCAGGCGAATTGCCGAACAGGTCGTCCGAAGTATGGAGTCTTGAAAGTAAGAAAAAATTAAAAAAAGGAATCTGGCAGCCCCTAGTACGTTTTAAGCCGTATTTTGGGCATGCCGTTATTGTGCCCCTTCCCCTGTGCGCATGGTATTTCAAGGGCGTAGTTATGTACGCGAGGTACTGGTTTCGCTATGTCACGAAAGCTGGGGTTGGGGCCGCATTGCTACGCTTGCTCAGAGTGTGCCAGGCGGTCCTGCTGTGGGTTACTCCGGGCGCGCTTGGCAGTGTCTGGCTTTTTAATGGCCGGACTGGAGAATTGCCTAAGAAGGCTACTTTGTACCTCCACTACGAGAGCCGCCGTGTGCTCCTCCGTACGGAGGGAGCGTTCGGTGTTTCCGTTGACCATAATTACTCCTCGAGGGCCTGGCATCTTGAGCTTGAGATATGCGTAGTGCGGCACCGCATTGAACTTTGCGAATGCGGTTCGTCCGAGCAGGGCGTGATAGCCACTGCGAAATGGGACTATATCGAAGATTAACTCTTCGCTTCGGAAATTGTCCGAGGATCCGAAGACCACGTCAAGTGTTACTGACCCTGTACAGTTGGCTTCTACACCTGGTATAACGCCTTTAAAGGTCTTTTTTGTGGGCTTAATCCTTGAGGGATCTATGCCCATTTTCCGCACTGTATCCTGATAAAGCAGGTTCAGGCTACTGCCGCCATCCATGAGGACTCTTGTGTGATGAAATCCGTCGATGATTGGGTCGAGAACCAATGCGGCGAAGCCACCATGACGGATGCTAGTGGGATGGTCCCTTCGATCAAAAGTGATCGGGCAGGAGGACCATGGGTTGAACTTTGGGGCGACTGGCTCTATCGCGTATACGTCCTGTAGCGCACGCTTCCGCTCCCGCTTGGGAATGTGGGTTGCGTATATCATGTTCACCGTCCGCACTTGTGGGGGAAAGCCCTTTTGTCCATTGTTGTTCGGCGGCTTGGGCTCCTTGTCGTCGTTGTGCAGCCCCTTGTCTCTATTTTTGGCCCTTAACTTGCCTGCCTGCTTGAACACCCAACAATCCCTGTTAGTGTGATTGGTTGGTCTTTCGGGGGTGCCATGTATCTGGCACAAGCGATCAAGTATTCGGTCCAAACTGGACGGGACCTGAGTATTCTTTTTGAATGGCTTTTTCCGCTGACCGGATTTATAGCCTTTGAATCCGGCATTGACTGCCGTGTCTTCATTGCTGTCGCTGTTAACGCGGCGTTTTTGCTTATTCCAATGTGTCCTGCCACTTTTTTCCTTGGTATCCGAATTTCCAGGGTTCTTTGATAAGTTGTTACTGCGAGCTAGCCAACTGTCTTCTCCCGCGCAAAAGCGGGTCATGAGTGTCGTGAGGGCTGCCATGGATTTCGGCTTTTCCTGTCCCAGGTGCCGGGCAAGCCACTCGTCGCGGATGTTATGCTTGAAGGCTGCTAGGACCTCTGCGTCCGGACAGTCGACTATCTGGTTTTTCTTTGTTAGGAACCGTGTCCAGAATTGTCTGGCCGATTCCTCTGGCTGCTGAATTATGTGGCTTAAGTTGTCGGCATCCGGCGGTCGCACGTAAGTGCCCTGGAAGTTGTCGAGGAATGCGGCTTCCAGGTCCTCCCAAGAACCGATTGAGTCTGCTGGCAAGCTGTTAAGCCAATGCCGGGCCGGTCCTTTAAGTTTGAGCGGGAGGTATTTGATGGCGTGTAGATCATCGCCGCGTGCCATGTGGATGTGAAGGAGATAATCCTCAATCCATACCGCCGGATCTGTTGTGCCATCGTATGATTCGATGTTTACGGGTTTGAAACCCTCTGGGATTTTATGATCCATTACTTCATTCGTGAAGCATAGCGGGAGCGCGGTGCCTCTGTACTGGGCTATATCACGACGCAGCTCGGAAGAGCTATGTCTGTTGTGTTCGGCCCGGCCGGATTTGTTGTATCTGGAGTGAAGATCATTGTCACATGCCGTAGGGCGCCTGCGCGATCCGTAGATCGATCTTGTTTGTCTTGCCTTATCCTCCAGTATGTCTCGCAGGTCGGGCGCATTTTCCCGTGCCTTAGTTGAGCGGCGTCGGGGCATGGCTTGGGTGGAGGGCCGAGAGGCCTCTCTGTCGCAGCCGCGAGGTGGCCGGTCTGCCATGTCATGCGCTGGTGATGTAGGTGCTTCCTCCTTTGATCGGGGTAGCGGCCCGTGCTTCGGGTAACTCTTGGAGGGTCGTTCGAGTTCATACTCTTCGGCCGCAAGGACTTCAGTCCATCTGTCAACTAGCAAATCTTGGGCAGCTCTAAGCTGTTGCTGCTTTTTCTTGAGGCTGCTTGCCGTGGCTAGAAGCCTGCGTTTAAAACACTCTTGTTCGGCGGGGTCTGATGGTATGACGAATTCGTCATCATCGAGGCTTGCCTCGTCTTCGGAGGGAGGTGTATAGTTATCATCCTCGACCTCTCGGTCTGCCGCTCTCTCATGAGGGCTGACCACTCCATCTTCCTGTGCCGAATCTTGCTGAGGTGGGTGTTCTTCGGCTCTATCCGGGGTAGTATTATCTCCCGTGCCGGAATCACCGTTTTTGCTTTGGCGGGATTTAGAGCGGCGCCGCTGACGCCGACGCTTTGGTTGTTTCTTGGGGGCGTCATCCCCCACTGTTCCATCGCCATCTCCATCTTTTGGAGTATCCACCATATATATGTCATATGACGAGGTGGCCTTCCAGCGCCCTACAGGTGCTGGTTCCTGTTCGTCTCCTACATCGTCGTCCATGCCGTCGATGTCTTCAGAGCTGAATCAAGCATGTCGGTTAGATCGTCGACAGTGGCTACAAAGTGGGTGGTGGTTGGGGTTTGAATTTCCTCATCGTCCGTATCCCACCTTCGCTGACCGTAGTCCGGCCAGGGCTCTCCTGATAAAGAGAGAGACTTAAGAGAATTCAGGATGTCGCCAAAAGGCGAATGCTGAAAGATGTCTGTGGCGGTGAACTCCATTATCGGTGCCCAATCGGATTCGATTGGCAGGGGCGCGGGAGGTTCGGAGTCCGGAGAGTAATCCGGGTCTTCAGAGTCACGGGCCATGCGGAGTGCGGGGCTGGAGTTCGGCTCGATCGCCTCTGAGATCGCAGCCCCTGAGGCAGCGTCCAACTACTGATCCTCGATCAGCGCAGTAGGCTCCGAATCAATGGTCAGAACCGGTGCGTGTGCGGCCTCCACAGCGTTGTTCGGCGGCAGAGCTATATCATGCCCATCGAGACAGTGCAGCGCGCTTGGCTGTGGCTCGAATCCGTCGAAGACCAAGTCCTCGCGGATGTCAGCCATGTAGTTTAGGCTTCCAAACCTGACCTGATGGCCAGGGGCGTAGCTTTCGATCTGCTCAAGGTGGCCAAGCGAATTGGCCCGCAGTGCGAAGCCGCCGAATACGAAGATCTGTCCAGGGAGAAAAGTCTCACCCTGGACTGCATCGTTGTTGATGATTGAAGGAGCCATCGGCCCTAAAAGCGACAACACAGAGGAACTCTCAATGAAAGCACCAATGTCAGTGTCAAAACCGGCGGATCTCGGGTAGGGGGTCCCGAACTGTGCGTCTAGGCCGGATGGTAATAGGAGGCAGGGAACACGATGTTTTACCCAGGTTCGGGCCCTCTTGATGGAGGTAAAACCCTACGTCCTTCTTGATTAATATTGATGATATGGGTAGTACAAGAGTAGATCTACCACGAGATCAAGGAGGCTAAACCCTAGAAACTAGCCTATGGTATGATTGTTGTATATGGAGTTGATTGCATACGGACTACAACCCTCCGGTTTATATAGACACCGAATAGGGTTAGGGTTACATAAAGTCGGTTACAATGGTAGGAGATCTTGAATATCCGCATCGCCAAGCTTGCCTTCCACGCCAAGGAAAGTCCCATCCGGACACGGGACGAAGTCTTCAATCTTGTATCTTCATAGTCCAGGAGTTCGGCTGAAGGTATAGTCCGGCTACCCGAACACCCCCTAATCCAGGACTCCCTCACTTGGCATCTGGGTAACTTTCTCAGCCATTTCCCTGGCTCTCTTCTCCTGGACTTGAGGTGATGATGGTTATTCCTCATTCATTACAACAGTGTTGTCTTCAAACTCAGGATATAGAGGTAGATGCTCCTTGTCCAACAAGTAAGTCCATGTGCCCATTTTAGAGTTGATGAGCTGCTGAATGTGTGGGGCATACCCACAACTCCTCTTTTGATCAGCAGCAGTCCTTTTGATCGTTTCTACAATCAAGCTCATAACTTTGAACTTCTGGGGAACATCAAAAACTTGTAGCATGTTGATGGAGTGTCCTCTGATCATCTTGTGATCTCCTGACTTGGGTAGCAATGTGTTCCTTAAGATCCAGTTGATCGTAGGCAGACCAGACAACAAGAAATGCACAGATCCAAGCTTGTGAGTTTCCATAGCCTTATCAGGGATCTCCTTGTACATGTTTGCCATTGAGTTGTGGTCTTTCTTCTTGGTGGCATACACATCCAAGTCATCTTCATGTTCTTTGGGGGCATTGATTAGCTTGGCCCATTCATCAACTGTGGACTGGTACCTAGTACCCTCAAACATCAAAACTATCCTCCCATCTGGATAGAAGTGGGCAGTGGAGTAGAACTACATGATCAACTCATCATTCCACTTGGTGAGCTTTTGTTCAACGAATTCATCAACTCCACATGCATTTAAGCTGCCATACACTAAGAAAAAGGGTTTCCCCCGCTTTGTATTCCAAAGCAACCATCTGATACATCCAACGATAGGTGCTGGGGCGGAAGCAGCACAAGCACGCCCAAAAGAAAAGAAAAAGAAAAAGAAAAAGAAACAAATGCCGATAATGGCAGATCGACAAAAACTACGAAGCCTCGCGACCGCTGCGTCCACCGGAGATCACCCACCAAGGTCCAAGACTCCGAAGTGCCGGTACCAGTCAACACCTCCGAGAAGGAACACGACGATGATGACGCTGCTGCCAAGGGTTTCCCCCAGTACGCGGCGAGGAGAGAGGAAGGGTAGCCCCGACACCCTCCAGGAACGTCTGGCGGCACCCTCAAGCGCCACCGCGTCTGTGTCGGCCAAACCAACAGGGATTTCTCCCGATCCCATCCTCTAGCTCAGGCACTTCGGAGCTCGCCACGAAACCGACCACCACCCAGCGCCAACACGGACACGAAGCTTCCCATGCTGTCTCACCAAAGCACCGCGAAGATGGCCTGCACAACGAAGAAGAGGAGCCGGGACTAGTGCAGCAGCACCGTCGGCATATGGGAGGGCCCCACCTCCACCGTCCATGATGGTAGCCAACCGGACGCCATAGCAGGAGCCTACCGGGCCATGGCCCCACAGGCCCGGCCGAGCCCTCAAAGGCCCGAACAGCTCCCTCCTCCGCGCAGCTGCTAGCATGCCGCCGGCTCCACTATCCCAGTCAAGCTGCTCCCCTGCCTTCCCATATAGAGGGCGTCATGGCCGCGCTGGAGTCGACCCCCAAGGACCCAAACGGGACCCTACGGGCCCAGATCTGGGCCGGGGACGCCGCCGACCGACCAGCACCACCAGACTGCCCTGCCGCCAAGAGGTGGCACCACCACAGCGAGCGCCGTCGGCCATCGCACCAGGCCGCCGGACCACCACCAGCCGAGCAGCACCGCCGCGTCCCCCCACACCCGGAAGGAGGAGCGCGTGCGGGGAAGGGACGACCCGCCGCCGCCGACACCACCCGACCTGGTCAGGGGCACCCGCTGGCGGTGGCAGGAGGGGGGGGGGGAGGGACGAAGGTGGGCGGACAAGGAGGGAGGGGGCGCGCCCCGCCCCGGCCGCCTCCTGGGGAGACGGCGGAGGCGGTGGGACGAGTAGGAGGGGTAAAGGGGGAGGGGCGGGGCGGAGCGCCCGCGCTCGCGCGGAGCGGCGGCGGAAATGGGGGAATAGGAGTGGGGAAGCGGGCGCGGGGGAGCGGGGCGCCGCGCCGGGCGGGCGGTGGCGGCAGGGAGGGCCTAGGGCCCGCCGGCGGCGGCGGGCGAGGGGGGGCAGACTAAGCGTATTCCAAGAGACTGGTTCATCAAGCTGCCTGCCATACACTCTAGGGAAGTGACTTCATTTTCCCGGATGAACTCCCAGTCCACCCATTTCATGTCACACACTATGGGCTTCTTGTCAAGCAGAATGGTCTCATAGAAATCTTGTTGTTCCTTTGTGTGGAACCTGTAGTCAACTACAGTCCTCCTCCTAACAGCATAGGGATTAGACTGTCTCCATAACCTCAATCCTACATCTTTCCTGATGTGCATGTCCTCAGCGACAGGATGAGCATCATTGTGGTCAGGAATTTTGGGCTTCAACTTCCTCAAAACATGAGAATCATCATCTTCTTCTTCAGCTTCAGGCACTGGGGCCTTGTTCTTCTCCTCAGCAGGTATACTCCTAGTGTTCCTCTTGGGCTTTGGGAGTTTCTGAGCAGCAGCCTTGCGAGCAAATTTGGTCTTAGATGGAGCAGCCCCTGACTTGATTGCATCTCACATAAGCTTCTGGGCCTTAGGAGGTGCTGCAGCATCCGCTTCCTCCTCCTCTTCTTATGAATCTCTCATAATGGAGGGTCTACCAAGTACTCTGGCAATGGTCTTCTTGACCCTTTCTTTTCTCTTCTTTCCTTCTCTAGCAGCCTCTCCAGTTGGCTTGGAGGTTTCCGCAGTTGAGGCTCTAACTTTTAAGGTTGGCACCCTCTTGGCAGGGGCCTTTTTGTGCAATCCAGGCTTAGTTGATGCAACTGTGCCATACACTTTCTTCAGCACCTTTTTCTTGGAGCTGACTTCTTCCTCAATAGTCACATAATCCTCATCTTGAGAATCTGAGGTCTTCTTCTTCCTTGTTCTGGTGGCTGCCTTGGGCAAGTTGCTTCGTGTGCTCCTGCTTCCCTCATCAGAAGTGCTAGAGGGACTAGTGCCCTCACTCATATGAACCTGCTCCTCAGACTTGTTCTGGCTGTCACTTTGGTCAGACATCTTGCAGGCAAACTGTCAGCAGACCCTGTGAATAGGTTGTAGATGAGGTAGAGTAGATGAGCATCACAAAGTGTAGAATTTTTGCAAAATAGTTGACTTAAAAACTTAGTTTTAGTTCTTCACAGAAAGCATTTCGGATCTACCGATTTGTAAACTCGGTGATGCCGAAGCAGCTTTTGGAACCAAAACTAGTGAACTCAGTTAGGCCGAGTCACAGTTCGGTGGCACCGAGACTGCTAGGGTTTCACAGAGAATCGAACTCGGTCACACCAATTTGCAATTTTTGGTTAGACCGAAAACGCATGTGCAATGGCCTAATCCAAATTGGTGAGACCGATTTCTACAACTCGGTCGGTCCGAGATGTGTTCAGTGGAGATCTAACCCTAAATTTTTAAATCAAATCTAATCTACAGGATGCTTTCGCTGGACAGGATGATTTCATACGTGGCAAGAATCATGGCAAAGAAATGTGCTACGAATCAGAGTTAAGGAATAGCACAAAGATCAAGTTCATACCCTACTTCGACTGTGAACTTGCTATGGCAGCAACGGCGGGGCAGATTGCCGTTGACGGCAGAGGAGACAGGCGGTGGGAGGTCGCTGGTGGCAAGAGGACGATCCGGAGACCTGAGGAGGCAGAGCAGGTCATGCGCGGGTGAAGGGTTTTGCAAAAAATTTCAAAATTTGACCCGTCAGTATATATAACCTGACCCTGTCAGTGTGACCATGTGGAACAACTCGGTGGCACCGAGATGCAGAACTGCAAGCGGTTACTGCAACTCGGTGTGACCCAAAAGTTCTAATCGGTCGCACCGAGATTGAAAACCTAGATCAACTTAGTGATCTCGGTGTGACCGATATGGATGACTTGGACATACCGAAATGCACAAAGTGGTTTTGGAAGTTTAAGTCTATGACGAATCGGGGACTCCGAGTGCTCCTCACACAGAGTGGTTCGAATCTGACTTGATCAAACTTTGTGATGTAGCATGAATAGAGTTTGAGACGATAAAAACATAGATAGCTAGAGGGAGTTCTTAGGCATTCTTGTCCATCCATTTGGCAAAATAGAAAAATCCAAACAATCAAAGCAACAAATGGATGTCCTTGAATGAGTAAAATATGAAACCAACATGCTCACACAATAAGATGGCAAAAGAAACATGTGAGAAAGCATGCACAAGAACTCTAGCATCTATCAAGCAATTTGGCGATGACTAGGTCATCTATATATGAGTATATTGACTTAGGAGTCAAATGAGAACATTTGATCGTGGGTCATACTCATCGTTTAAGCACAAGTGGGGTTGCCACTTTTACATAAAGCATTGTTGTGTTCACACCATTAGAGTTGCTTTAACTCAATTGATTAGAGTAAACCTCCCCCTAGATGTGATATCCCCCCTAAGAGGGATGAACTAACCTTGGGTTTGTCGATGATGACTTCATGTAGGTGTTGAAGATGTGGACCCTCAATGTTGACGTAGATCATTCGGAGCAATCCATTGGAGTGAGTTGCACTTTCAATACCTACATGGGTTAGTCCCACAAGGAATAAACAAGGATATCCATAGACATAGAGTGATATACACATGAGATGATGTCCATGAATGCATTAGGTTACCTTGTCCCCTGTCTTACAAACAAGAGGGTTTGTGACTCCTTGAACTAGTGCAAGATATGGAAGTTGTTTGCACTTGTCCTCGCCAAAATGATATGAGTGAAGTATGTTGGCGGAGTCACCCTCAAAAACTCTCTAGTTCTTCTTCTTCGGGATCCACACCATCTTGATGGGAATCCTTGGAGTTTTAGTCGTACTTGATGAAGTAGAACTTGATGTAGTCTTGGGAACCCACTTGACCAAGGCTTTGGGAGCTTCCTCAAACTCATCAATCTCCTCTTGAAACTTGTCCTTGCCTTTTTGCTTGTGGTCTTGTGGTGGAAGATCATCTTGAGCTTGTGTTCCTTGGAAGGAAGTAGGATCATACTTCTCTTGTTGAGGAACAAATTTCGTCTTGGGGTATTGATCTTCTTCCCACTCAACTCCATTGGCATTGAACTTTCATTCAAAACCAACACCTTGATTCTTCCGGTGTCTTCCTTGCTTGCGTACAATTTCCTCAAATTGCTTACTTCCGGCAAGGCTCTTGTAAACACCTTTCTCTATAATTCCCTTCAATAAGCTATTTTCTTTCTCAAGTGTAACTTGGCTAAGAGAATCATTAGTGGAATCAAGAGAACTACTAGAAGCAACATCATTGTGTTTAGCATGATTATTGTTACTACTAGAGGAAGAATCTTTCTTATTCTTGTTGCTAGATTTAACTTCTGGCATGTAAGTAGACAAAAGTAAACGCTTGGCAATGTAAGAAGAACTTTTCTTGCGAAGATCATCATTGATCGCTTTTAAGAACCCATGCTCTTGCTCAAGGTTGAGCTTTTCGAAGCGTAACTTCTCATGAGTCTTTAAAAGCTCTCGATGATTTTCCAAGGTAGTTTCATGAGCTAACTTAAGAGTGTTAAGATCTTTAGTTAGACGCTCAATCTCTTTCTTATCATCATCATTCATTTTGTCTTGATTAGCATGATTAATAGCAAGTTCATCATAGTTTTCATCACTAGAATTGTCAACAAGTAAATCATCATCACCTAGCAAGTCATCTTCATCACTATTGAAATCAACATACTCGAGGTGTGACACCTTTGGGCCTTTAGCCATGGAGCATCTTCCAATTCCTTCATTTGGTGACTCAAATATGTCGTAGGAGTTGGTTGACACAAGTGCTAGACCGGCAACACCTTCATCTTGAGTATATTCGGAGTCGGAGTGATAACTTCTCTCGGAGTGATCGTCGGGGTCGGAGTCAGATACCCATTCACGAACGTGAGCTTGATGTCTTCATTTTGTGTAGCCCCTTTATGATTTACCCTTTCTTTCCGAATCCTTGCTTCTCCGTGATGTTCTTCGTTCATAACGGTCATCTCTACTCCTTCTCTCTCTTGGTGGTGATTCTTCTCTCCTACTCCTTCTTTTGGGAGAACCTTCTCTTCTTTTGTAGGGAGCCGTACACTCATTGGAGTAGTGTCTGGGTCTTCCACAATTGTAGAAATTACGTTCACGACTTGAAGATCTTTTGTCATTGTAGGACCTTGACTTGGAACTTCTTTCCTTGCTTCTACTCTTGTAGAACTTGTTAAAGTTCTTCACCATTAGGCTCAACTCTTCATTGAAGTTTTGTTTCTCACTTGATGATGTGGGAGCATCACATGAGGCTTTGTAAGCACCACTTGACTTGTTGTGAAGCTCTTCCTTATCCTTGAGTGACTCTCATGAGCAAAAATTCTTCCAATGACTTTTGTTGGCTTGAGATCTTTGTAATTGGGCATCATTTGGATCAATGTGCACATGGTATCGTATTTTCCATCCAAGGCTCTTAGGATCTTCTTGATGATGAATCTACCAGTCATCTCTTCACTCCCTGAGCCGACAATCTCATTTGTGATGAGAGCAAGCCTAGAGTACATTTCAGCGACACCTTCACCATCCTTCATTTTGAACTTTTCAAGTTGACTTTGAAGCACATCCAATTTGGATTCCTTGACGGAGTCGGTACCTTCATGCATATCAATCAAAGTATCCCAAATTTCCTTTGCATTCTCAAGACGGCTGATTTTGTTGAATTCTTCGGGGCACAATCCATTGAAGAGAATATCACAAGCTTGAGCATTGTATTGCAACATCTTCAACTCTTCCACGCTAACCTCATGCTTCGGTTCCCTCCCATCAAAGAATTCACCTTGCAAGCCAATACATACAATAGCCCAAACGGCGGGGTTATGTCCAAGAATATGCATTTTCATCTTATGCTTCAAACTAGCAAAATTAGTACCATCGAAATAATGACCTCTACGGTGGTAATTTCCCTCACTAGACTTCATACTCTCCTAGGTTGTGAAACCAAGGCTATGATCACAAAAGAAATGGAAATCAAGGCAAATGGAGACCAAAGCTCTGATACCACTTGTAGGATCAGAAGTATGTCTAGAGGGGGGGGTGATTAGACTACTTGACCAAATAAAAATCTAGCCTTTTCCCAATTTTAATTCTTGGCAGATTTTAGCAACTTAGCACAAGTCAAGGAAACAACCTACACATGCAATTCCAAGAGTATAGCAACAGAATGTAAAACAATTTCATATGAAGGTAAAGGGAGGAGTTTGGAGGGAGCAAACGCAATGTAGACACGGAGATTTTTGGCGTGGTTCCGATAGGTGGTGCCATCGTACGTCCATGTTGTTGGAGACTTGAACCCACGAAGGGTAATGGTTACACGAGTCCACTGAGGGCTCCGCCCACGAAGGGTCCACGAAGAAGCAACCTTGTCTATCCCACCATGGCCATCGCCCATGAAGGACTTGCCTCAATAGGGTAGATCTTCATGAAGTAGGCGATCTCATTGCCCATACAAACTCCTTGGTTCAACTCCACAATCTTGACGGAGGCTCCCAAGTGACACCTAACCAATCTAGGAGACACCACTCTCCAAGAGGTAACAAATGATGTGTTGATGATGAAGTCCTTGCTCTTGTGCTTCAAATGATAGTCTCCCCAGCACTCAACTCTCTCTCATAGGATATGACTTTGTGGAAAGATGATTTGAGTGGAAAGCAACTTGGGGAAGGCTAGAGATTAAGATTTATGTGGTTGGAATGAAGTATCTTGACCTCAACACAAGTGTAGGTGGTTCTCTCTCAGAAAATGTATGTTGGAAATGTAGGCATGTTCTGATGGCTCTCTCCAGGAATGAAGAGTGGGTGGAGGGGTATATATAGCCTCCACACAAAATCTAACCGTCACACACAAATCACCAAACTTGGTGGGACCGAATCATACAACTCGGTCAGACCGATTTAGTTCATAATGTGACCGTTAGGGTTTTCGGTGGGACCGACATGTCAACTCGGTGGGACCGATATCATTAGGGTTAGGGCATAACGTAACCTCAGTGAGACCGATTACACAAACTCGGTGAGACTTATTTTGTTAATAAACTAACCAGTGAGTTAGTCAGGCAATCTCGGTGGGACCAATTCGCTCTCTCGGTAGGACTGAAATGTTACGGAAGGGAAACAGAGAGTTTGCATTGCAATCTCGGTGGGACCGATCTCTCATCTCGGTTGGACCGAAACGTTACGAAGGGAAACAGAGAGATTACAATCCATCTCGGTGAGACCGAGATCCCTATCGGTGGGACCAAAAAGACTAGGGTTTGTGGCAGTGGCTATGTCAAGTGAACTCGGTGGCGCCGGATAGATCAAATCGGTGGGGACGAGTTTGACTTTTGGTTTGTGATATATTTGGATATGAGAAAGTGGTTGATGGCTTTGGAGCATATCACTAAGCACTTTGAGCAAGAACCTCATTAAGCAACACCACACCCTCTCTTAATAGTATTGGCTTTTCCTATGGACTCAATGTGATCTTGGATCACTAAAAATGAAATGTAGAGTCTTGTGCTTTGATCTTGAGCCAATCCTTTTGTCCTTAGCATTTTGAGGGGTCAGCTTTGTAATCCATGCCATGCCAATCACTGAGCTTTTCCTGACATATTTATCTTCAAGTAGCATTAGCTCAATGAGCTATATGTCGTCGATAGCAGCCGCCGGGTGAAGCCCACGCGGATCTGGCGACGGTGGGCACTTGTTCCCCGTGTGGCGCGCTCACGGG
The DNA here is from genome assembly GCF_018294505.1 of Triticum aestivum. Lineage (NCBI taxonomy): Eukaryota > Viridiplantae > Streptophyta > Magnoliopsida > Poales > Poaceae > Triticum > Triticum aestivum. Next base: position 445,171,616 of record NC_057797.1, read on the forward strand.
CTGGGGGAGCTCTATGTGGCGGCGCCCGGCACAGCGCGACTTCGGCGCGCGGCGGTTCAGACGGTGGTGGTTGGGGATGGTGGTGTGGATGCGCTTGTTGGTCCCTCCCGGTGGCCTGGTTTGATTCAGCAGCGTCCCCCTGATGCGCTCCGGTGGGCGTTGGGTCTCTGTGAGGCGCGCGTGGAGGTGCTCTCCCTCCCCTTCTGCGTGTTCAGCTGGTGGTTCTGCTTGCTGGGCATGCATGCAATGTCGTGCCTGCCATCGACGGCTTGGCGCGTTCGGGAGATCTAGATCTGCGACCGCGAGTTCGACCTGGCATGCTCCGGTGGCGGGTGCGTTCTCCCCTATCCCTGGTAGGGCTCTGGCATAGTGCTGGACAGGGGGCATGCCGGGTGGTGCCGGTGGTTGCTAGGTGTGGCCACACCTGGGTAGGCTCTCGTCATGGTGCTTGCCGGAGTGGTGCCGAGTGGCTCTGACTAGACTGCAGTGACGTGGTGCCGGCTCGTCTTGGGAGGTTGGCTGGGCGCCACAGTAGGGGTGGTTGGTGGTGGCAGTTCGACTCGGGTCTGAGTGGCGTTGGGGCTGCTGGGCCTAATGCTTCTGGTGCTGCAGGTGAGTAGTCTACCTTGATTAATCGGCGCTTTGGATGTGTGTGCTCAACACGATGAAAGCCGTGCTCTCACTGGAGCCAGTGACGCTTGTAGGCGCCACAAAACCTTCTTGAAGGCGTTGTTGTAATGTTGAGCTCACCATCCTAGTCGTGACTTCAGGGAGACCCAGGTTCTAGGTCCGCCTGGAACGGATGATGGCGACGCTATATGCGTCGCATCCTTTCTTGAAGGCATCATCTGAAGTATGCATGTTGTTTTGTCGGGTAGCTGCTCGCTATGGGGTTGTTGTTGTTGGTGGTGCAACTGGATTGGGGTCGACGGTCGATGTGAGGTGGTGGAGTGGGATGGTGGCGCTCTGTCAACGTGATTTTGGCTGAATCATGCCCTGGAGTGGTCCGATTTTTCATACGAAGCCGGGTTAGCGGGGGTGTTATGCTCTTTGGATCACCTTGTTCCTGTATGACACCCTACCTCTCCGGGGTGTTGTTGGGTGGTGACTAGATGACCAACGTTCAAGGCTCTTCTCCTTGCTTGGTCATATGAATATGGAAGTTGAAGTCCTCCTATTTGCTGGTTTTGCTGATGAGTTTGGTAATGGGGGTTGGTGGTGGGACCTCCCATGGCCGCGGTTGTGGAACTGCGAGCTTCGTGCTCTTGGCATTGTCTTGGTTCATCTTTGCTCTGTGATGCTACAAGATGCCTCCCCAACCTGCTAATCATTCTTGAATTTTCATGGCGGAGCTCCCAGTCAAGGTCTGTGCTTGTCACTCATTGATTGTGGATGCTCCTTTGTTGCGCCGTGGTGTTCGGTACGCATGCCGGTGTGGTGCGTTAGGCCGCTTGCCAAGTCTTGGTATTGTGATCCTTTGATGACTCCCCTAATCTAATTGTGACTTTCGTGGGTTGTCCTTGGTCTTCTTGTACAGTTTTCGACCCGATTTTACTCATAAACTGGATCAATCTTATGGCATTAAGGACACTTTGAAATATATTCAGGTGGGGAGTCTTTCCCCCCGGTGACCATTTAAAAAAATTCCCTTTCGCCGTACGTAAGATGCGCTGCGCTGAATTTCCCTGCGGTGCGTATAAACCTTCAAACCCCAAGAAATAACATTTGTGGATGCACTAGTAGAAAACGGACCTTTAGTCCGAAGCATTAGCCCCGACCAGGTTTGGGTCCAGGACTAATGTGAGCATTAGTCCCGGTTCCAACGGCTAGGAGCGGACCGGGGCACGGCCACCTCTAGTCCCGGTTCAAATTGGACCTCTAGTCCCGATTGGTATCCCGGTTGGTGATACCATCCAGGACTAAAGGTCTATATCTAGCCCCAGCTGGTGATACGAACCGAGACCAACCGGGACTGAAGGGGCTCGCAGGGGTCTCATCCCGGTTGGTATCACCAACCAGGACTAGAGATAGACCTTTAGTCCCGGTTGGTATCACCAATCCGGACTAAACATATCCCTATATAAAGTTGCTTCGTCCAGCCCGAATCCAAGCTTCTCCTTTCTCTCCTCTCTATTTCATTCCCCTGGCTCGAGTTCATCCTCCATTTTTGCCAAGATTTCTCAATATTTGAGGCATTCCATCTATCCAATGGTTCTAAAAGGTTAGCAACTTCATCCTTTCATCTCTCAAAGCTAGTTTAGCTCGTTTCATGCTCTATAAGTATAGTGATTTGTGGGTTTTAGTTTGGAAGTAATTATGAGGGAGTATATTTGATTTATATGCAATTTGAGCTCAAATTAACTTCTTAGTTTGCGTATTTCTAGGTGTGGTTTACTTAGTGCCTTCCCGTCCCCATCCTCACCGTCGTCGATCGCCCGCGCTGTCCCATCACCGGCACCACTTGGTGAGCCTCTTGTTCTTGTACTTTTTCTAAAAAAATCTTATATGTATGATTTTAGATAGTTACTTATATAATTTTCTTACTTGTATGATTGTTTGTTATATATAGTGCCATGGTTTTGATATCCGTCCCCATTGGCCCTCGTCCGATTTGTGATTCGGATGTGGTATATTATCTTTTATAACTATTTGTTTCATTTCGTGTTTATGACAATTATGCCCATCAAGTTGACATAGATATTTTTATCTAGGAGGTATGTGAACCAGAAATTGCAACCGACCCACTTGTCGAGAAGTTAAATTTAGTTGAAAAAGAAAACGATTATTTGAAAGAAAACATGAAAACAATTGAAGAAGAGAAGCTGAAATTGGAGTTGTATGTTGCTGATGTCGTCGATGATCACAAGATCAAGATGGATGCGTTGCGCTTGAAGATTAGGAAGATTAGAAAATATGCCATTAATAAAGAGGCTTGGTATCATTATGATGTTGGATTAATTATTACCTTAGTTGCGATTTTGATCGCATTTGTTGTTGCATTTAAATGCTTTAGCTAGATAGTTGTATGTTGTTTTATGAGAAGTATGTATGAACTTGTATTAATTTGGCCACTTCGATATTATGTAACTAAGATGAGCCGGCAATGGATGTACGATGACTGACGCTCTCCCCAGTTCATTAATGGCGTGCATAGTTTTCTGACTGTGGCTGAGGAGAAGAAGCGGAATGGTTTTATGTGTTGTCCATGTGGTGTCTGTAAGAATGATAAGGATTACTCTACCTCAAAAATCCTTCACAACCACCTGCTTCAGTCTGATTTCATGCCCGACTATAACTATAGGACCAAGCATGGAGAAAGAGGGGTTATAATGGAAAACAATGAAGAAGAAGAGGATGATAGCAACTATCCTAGGTTCCCTGAATACGATGGTACTACACTGGGGGAAGCTGAAGAAGAGGCATCATATGAGCCCCATATGATCTTGGTCGGGCCATTGCTGATGCAAAGAGAAACTGCTAAAGTGAAAAGGACAAGTTGAAGTTGCAACGCATGTTAGAAGATCGCAAAAAATTGTTGTACCCAAATTGTGAAGATGACAAGAAAAAGCTAGATACCACACTAGAATTGCTGCAATGGAAGGCAGAGTAAGGTGTATCTGACAAGGGATTTGAAAAGTTCCTGAAAATGTTAAAGAAGATGCTTCCAAAGGATAACAAATTGCCTGACAGTACGTACGAAGCAAAGAAGGTTGTTTGCCCTCTAGGATTAGAGGTACAGAAGAAACATGTATGCCCTAATGACTACATCCTCTACCGCAGTGAGGAGCACGAGAATTTGAGTGCATGCCCGTTATGCGGTGCATTGCGCTATAAGGTCAGCCGTGATGACCCTGGTGATGTTGAGGGTGAGCGCCCTAGGAAGAGGGTTCCTACCAAGGTGATGTGGTATGCTCCTATAATACCATGGTTGAAACGTTTGTTCCTAATGAAAGAGCATGCGAAGTTGTTGCGATGGCACAAAGAAGACCATGAGAAAGAAAGGATGTTGAGAGTACCTGCTGATGGGTCATAGTGGAGAAAATCGAGGTAAAGTGGCTGGAGTTTGCAGATGACGCAAGGAACTTATGGTTTGATATAAGTACAGATGTCATTAATCCTTTTGGGGATCAGAGCAGCAGTCATAACACCTGGCATGTGACTCCATGTATGTATAACCTTCCTCCTTGGTTGTGCATGAAGCAGAAGTTCATTATGATGTTAGAGCTCATCGAAGGCCCTAAGCAACCCAGCAACGACATTGATGTGTACCTAAGGCCATTAGTTGAAGAACTTTTACACTTGTTGGATATAAAAGGTGTACGTGTGTGGGATGAGCACAAACAGCAGGAATTTGACCTACGAGTGTTGCTATTTGTAACCATCAATGATTGCCCTGCTCTTAGTAACCTTTCAGGACAGACAAACAAGGGATACAATGCATGTACACACTGTTTAGGTGAGACTGAAAGTTTATATTTGGATAAATATAAGAAGAATGTGTACCTGGGAGATCATCGATTGCTTCCGATCAGGCATCTCCTAAGAAAGAAAGGTAATCATTTCAAAGATGAGGTAGATCACCGGAAGAAGCCTAACCACTGTACTGGCGATCCTATACTTGATATGGTCAAGGATTTAAAAGTAATCTTTGGAAAGGACCCTGGTGGAAAATATGTTCCGAATGATGCTAACGGGCGCGCATCCATGTGGAAGAAGAAATCTATATTTTGGGAGCTACCCTATTGGAAAGTCCTAGAGGTCCGCTCTGCAATCGACGTGATGCACGTGAAGAAGAATCTTCGTGTGAAATTGCTATGCTTCCTAGGCGTGTATGGGAAGACAAAAGATACACCAGAGGCACGGGAGGACCAGCAACGTATGAACAAAAAAGACGGCATGCATCCAAAGTAGTATCAAGGTCCTATCAGCTACGCTCTTACCAAAGAAGAGAAGAAAATATTTTTTGAATGCCTGAGCAGTATGAAGGTGCCTGAGCAGTATGAAGGTCCCCTATGGCTTCTTGTCGAATATAAAGGGAAAAATAAATATGGCGGAGAAAAAATTCCAAAACCTAAAGTCTCATGACTGCCACATGATTATGATGCAATTACTTCCGGCTGCATTGAGGGGGCTTCTACGGAAAAATGTTCGATTAGCCATTGTGAGGCTATGTGTATTCCTTAATGCAATTTCTCAGAAGGTAATCGATCCAGAAATCCTACCAAGGTTACAGAATGATTTGGTCCAATGTCTTGCCAGTTTCGAGTTGGTGTTCCCGCCATCCTTTTTCAATATTATGACACACGTCTTAGTTCACCTAGTCGAAGAGATTACCATTCTGGGTCCTGTATTTCTACACAATATGTTCCCCTTTGAGAGGTTCATGGGAGTCTTAACGAAATATGTTCATAACCATGCTAGGTTAGAAGGAAGCATCTCCAAGGGCCATGAAACAGAGGAGGTTACTAAGTTTTGTGTTGACTTTATTCCTGACCTTAAGCCGATTGGTGTTCCTCAATCGCGGCATGAGGGGGGACTGAGTGGAAAAGGCATGCTAGGAAAGAATTTAGTAATAAATATGGACAAGCATTCTTTCACTCAAGCACACTAAACAGTTCTAGAAAATTCCACCTTGGTGGCTCTGTATATCGAGGAACACATGGATGTTGTATGCTCCAAGAACCCAAAGCAGTCTAACCCCTGGATTAAATGTACACAAATGGCGACTTTTGGAGGTTAGTTTCAAACATATCTCTTGAATAATAACTGAAAGTGCAAGTGTCACTTAAAGTTTATTTTGGTGTGATGACAATATGGTTAGAGGAACTAATATTCGGTGCTAAAGTTTATCTCAGGATATTGGTTCAAGTTCTTCTTGATGGAGGTGTGCGACCCCCCAATTCAAAAAGATCAACATGTTGTTTGGATTGAAGCTGTCGGTGTCAAAACAGGCGGATCACGGGTAGGGGGTCTTGAACTGTGCGTCTAAGGCGGATGGTAACAGGAGGCAGGGACACGATGTTTTACCCAGGTTCGGGCCCTCTTGATGGAGGTAAAACCCTACGTCCTGCTTGATTATTCTTGATAATATGAGTAGTACAAGAGTAGATCTACCACGAGATCAGAGAGGCTAAACCCTATAAGCTAGCCTATGGTATGATTGTATGTTGTCATACGGACTAAAACCCTCCGGTTTATATAGACACCGGAGGAGGCTAGGGTTACACAAGTTCGGTTACACAGGAGGAGATATGCATATCCGTATTGCCTAGCTTGCCTTCCACACCAAGTAGAGTCCCATCCGGACACGGGACGAAGTCTTCAATCTCGTATCTTCATAGTCCAATAGTCCGGCCAAAGGATATAGTCTGGCTGTCCGGAGACCCCCTAATCCAGGACTCTCTCAGTAGCCCCTGAACCAGGCTTCAATGACGATGAGTCCGGCGCGCAGTGTTGTCTTCGGCATTGCAAGGCGGGTTCCTCCTCCGAATACACCACAGAAGAGTTTGAATACAAGGATAGTGTCCGAACTTGCAAAATAAGTTCCACACACCACCGTAGAGAGAATAATATTTCCACAAATCTAATCTACTGACATGTTTCGGCAGCATGACATCACGCCATGGCCTGGTAATTATTTGAACCGTTTTTCTTTAACCAGCCCCGCACATAACGTGAGGCGGTTTCTTGACACGTCTTGTCAAAGCAGAGATCATGTTCCCCTTATCACGGGATTCTCATCAATACAAACATGGGTAACCCAACCGTGCCTGTTGGTATGACTCCTAGAGCTTAGGTAAGTCTCGAACAGCCACGAGGAGGACGCCTGATATTCATCCCCTTTATAAAGGGACAAGGCTTTTTCTTTTTTCCCTCCCGTGCTCAATCGAATCCTTCCCCCGCCATGAATTCTAACACCCAAAGCCCAGGTCAGGTGCTTCGGACTTTCAATCATGTCCGGATCCAGCCTTCAAGGCCAGTGGATGCCTTCCTCCGTCACAGAGGAGGACATCAAGAAGTTGAGGGAGGCCAGATATCTGACCGCCGAAATTTCGCATAGGTTGCCTGCCTGAGGGTAGGTCGTCCCTACTCCCAAACCTAACGAGAGCGTTGTGTTCGTCTCCCACTTCCTCCGAGGACTAGGCCTCGCTCTGGATCCCTTTGTTAGGGGTCTTATGTTCTACTACGGGCTGGATTTTCACGATCTGGCCCCAGATTCCCTTCTTCACATCTCATCATTTATTGTCGTTTGTGAGGCCTTCCTCCGCATTACCCCTCACTTCGGCCTATGGCTCAAGACCTTCGATGTGAAGCCGAAGATGGTCGAGGGGCAGTACGCAGTGTGCGGAGGTGCTCTAATAAGCAAAATTGCTGACGCTCTATGGCCAAAGGGTTCCTTTCCAGAGGTGTCCGGATTGTGGCAACGGGAGTGGTTTTACGTCACAGCTCCCCGAAGTGCCAAGTGGGTAGCTGCCCCCACCTTTCGCTTGGGCCCTCCACCACAACTGATGTCATGGATCAGCAGGGGGCTGAGCTGGGGTCCTGCCAAGGACGTGCCAATACTGCAGAGCCGTATCTGAGATCTCTTCGAGGGAGATTTCAGTCTGGTTATGGTAATGCAAGTTATGCTGGTTTGTCGAGTCCAGCCTTGCAAACACCGGCCCCTCCGCATGTGGGAATTCAACCCGGAAGGACCACACACTATTCAGAATTTCCTCGGCGTGACGCACGAGGAGATGTACAAATCATTCTTTGGACCCCAAATAGAGTGTCCGGACACTACCGAGGACGTGGGCCTGAGCTGCAATCGCCCGCCGTCCAAGTAAGTTTTCCCATGGCTGAACGCACTGTCCTTTTATTTATCATGACATCATTCTGAAGAATCGCTCTTTGACTACGACTGGATAACAAAGGCGAAGATGATCCGGTGTTCGGCCCCCCTTCCTGAAGGCTTGGACAATCCGGTGTTGGAAAAGATGCTCGAGCCAGCACCTTGTCTAGTGCCCTCAAAGGAAGATGAAGGGGAGGAATAAAGAGGGCGAAAGCGGGCCTCCATCGCTACATATTCCAATCGAGGGAATGAGCGCCTCCGCGAGGGAGGATAACCAAGGGGAAGAATCTGACATTCCCTCTCCCCGGGGAAGGAAGAGGACTACCTCTGAAGATCTGGAAACTAAGGTTTCCAAACGGGAGAAGAAATCTCCGCCAGAGGGTCCTGCCTCGGAGGGTATTCTTGTCGCACAATGTCCGCGCGGGGATCAGCCCTCTACCGAGCTATAAGTAATCAAAAAGTACTTAATAGTGAAGATATCCTACCTTACTTCCGAAGACAATAACCGATGCTTGTAAATTGTAGTCCGGATCGCAGCCCTTCTCGACAGAGTTCATCTTCGGGGGATCTTCTTCCGGAGATGATGGAGAGCGAAATGCCTCCCCCGGACTCCCCAGCTCAAGAAGCGGGCGACCTTGAAGTGTCGTCGCAAAGGGTATCTTTGGATCCAATATCGCTAGAGGATAACCCTTTGGCTGCCCGGCATCCCCAGTATCCGGCTCCTGAGGAGAGCGACAGCAAGGGTCCGTACTGTGTACGGTCGGACGCGCTGAATGATCTTCTAGGGAAAGCTGTCGTCTTGGAAGCGCATCGTACGCTAATGGGTACGGTAATTGGAAGGATTTCATCCGCCAAAAGCGGTTTGCACGAAGCTTTTATGAGTCTGCTGAAAGGCTTCGAGGTACATAAAATAATGTATGCCTTTAATAGTACCGCATACATTAGGTATGCCCATGCAGATAGTAGCCCCTGAGACTCTGGTTGTCGTCGAGAACGGCGGCAAACATAGGATCATAGTCCTAGGTAATAACCAGACTGCCTTTATGTGCAGGTGGTTGAAGCTCCGGTGGCTAGCCGGACTTATGGGTTTTCCAAACTAAAGAGGCAACTGGATGCGGCAGATGCCGACATCGTGCTTGTCAACAAGCGGCTTGACGAGGCACAGGGTGAGTGATTTTCTGGTGATCGTCACATAATAAGAGCAGCATGATGCCAGTATCTTTAATATGTTGTGACTGCAGATGGAGCGGCCAGCGTGGAGACCCTTCGGGTGAAGCTTGCCCGAGCCAAGGAGCAAGCAAGGAGTAGCAATGCGGCCGCTTTATAGGCGGCCGAAGAGTTAAGGGCCGAATAGGCCGCACATTGCGAGAGCAAAGAAAAAATTGCCAAGATGGCCGTGGAGTTAAAAGATGCTGCTGACCGTTACCGGCTTCTTAAAGAGGAAAACCGGGCTAAGGCGACGGACCTGGAGAAGGCCCGGGTGGCTGCCAAGGAAGCCCGCTCCAAAATTAGAGCGACGAAGGAGGAGCTGGATCAAGCTGCAGATATCGTGTCTGGGAGGCCCTTTTTGTTGTGGACTAAGTTCGGAGATCCGAAGTATGCTCCTTTGGACCGGCTATGGAGTTCTGCAGACGCGTACATGGATTTGGCTGCAAGTGCTGCTGATGCAGCCGAGTACTTCAAGGATCAGAAAGGTCCAGAATTGGAAAAGTTGTTCTGGTCACAGTTTCACACTCCAGCCCATCCGCTGCTGCTGAATGAGCGATTGACTGGTTGGGACGAGCTCCATAGGTTGTCCGGACTTGCCATGAGGTCCATTGTGGATCACCTAAGCCCGGGAGGGCCAAGGCCGAGTAGCTACTTTAGCTTAGTGCAACAATTCCTTGAAGCTGTGCCATGCATGGATGCTGTAAAGAGATCAACATGCATAGAAGGTGCGCGGATGGCCCTTGCCCGTGTCAAAACATACTGGGCGGAGATGGAGGCTACCACTGTTGCGGCACAGGGTTTGGCCATAGGCTGAGTGGCTGCCGATCATTACTTTGAAGAAGTCCTTGAAGGCGCTCTTTCGATAGAGGCTCAGTGCTCGAAGAATGTTATTTTCCAGTGACATGTAGTCCCATTGTACAAACAATGTTTTATTGAATTTATCAAGGCTGTATTTATACTTTTGCCCGAAAGTGCTATGATGCCTCCTGTGCGGCCGTTTATGTATGTATGTATATAACCTGAAAGATGGCAGTCGTAGGCTTCAACCCCCACGCATATAATGCGGGGGTGTTTGCAGAAGACGCATGTTCACACTTGATCCAACGTCTTGGTCCATTAAGGAGGTGATAGTGCGGCGAACTAGGCAACCGGACTATAATGCTTTAACACTTTCACTTAGCCAGAGGAGTTTGATAGTGGGGCTACTATATAGCCCCGGGTGGCTCCGCGCTCATCCGGATTCGGGGCGCGTACATGCCTGGCCGGGAAACGGCCCTTTGTTAAGGCGGAGGAATCCCGAAGATTCCGATAGGTCATCGAGTGGTTGACCAGTCTCACGCTATATCATGACAGTCAGTTTTCGGCTTTCTCTACTGAGGTGCTCGTCCGAATGAACCAGGGCACAATCGCAGTAGTTCTCCTGGTGCTGCCTTAGCTGATAGAGCGGAACATAAGGCAGCAAAACACAGGAGCCGGGAAAACCCAACATTTGACCAAAGACATGATTCAGAGCTGATGCATATAAGGCCAAACTCGCGATGCCGAACACTGCCTAAGGTATTTGGTCTTTATGATGTAAACTAGGCCTAAATAGTGCCCTTTGTAATGAGCCCCTGGTGTCCAGGTACGTGCAATATTCTGACGTGGCCACATGCCAATACGTCAGCATCCTTCTCAATTGCATTGAGAATCCGAGGGATGTGTGTCAACAAGAGACGGTAAAAAAGGTTTACGCATGGTCTTAATCTAAAAAGAATCCTTGGAACGGATCCCTGCTGCATGTCTGCGGCTGTGTCTCTGTTGTGCCGTATTCTGGACGGGTGTAGCACGATGGTCATCTGAAAAAGAAAGGAACTTAATTGAAAAGTTGTCGTGCAAAAGGTAGGTTATACTAAATAAACCATGTACAGTTCAAAATGAGTAAAGTTGAGCCTAATTGCCACTTGTTTGCGTGCGTTGAGCCCCTTGTATTGTAATAGGGGTATAGCCATCAAACATGTATCAATTACCTATAGCTTAGCCGGACTCATCCAACCGCGTCCGTGGTCTTAACGATCTGTCAGATGCATTAGTTGGTGAGGCCGTTTAGTGTGCGGCTGCCAAGGCAGCCGCATGGTCTTCTGTGCGCAAGGAGTGCTCAATACTTCCATTTACTATAATGATGCCATGTGGACCGAGCATCTTAAGCATGAGAGAAGCGTAATGCGGTATTGTGTTAAAGCGAGCGAAAGCTTCGCGTCCGAGTAGTGCTTGATAACCACTTTGGAACGGAGCGATGTGGAATGTTAAATTTTCGCCGCGGAAGTTATCAGGAAAGCCGAATATAACCTCTAGTAGCAGGGAGCCCGTGCAATGGGCCTCTGGGCCTGATGCGAGCCCTCACGCAGATCGCGTACTGGCTTATGTGCGATGTCGTTTGCCGCTCTATGTTGGACACGAGGTCGTCTATCCAACCGGATGGGCGTTTTGTTTTTTGATTGCAGGGGATCTAAGGCCTCCTCATCGAATTCAGGTAGCAACTTTTGCTTCGGGTAGCTCTTGGTGTGGCGATTACTGCCGTACTTCGCTTCAGTGTTGAGTACTTCACTCCATTTGATTCTGAGTGTGTCTTGTGCAGCCTTGAGCCTTTGCTTTTGCTTTTTCAGACTCCTCGCAGTGGCAACAAGCCTTTTATGGGTATTCTGTTGCTCCGGGTACCTGTCCGGTGTGATGTTATCCGGACTGTTATCTTCGACGGAGTCGGGTTGTTCGGTTTGATTCTCCGTGTTGCCGTGGTCGGACGATGGTTCGTGTTTGTCGTCCACTGGCTCGCCTTGCTCTATCGCTGGGTTTATATGATCGATGCTTCTGCCGAGGCGGGATTTGGAGCGGCGCTTACGCCGCCACTTTGACTGCTTCTCGAGGGAACAACCCTTTGCTGCGTCCTTCCGTTCTTCGTTGTTGATTTCTTTGGGTGTGTCCACCATGTATACATCATATGATGAAGTGGGCGTCCAGTGCCCTGTGGGTAGTGGTTCCTGTTCGTCTCCTACATCGTCGTCCATACCATCGATGTCTTCGGAGTCGAAGTCAAGCATGTCGGTCAACTCGTCGACAGTGGCTACTAAGTGGGTGGTGGGTGGGCGGCAAATTTCTTCGTCATCCGGTTACCAATTCTGCCGGACATGGTTCGGCCAGGGCTCTCCTGACAGAGAGGGAGACCTTAATGAGTTCAGTATGTCGCCAAAGGGCGAGTGCTAAAAGATATCTGCGGAGGTGAACTCCATGATCGGCGCCCAGTTGGATTCGATGGGCACGGGCGCAGGCGGTTCGGAGTCCGTGGCAGAGGAAGAATCCGGTAGTTTGGCGTCACGACTCTCGTGAAGGGTAAGGTCAATACTCGGCTCGATCGCCGATGAGAGTGCGGCCTCCGTGGCGGGGTCTATCCACCCGTCACTGGATGGCGCAATTGGCTCCGATTTGAGGGTCGGGGCGGTCGCCGGTGCGATCTCCCGAACACTGTCCAATGGTAGAGCTAAATCATGCTCATTGTAACCGTGCGACGCACTCGGCAAGGGCTCGAATCCGTCGAAGATCAAGTCTTCGCGGATGTCGGCCGTGTAGTTTAAGCTTACAAACCTGACCTGGTGCCCAGGGGCGTAACTCTCGATCTGCTCCAGATGGCCAACTGAGTTGGCCCGCAGCGCGAAGCCGCCGAATACAAAGATCTGTCCGGGGAGAAAAGTCTCACCCTGGACTACATCGCTATCGACGATCGAAGGAGCCATCAAGCCTAACGGTGACGACACAGAGGAACTCTCAATGAAAGCACCAATGTCAGTGTCAAAACCGGCGGTTCTCGGGTAGGGGGTCCCGAACTGTGCGTCTAAGGCGGATGGTAACAGGAGGTAGGGGACACGATGTTTTACCCAGGTTCGGGCCCTCTTGATGGAGGTAAAACCCTACATCCTGCTTGATTATTATTGATAATATGAGTAGTACAAGAGTAGATCTACCACGAGATCATAGAGGCTAAACCCTAGAAGCTAGCCTATGGTATGATTGTATGTTGTCCTATGGACTAAAACCCTCTGGTTTATATAGACACCGGAGGAGGCTTGGGTTACACAAGGTCGGTTACAAAGGAGGAGATATGCATATCTGTATTGCCTAGCTTGCCTTACATGCCAAGTAGAGTCCCATCCAGACAGGGAACGAAGTCTTCAATCTCGTATCTTCATAGTCCAACAGTCCGGCCAAAGGATATAGTCCGGCTGTCCAGAGACCCCCTTATCCAGGACTCCCTCAGAAGCCATCAACTACCTGACCAAAATTTTGACGCTGACTCGGGCCGTGGGCATGCGTTTGGTTGGTGCCCAGGGTTTCGGATCTATGCCAAAATTTTTGCTACACACTCAGTTACCTTCAGTTTTTTGTGCCAACTGTTGGCGAGGCGGGGGCGGCGAAATCCTGCGCCAAAGAATTGGCGAGCCTCCGATTTGGCAGGGTTGGCGTAGGCGGCATCCAAACAGCCCCCAAAGTTCGTTTGGTTCGACTCGAGTCATAGGAAAGACCGCACTATTAAGAGGGTCGGTGTGGATATGTGTTGAGTGGGAATGCCATTGCCAAAACATAAACGCCAGCCTACCCATTTCTAACACTTAAATCCATAGTGTGCTAGTGTGTGGTACTCAGAGATTTTGCAATAGAAAGTTTCTGGGTACCTCATGCACACGGAGTATTTTGACCCCCCCGCGCACGAGGTATTGCATAACTTCCTGGGTACCCCGTGCGCACGGGGTATTTTGAGCCCCGTGTGCACGGGGTACTACATACCTCCCTAGGTACCCTGTGTGCATGGGGTGGTGCGTAAGTCTCTGAGTACCCCATGCACATGGGTCTGACTTAGCCCGTGTGCATGGGTCCAACGGGTAGAAAACCCCATCTGGCAAAGAACACTATAAAAAAACCCTTCTTCCTCCTCCATCCTCTAACCCGAATGTCTTATTGAGCCCCACCATTGCTACACCCTAGTTTACTCAATACTCTCAATCCCTCCACCTAAACTTGCTGAAACTTTGGCGATTGGGAGAGCAAGACCTGATCTACATCTTGACCAAACCAAATCGCGTTCCCCGCAACATTTCTTCCCCATTGACTACTTACTCTTGGAGCTTCGGCTCCTAGGTGGTTAGACGTTCGTCTGGAAGATTCCTTGCTTGTGTTGTGCTCCGAAGAAGTTTGTAAATGTGTGGTAGCCTTCATAACCAGCCCCGAATAATTTGAGGCTCATCAGTTGGGGGTGACTCGAAGATATTACGGTGAGCCTTCGTGGCGTTCCGCAAGCTTTGGCTCCGGCACCGCTCTAAATGGAGAGTAGCTCTTCCCCAAGGAAGAGTGAACTTCGGTATAAAATCCGTGTCCTCGCCTCACTTGTGGTTAATCCTTTCCCGCACTTTACTCTGCCTTATATGCTTGTTGGCTTGTTAATTAGATTTTTTCCTAGCATATTTAGATTTAAGCTTTCTTGTCATATAGGTTGTGTTCACCTAGTTGCATATCTAGTGAATCCTATTTATCCCCTAAACCTTAAAATTGACAAGAAAGATTAAAATTAGTAGTCTCCTATTCACCCCCCTATAGTAGACTATATTGATCCTCTCAATTGGTATCAGAGCCTTGTGCTCTAATATAGGGTTTTACAACCTTAGAGGATATGGTCAACCTCGGGAATGTGGGAGGTGGCGCACGCATCGCGGAGGATGGTGAAAACCTACCCCCTGATGTCTACTACACAACTTGTTCTTGTAGACTTGTGTTGGGCCTCCAAGCGCAGAGTTTTGTAGGATAGTAGCAATTTTCCCTCAAGTGGATGACCTAAGGTTTATCAATCCGTGGGAGGTGTAGGATGAAGATGGTCTCTCTAAAACAATACTGCAACCAAATAATAAAAAGTCTCTTGTGTCCCCAACACAACAAATACAATGGGAATTTGTATAGGTGCACTAGTTATGCAAAGAGATGGTAGTAAAAGCGTATTAACGATAGTGGATATTGATTTTTGTGATAGGAACAATAAAAAACAGCATGGCAGCAAGTAACAAAAGTGAGCACAAACGGTATTGCAATGCTTGAATATGAGGCCTAGGGTCCGTAGTTTCGCTAGTGAAATCTCTCAACAATGCTAATATAATTGGATCATATAACCACCCTCAACATGCGATGAAGAATTACTCCAAAGTTATTATCTACCGGAGAACATAAGAAGAAATTGTTTGTAGGGTACAAAACCACCTCAAAGCTATTCTTTCCGATCAATCTATCCTAGAGTTCGTACTAAAATAACACCAAGCTATTCTTTCCGATCGATCTAACCAAGAGTTCGTACTAAAATAACACAATATGATACACATCAACCAACTCTAATGTCACCTAGATACTCCAATGTCACCGCGAGTATCCGTGAGTTGATTATACGATATGCATCAAACAACCAGATTCATCATACTCAATCCAATAGAAAGAACTTCAAAGAGTGCCCAAAGATTTCTACCGGAGAAACAAAGACGAGAACACCCCCATGCATAGATTACCCCAATGTCACCTTGGGAATCCGTGAGTTGAGTGCCAAAACACATATCAAGTGAATCAATATGATACCCCATTGTCACCATGGGTATTCATAGCAAGACATACATCAAGTGTTCTCAAATCCATAAAAGTATTCAATCCGATAAAATGGAATCTCAAAGGGAAAACTCAATTCACAACAAGATAGAGAGGGGAAAACACCATATGATCCAACTATATTAACAAAGTGAAAGGATCGATATAGTTGACTAGAGGGGGGGTGAATAGGTAACTAACATTTTTTAGCTTTTCTTTACCAAATTAAACTTTGCATCAAAGTAGGTTGTCTAGATATGAAACTAGGTGAATAACCTATATGATGCAACAACAAGCACACAAGCAAGCAAGGGATACAACACAACATAAGCTTGCACAAGTAAAGGTAAGAGATAACCAAGAGTGGAGCCGGTGGAGATGATGATGTGTTACCGAAGTTCCTTCCCTTTGAGAGGAAGTACGTCTTCGTTGGAGTGGTGTGGAGGCACAATGCTCCCCAAGAAGCCACTAGGGCCACCGTATTCTCCTCACGCCCTCACACAATGCGAGATGCCGTGATTCCACTATTGGTGCCCTTGGAGGCGGTGACCGAACCTTTACAAACAAGGTTGGGGCAATCTCCACAACTTAATTGGAGGCTCCCAACGACACCAGGAAGCTTCACCACAATGGAATATGGCTCCGCAGTGACCTCAACCGTCTAGGGTGCTCAAACACCCAAGAGTAAAAAGATCCGCAAAGGATTAGTGGGGGGAATCAAATTTCTCTTGGTGGAAGTGTAGATCAGGGCCTTCTCAACCAATCCCTAGAAAATCAACAAGTTTGATTCGCTAGGGAGAGAGATCAGGTGAAAATGGAGCTTGGGGAGGGATGTTCTTGGGGAAGAAGACCCCCTTGATATAGTGGGGGAAAAGATCCAACCGTTAACCGCTTATTCAGCCCTCGACACACGGTACTACCACACAAGCTCGCGGTACTACCGCAAGGGGTTTCGGTACTACCGCTTGCCTGTGCGGTACTACCACTGGAGCAACAGTGACCAGACGAGGACCTATTGAGCATAGCAATGAGCGGTACTATCCCGCACCCTTGCGGTACTATTGCAAGGCAGGGCTCAACTGGGCTAGAAAGGCACGAACTAAATAAATTACGTCTGTGACTGCTTCTGCTAAGATCAGGACTATATGAAAATCCAGCATGGTACTACCGCTGGCAGGGAGCGGTACTACCACGTGGGGCGGAAGTAAAAAATTACTTTCGTGCCTACTTCCGCACGCGCCAGTGTCAGGGACAGAGCGAGCGGTACTACCGCTCACTAGGAGAGGTACTACCGCTGGACCCTGTGGTACTACCGCTCCACTGAGCGGTACTACCGCAAGGCCCTGCGGTACTACTGCTCACTTGAGCAGTACTACCAAACGCCACATACACTTAAGCATTTGGAAGCCTTCATTTCGCAGAGACAAGGGTAAATGAATGGTGCCCCAAAGATGCGAAGGAAAGGTGGTGCAAAGGAACTAATGTGTTCGTGTTGATTCCACCCTAACCTTTCTGAAGCAGACCCCTTCTTAATAGTATGGCTTTCCTACGACTCAAATCTACCGAAAAGAAACGTAGAAAACCGCTGTCTTCTATAGGCTCCGAGGGGCACCGAATCGTCTTGTGCCTATACATGAGATATCTGAAATGCTCAATGCACACGATTAGTCCGCAAATGCACTGCCATCAATCACCAAAACCACATAGGGAGAAATATGCCCTTACAATCTCCCCCTTTTTGGTGAATTGATGACAATACAGGATTTGCACATAAGGATATAAAATGAACCTAAGCAAACCCAACATCAAAAAATATAGATAGGCTCCCATAGAGGTGTGCACTCTATAGATATGCTTTGGACTGCATGGAACACATACTAGGATCAACACTCCCCTATATTTTATAGACAAGGCAAAACTTGCAATAATATAAGTGACAATAAGCATTGAGGCAAGGTAAAGTAAGTGAGCATGAAGTAAAGGGCACCAGATAACATAAGCTCACAATCTACTAACGTACTAGACAAAAGATAAGATAAGTTTGAGGGCATATGTCTCACACCATATGATAGCATAGGTCTCCTAGTCTCACATGCATACCAACACAAACCAACAAACCAAAGCGACGAAGGTTCAATGAAATGAAAGCAACAAGACACAAGACTCGCAAATCCTACACTCTCTCGCCCTTTGGCATCGAGACACCGAAAAGGCAGAGAGGAAACCTACGACACAGGTGGTAGCTCCTACTGACATGATCACCCATCAAGCTCCTCATTTGTCTCAGCAACAGGAATGGACTCCCCATCTGACTCGGTCCACTAATTGCCCTACTTCGCCATACAGGCAGCCTCAGGGGTGATGTTCTTCTCTAACCCGCTCACGACGTCCTCGCCAAGCTTCCTTAAGATCCTCTTATCGCGCTGGCAACTCTCCTTCTGAGCAACACATGCCTTGTACTGTCCCTTAGCCTACATGAAGAATAGAGCCTTCATCTTGGCCTTGAGCTTCTTAGCCCAAGATGGCTCAATAGATGGAGGTGAATACCCTGCAGAACTGTCCTCAACCTCCTCCTCCTCATACTCATCCTCATCAATGTCCATGCGAGCAGCTTCGGCCTCAGCCCGGGTAGTGGTATTAGCCTACTTGCTCTGGATGCGTAGCTTGATAGGCTCATGGTGAATCCAGTTGGGAGAAAGAACTCTTCACCCGAAAAGAGCTTCTACCAAGTCTTTGAGATCAAGAGGTGCAAGTAAGGTCCATAGATGGGCACCTTACAATGAAACACAGCCAATTGAAGCTCACACCACATGATATGAGAGACATCAAGTGGTACAGGTAGTTTGCAACGAGCTTCCTCACAAATGAGCATCATATCCACAAGGTAGGAATGCACCTTGTCCTTGTCGCCTATGTGAGGGAAAAAGCTGTTGTGGAAGATCTGATGCATGATGTCAAGCAACGGGTCCAGCACATAAGTGTTCTTGTCATTGGGTAACTTCTTCTCAACAAGGAAGGGTTGGAGCTTGTTCTTTTTGGCAGACTCTCGTTGGCATGTGGGCGGACACCAATGGGCATCTCAAGCCCCTCATCACGAACATGCAACATGTCCATGAACTCCTTCCAATCAGCAGTCATCCTCTTTTTGTTGTTCATCCAAGTCATGGTCCGCTTGTCATCCGTGTGGAAATGGACAGAGACAAAGAACAAAGCCACAATCTCTGGGTCAAAGTCCATGTGCAACATGAGAAACTCCTCAATGCCAAACTGCTCCACCAAATCCAGATTCTCACCAAAATATGCCCGGTTCTTCTTCAGATGTTCCAAGTCAGTCCACTGAACTGAGACATAGATGTTCTGCTTTTCCTTGATCATGTCTAGGTAGATGATATTCTGTTGCTTGGTCCAGAACAAGTTATTTCCCCTTGAGAGCTCCCTAGGGTTGACGTAGGGGTTGAGCTTCCTTTGAATTAGAAACTCCGCTTGAGGCATTTCATCCATGCAAATGTTTGGCTCCTTGATCTTGGTAGTTGTGGTCTTGACTTTGCGTTGTGGGGCACTGGAACCCTCAGGAGCTTCTTGGTTGCGAAGCCGCTTGGATCTCATGTCACGGCTAGGATTCAAGCGTTGCACATTGGAACCGGAGCTACCACCTATGACACACAACACAAACACACGAGAAAAATGAGAAGGATTATTGCAAAGACCAAGGCCAAAACCAAATGAAACAAGTAGAAATGAGATTGAGTGGACAAAATAGAGTAATATTTAACTCAACGGTAGTATCGGGCCAGAATGCGGACATAAAACTTTACATCCGCTCTAGCCACGGTAGTATTGCACCGGGTTGGCACGATGGTACTGCGCCTGGAGCGGAAGTAAAATTTTACTTCCACGCGCCAGGCTATAGTACCGGTCCAGCGGAGCGGTAGTACCATACGGGGCGGTTCATACACGAGCGGGTGGTAGTACCGCATGGAACAACATCTCACAAGAACGGCAAGAACGTATCAAGAAACATCCGTAAATGTAGATCGGAACAACCGTTGATCAAAACTACACTGTTGCATCACACCAAATAGCATATCTATTGCACTAGCACTCTCCAAGGATCTCCTCTTGCAAAGATTTAGCCTAAAATCACAAGAACTACACATGCATCTCCCAAAACCTAGAAGCACAACAACGGGGAAAAGTGAGAGGGACTAAGGGAGATACCGGGTTCCATGACATGAGGGTGAGGTGGGAATTGATCCCACCGGTCAAAATGCAAGGAGAGCGGCCGGAGATGGAGATCCGGCGAGGTCCTCTGGCACCGTTCTTGGGTAGGAGAGAGAGAGATGAAGTGAGGGGAAGATATGAATGGGTGTGGGGGAGTTGGAACTCCCCTGCCCGCTCTTAACTCCCATGGGCTCTCGATATCGCGGTAGTACCGCGAGTCATCGCGGTAGTACCGCTCGGGCGGAAGTACCGCACACAAGGTGGTAGTACCGCCCAGGCAGAAGTACCGCACACAGGGCGGTAGTACCGCTCTTCCAGCGACAGTAAAAAATTTCCGCCGTGCTGGAAGCGGTAGTACCATGCCGGGGTTGCAGCTGCTCAAGCACAAATGCCACCCACCTCCTGCGGTAGTACCGTGGCTAGCCGCGGTAGTACCATATGTCGTGGTTCTAAGTCTGACAGTAGATTAGGGGGTACGTAGGAGGAGGCAAGTTCCTAGCTACAATGAGGCTATGCACGCAAGGTTTACGAGTTCAGGCCCTTCTCGGAGGACGTAAAAGCCCTACGTCTCAGTGCCCTAAGGCGGTCGACTGGATTATGCATGAAATTACAGCATGTGCGAACCCTTGTCTCAGTGGAGGGGGGTGGCTTATATAGAGTGTGCTAGGACCCCAGCCAACCCATGTTACCAGGAGTTCAATGTACATAAAGGTGAGGCATTACTGGTAGCGCCGACAATAAAGGCATATAAATGACCACTAACACTACGGAGTGAACTCTTGACCGTTGCCATCCTGAGTGACTTTAGATCTTCTGTACTCTGAGTGGTTTCTCGTATGGCCGAATGATGATATATTGGTCAAATGGAATTGGGTTATCCGAGTGCAGTTACTGGTCGAGTGGGTTGCATTCTGAGGTGATTCCAATCGGTGGATGCTGCTGTGCCTTGAATGTTGTTGATCTTAAGGTAGTGTCTTTGGGAAGGGCGTCTAGGTCAGGCCTAGTACCCTACCCTAGGTACATGTTATCATCATTAGCCCCCGAATGGATCGAGGTCCGAGGGGAGAAGAGGTTGAAGATGGTTCCGGCCCAATTCTTATGCTTCGGGGGCATCTTACTTGGGTTGGCGAACCACTTTGGAACTTCAACTTTATTTTCAGTCGCCTTGATCCATTCAGAATTTGTCGAGTGAACTCATTCTGGTATGGTCCGAGTGTTGGAGTGGTATGAAATCTTTGGCGTGACTGATTCCGCTGCCATTCCCGGATCTCACGGGATTCAAAATTTGGGGAAGCGCGCGGGATAGAGAGTGCCGCAGTAATCAGGACGGATTAGGCTGGGGCGCCTCGATCTCTGCGCCACCTTTTTCGCCACATATCGAGCACGCGACTGTTGCAGGATTTGACAGGATTTCTTAGGCCCGCATGTCAGCCACTCGGAAATGGGCAAATAAAAGGCGTCATGGCCAGTGTGTCTGCACATCGCATCCCATTCCCCTTCTTCTTCCTCTGCTTCTCCGCCTCGTCCTCCGCCACTCTCTACGCCACCGCACCACCCGTGAGAAGTCTGCGGTGATGCGGAAGGACAAGACGAAGGCCCTAGAGCGCGCCAAGAAGGCGACAGCTGCAGCGATGGTAAAGCCGAAGGGCAAGAAGACGAGTCAGGGGGGATCTTCCTCGAGGTCTGGCCTGCCGACAGGCTGGATCCAGGGCGACTGGATTCGGTCCACGATTCAGCAAGAGGACATGGAGGATCTGGCTGAAGGGGGTTTGATTGCCCACGAATCTTGGAGGCTGCCTGGCAACGAGACCGGGCCGCAGCCACGAGAGGGTGAGTGCGTCCTCCTCGGGACTCACGTCGACTGTGGTTTTTCTCTGCCCCCTCATCCTTTCTTCTGGGGTTTTCTGAACTTTTTTGGAGCCCAACTTCATCACTTTACCCCCAACACCATCACGTACCTTGCTGCATTCGTTTCCATGTGTGAAAATTTCTTGGGCCGTCGACCGCATTGGGGTCTCTTCAAACACATCTTTACTTGTCGCTCTCAGTCTGTGAAAAAGGCTAATTCAAATGATGAGAAGACACATGTGATCCAGATGTGTGGAGGTCTAGGTATTCAGATGAGAAGCAAAAGTACTTTTGCAGCTGTAATTCTTCCCGAGTCAGTTAGAGGGTGGCAGTCAACCTGGTTTTATTGCAAGGACCAACCGACTCCTGGTCAGTCGACCAGTCTTCCCCCCTTCTCCATGGAGCGAGTCCAGCAGCCCACTTCTTTGAAAGTAACCCCAGCAGAGAAAGCAGAGGTGAACAAGCTGATGGAACAAGTAGTCCAATTAGTCCGCAATGGCGTGACTGGTATGGACTTGCTGGAGTTGTTTCTCAATCGACGTGTCCAGCCACTCCAGGCCCGCGATCATCCTATGTGGATGTACTCGGGTATTGAAGACACCACTCGGATGCACCCGGAGGAGGTCACCGAAGAAACGGTGGAGCAGTGGTTGCAGGGCATCACTGGAAACAAAGATAACCCCAGGGGGTCTAGAAGAGTCCAACCATTCAGCGCTGACCATGAACCTAAAAAGGTCTATCCTTTACTATCGAGTGATTATTCATTCCGATTTGCAAATGTCTTTGTGTCCGACTCATGTATATGCTATTTTTTCCTTGCAGGTTTACACTAAGATGTACTCGATACCCAATGGAGATCAAGACCAGGAGGGAGAGGCGAGTGGAGGCAAAAGTGGTGAATGGAAATCCAATGACGAAGATGGGGAGGAGAGCGAGGACTTAAGTGACGGAGAGGAGGTCGACTCCCCACCCCGCACTGAAAGGCTCTCCAAGCAGACCCATGACCCAGCGAGTATCTGTGGCAAGGCAGTCGCGTAGACCTCGAAGTGCACTCGGACTTCCTCTCCTGTTCCGACTGAGAAGGCCCTGAAGAAACCCAAGATTGCGGCTCCCAAGCCTCGGAAGACCCTGCCTAAGATCAAGATTGACGTTCCCATCGCCTCTAGGTAAGCGTTTTCTCTCTCTCTTTGTTCAAGAGCTTCTTAAGTAGCTGTCGACTCATTTTCTTTCTTGGCCGATATAATTTGAAAACTTGCAGTGCTGCTACTTCTGGGACTTCTATGGATATTTACAGAGATGAAGATGATGCGGAAATGGAAGACGCCGCCACCTCCAAAGCAGGTATGACTCTACCATCTTGTTTTTATTTTGCCAGTTGATTTGTAGGCCGACTAATGTCTTATGGTCTAGTCATTTGCAGCGCCGCAACATGTTATTGAACTTCCAGATGATGATGATGATGAAGATGTGCCCCATAGGCCTTCGGGAAGGAGACGCAGGAGCTCGAGTAGAAGGGCGCCATCCGGCAAAATAGCTCAGACGACATCAGTGCCCGAACCGTTGACCCAGCAGACTGGAGACCTCAATCGGGCCTCTGTCACTTTTGCCGATCCTGTGTCGAATGAGCATCCTTCAGCATCGGCTGTTCAAGATCCTACTTCATCTGTACAACTCCATACTTCAGATCCTTAGACTGCTACGGCAGTTCCACCGTCTCCGCTATTCGTCACCCATCATGTCCTGGAGGATCAGGCGAGTGCTGCTAAAGAAGCTATACGCCAAGCAGGCCTGATGATGGAGCGGATGAAGATGGTGCGCGAGACCAGCCAGGCCACCTATGACGCTAGTGCAGCTCTCCAAGCCAACGTCCAGGTTAATTATTTTCGATTGATCTCCTAGCTTGACAATTGAAAACTGTTGCCTTATCATTTGTAAGATGTCTGTGGATGAGCGTTCTCAAACCTTTTCAAACTTCATGTGCATCTGTCATGAGTCTGCATCTGTTCACCCACTGGGTGCCTTCCTTTACTTTGCATCCTTGTTCACTTGAGTCGACTCTGTCTCGTCGAATGAACTTTCAGATTTGTGGGGGCACGCAAAGTGCACCCACTGGGTGTAGTCCCCGAGACCGTCGTCGAATGTTTGATTCGGCGAGGGTCTTAGGTCTTGTTTATAATATATCCACTCGGTCTTGAATGGATCTCGTCGAGTGAATTCTCAAACCAGTGGGGGCACACCAAGTGCACCCACTAGGTGTAGTCCCCGAGACCGCGGTCGACTGTGGGCAGTTGGCGGTGGTCTGGGAATCAATGTTGTAGTTACTTTTCATTCTTTTTTTGGCGACTGGGCTGACCAAGTCGAGTACCGAACCGAGCCAGTGGGGGCACGCCAAGTGCACCCACTGGGTGTAGTCCCCGAAACTAATGTTGGATGTTTGATTCTGTAGTAGTCTTAGAACTCTTTTTGTCGTAATATCCTGAACTTGTACCTCATTTCCGTCGACTGACATATCTTATTTGCTGACTCTAGAAATCCAGTGAGCTCATATCCCAATTTGTTGAATTCGAGAGGAAGCCGATCCAGCTCAATCTTGATCTAGACTTGGCCAAGCAGAACTTGCAGAAAGCTAAGGACGAATAGCTCGTATGGAAGGTAAAAGCTTGACGACTTGAGATTGGACTATCTCTCGTGTCATCTTTCCGTTCTTCTTTCTGAACCGAGTGTTGTTTATTATTTTTTAGAGAAAATGAGGCAGGCTCTGGCACAGAAGGACCTCGATCTCGCAGCGGCACAGAAAGAAGCCCAAGAGAAAACAACACTCGCCGACGAGAAGTTGGCTTCAGTCAGGACGTTAGAGGAAGACAACGCCAAGCTGAAGACTGCTCTTGTCGAAGCTAACAAGGAAGTGACGCATCTGAAGAAGGACAAGGTGGCCCTGAACGACAAGATTGAAGACCTCTCCCGGAAGAGGAATGAGCTGGAGGCTTATCTGGGGGGACTTGCTAATAAGTTATTCCTCATGCTTGAAGGTATTTTCTCTTGCTCGAATGGTTTCTCTTGACAGTTCCTCAGACGGTTCTTCGACTCATTATTTTGCTGTGTTGTGCAGACTTTTGCCAAAACTTTGAAGAAGAGACTGGGCAAATTGAAACGAACTTGGACCCCATCAACTCTCCTGTTAAGGATGAAGCCGCCATGAACGTACTCTGACTGGAATCTCGTCTTGCCAGCGTCGTGGATTATCTGGCTCAACTGAAGGTGGTGGTTTCCCGAGTCGACACGGAGCTCCGGCTGAAGGAGAGGTTCCAGAATGACCACGAGTCTCTGATGACTCCAATCAATGAGATTCCCGACCGAGTGCAGGCATGGAAGAAATCATCTGCCCGATGTGGTGCTGATGTGGCTCTGTTTCTAGTTCGTGTCCATTGCAAAGAGGTCAAAGAGGAGAAGCTAGCAGTGCTCAAGGTCGCCAACACCAAGCATCGCCAGTTCCAGTCCTGCATGGAGACCTTCATTAAAGTAGCCACTGGCATCGCAGACTGAATTGACTTGGATGAATTCGTCGAGCCAGCCAGTCCTCCTCCAGAGAAGTGAACAAACTTTATGCCTTAATTAAATTTGCCTTGAAATTCCGAGTGATTTTGTAACCGTTAAAACTCCTTCGATCCTGATGCCTGAGCACTTTTATCTGCGGTTCTGAACTTTGCGCGATTTATCTGAACTTGGTTTTTCTTTGAATATGTTTGTCTTCATCTTTGCTACTTTCAAATCCCTTGAATCCGAGTCGGAATTGTCATTGACATTGTGATATAGCTCTGTCGAGTGGGTCATGGAAAAGAGTACTAGGTGTTGTGCATGACCTGCACTTTGTCGTCCTTGAAGATCGGGATGGAGTGGACGTTGTACTTGTGGCACAGCTCCATCGAGTGGGTCATGGACAGGAGCACTAGGTGTTGTGTACGACCTGTACTTCGTCATCCTTGTGGATTAGGATGGAGTGGACGTTGTACTTGTGGCACAGCTCCGTCGAGTGGGTCATGGACAAGAGCACTAGGTGTTGTGTACGACCTGCACTTTGCCGTCCTTGCGGATCGGGATGGAGCGGACGTTGTACTTGTGGCGCAGCTCCATCGAGTGGGTCATGGACAAGAGCACCAGGTGCTGTGTACGATCCGCACTTCGTCGTCCTTGTGGATCAGGATGGTCTTTAACTTAGGCGAGTACGAAACTGCAGCTAAGCCTCCGAGTGGGAGGATTGCTCTCCACTCGGTAGGATTTTAGAAACATAGGTGAGTACGGTACTGCGGCTAAGCCCTCGAGTGGGAGGATTGCTCTCCACTCGG
Organism: Triticum aestivum; assembly: GCF_018294505.1. NCBI lineage: Eukaryota > Viridiplantae > Streptophyta > Magnoliopsida > Poales > Poaceae > Triticum > Triticum aestivum. Next base: position 445,197,713 of record NC_057797.1, read on the forward strand.
TAGGACTTTAGAAACTTAGGCGAGTATGGGACTGCAGCTAATCCCCCGAGTGGGAGGATCGCTCTCCACTCGGTAGGATTTTAGAAACTTAGGCGAGTACGGGACTATAGCTAAGCCCCCGAGTGGGAGGATCGCTCTCCACTCGGTAGGATTTTAGAAATTTAGGGGAGTACGGGACTGAAGCTAAGCCCTTGAGTGGGAGGATTGCTCTCCACTGCGTAGGATTTTAGGAACTTAGGCGAGTACGGGACTACAGCTAAGCCCTCGAGTGGGAGGGTTGCTCTCCACTCGGTAGGATTTTAGAAACTTAGGCGAATCTGGTTCGCAGCTAAGCCCCCGAGTGGGAGGATTGCTCTCAACTCGGTAGGATTTTAGAAACTTAGGAGAATCCGGTTCGCGGCTAAGCCTCTGAGTGGGAGGATTGCTCTCCACTCGGTAGGATTTTAGAAACTTAGGCGAATCAGGTTCGCGGCTAAGCCTCCGAGTGAGAGGATTGCTCTCCACTCAGAGTAGTTTTTCGAACTTAGGCGAATCAGGTTCGCGGCTAAGCCACCCACTAGGGGATTTGGACATATAACTTGACAGGATAACAATTATTAAGGCACTACAAAAATCTTGTCTTTGATAAGAAAACTGAACGATTCTTATTACAACTCATCGACCTGAGTGCCTAAGTGTTAAAATGGCAGAGCAGATCCGCGTTCCAAGCACGTGGCTCGTCTTTATTGTGTTCCACATTGTAAAGGTGATATGCTCCATTGTGGAGCACCTTGGTCATGATGAAGGGACCTTCCCAAGCAGGAGCCAGCTTGTGAGGCCGTGGCTGATCTACTCGAAGCACCAGGTCTCCTTCCTGAAATGCTCGACCTCTCATGTTTGTGGCATGGAATCGACAGAGGTATTGTTGATAGATGGTCGATCAGATCAAGGCCATCTCTCTCTCTCTTCTACTAGGAGGTCAACAGCATCTTGCCGAGCCTTCTCTGCTTCAGCCTCTGAGAAAAGTTCTACTCAGGGTACCTTGTGAAGCAAATCGCTTGGCAGCACGGCTTTAGCCCCATAGACCATGAAGAAGGGAGTCCGACCAGTCGACCGATTTGGTGTTGTTCTCAACCCCAAAAGGTCAGATGGCAACTCATCTACCCAAGAGCATGCTGCATGCTTGAGGTCACACATCAACCGGGGTTTCAGCCCTTGGAGGATCAAACCATTTGCTCTCTCTGCCTGCCCATTTGACTACGGATGCGCGATAGACGCGTCGTCGACCCGAGTTCCTTGGGAGGCGTAGAATGCTCTGAACTCATCAGAATCAAAGTTGGAGCCATTATCCATGATAATACTGTGAGGACTCCATATCTGAATGTCAGCTCTCTGATGAAACTGATGGCCATGCTTGAATCGAGACTCTTGATGGGCTTGGCTTCGATCCATTTGGTGAACTTGTCGACTGCTACAAGCAAATGAGTGAAACCACTTCTGCCGGTCCTCAGGGGTCCAACCATATCCAATCCCCAAATAGAAAATGGCCAGACAAGTGGAATGGTCTTCAGGGCTGAAGCAGGTTTGTGGGATATGTTGGAGTAGAACTGGCAGCCCTCAGAGTTGTGGACTATTTCCTTTGCCATTTCATTTGCTCGAGGTCAGTAAAAACCTGCTCGGTATGCTTTGGCCATGATTGTGCGAGAGGACGCATGGTGACCACAGGTCCCCGAGTGGATATCATTGAGAATCATTCGACCTTCTTCTGGTGTAATGCATCGTTAAGCAACTCCAGTCACACTCTCTCTGTATAGTCGCCCACCTATCATGGTGAAGGCTTTGGATCGACGAACAATCAGACGGGCCTCATCCTCATCTTTTGGGAGCTCTTTTCTGAGTAGGTATGCAACATATGGCACCATCCAATCGGGGGTGATGACCAAAACTTCCATGATCAGGTCGACCACGGCAGGGATTTCAACTTCAGTCGGATCGATGGAATTTTTTGGTTGTGGGGGCTCTTATGTGAAAGGATCCTCTTGAACTGACGGAGTGTGGAGATGTTCCAAAAACACATTGCTGGGAATAGGCTCGCGCTTGGAGCCTATCTTTTCCAGATCATCAGCTGCTCGATTCTTGACTCGGGGTATGTGGTGGAGCTCTAACCCCTCAAACTTCTTTTCCAACTTCCTCACTGCATTGCAATAGCCAGTCATAGCTAGGCACATGATATCCCATTCCTTCATCACTTGATTGACCACCAAATCCGAGTCGCCGTAAACCATTAGGCGACGGACGCCGAGTGAAATGGCCATACGCAACCTATACAGAAGTGCCTCAGATTCAGCCTCATTATTGGAGGAATCAAGGTGAATATGGAGAACATAACTGAGCTTGTCACCACGCGGGGATACCAGGACTACCCCAGCACCAGAACCATTCAGCATCTTGGACCCATCAAAAACATAGTCCAATGTTCCCCTTGAACTTGAGTCGACTGTTGCTGCTCATTCCACTAGGTGAGAAAATCTGCAATTGCTTGGGACTTGATAGCTTTCTTTGCCTCAAACTTGATATCGAACGGAAGGAGTTCAATCGCCCACTTCACTACTCGACCAGTTGCATCTCTGTTGTTCAGAATTTCTGATAATGGAGCATCACTGACAACTGAAACCGAGTGATCTGAGAAGTAGTGTGCAACTTTCTTTGTCGTCAAATAAATTCCATAAACCAGCTTCTGATAATGTGGATATCTCTGCTTGGACGTAGTTAAGACTTCAGAAATATAATACATTGGGCGCTGAACTTTGTAGGCTTTGCCTTCCTCTTCCTGCTCGACCGTGAGCACCGTACTGACAACGTGTCCAGTGACTACGATATAAAGCAGTAAAGGCTCTTTGCTGATTGGAGCAGCAAGCACCGGCTGGGTGGAAACCTGGGCTTTGAGGTCTGCAAACGCTACGTTAGCTTCGGGAGTCCACTCGAACTTGTCAGATTTCTTTATCAATCGGTAAAGAGGCAATGCCTTTTCACCAAGACGGGAAATGAATCGGCTCAATGCAACCAAGCAACCAGTAAGCTTCTGAACATCATGCACACGTACATGGCATTTCATTCAGAGGATTGCCCCAACTTTCTCTGCGTTTGCATCGATCCCTCTTTCGGAAATGAGAAAACAGAGTAACTTTCCTCTTGGGACTCGGAATGTGCACTTTGACGGGTTAAGCTTGATATCATATCTTCTCAGATTGACAAAGGTTTCGGCGAGGTCAGTCAGTAGGTCAGAACCTTTCGTGAGTTGACCGTGATGTCATCCATGTATGCTTTCACATTCCGACTGATTTGAGTGAGCAGGCACTTCTGAATCATGCGCATGAATGTGGCACCATCATTCTTGAGACCAAAGGGCATGATAACGTAGCAAAAGCACCAGAATGGGGTGATAAAAGCTGTTTTTATTTCGTCAGGTGCATACAGTCGGATCTGATAGTACCCAGAATAAGCGTCCAAAAAGGACAAACGCTCGCATCCCGATGTTGAGTCAACAATTTGATCGAGGCGGGGCAGGGGGAAATGATCCTTCGGGCAGGCCCGATTGATATGCTTGAAGTTGATGCACATGCGCAGTGAATCGTCTTTCTTGGGGACCATGACAACATTGGCGAGCCACTCGGAGTGGTATATCTCACGGATGAACTAAGTTGCCAGAAGCCGAGCCACCTCCTCACCAATTGCCTTCCTCTTCTCCACGGCAGACCGACGGAGATGCTCTTTGACAGGTTTTGCTTTCGGATCGTCTCACAAACGGTGCTTAGCCAGTCCCCTAGGTACACCTGGCATGTCAGAAGGTTTCCATGCAAAGATGTCCCAGTTCTCATGGAGGAACTGGATGAGTGCTTCTTCCTATTTGCTGTCGAGTGTTGTTGAGATTTGAGTCAGAGCAGCATTAGGATCGGTTGGATGAATATGAACTTGCTTTGTTTCACCAGACGACTAAAATGCAGATTCTGAAGCAGGCTTCTTGGCACGTAGCAAATCACTCGGATCTGTGTTATTCTAGTACTCTTGCATTTCCACTACTACCATTTGTTCATCGGTAATCTTTGAGCCCTTCAGGAAACACTCCCCCGCTCTCTTCCGATTACCAGTGATAGTGATCACATCCTTGGGACCAGGCATCTTTAGCTTGAGGTATACGTAACATGGTCGAGCCATGAAGCGGCATACTCAAGCCTGCCCAGAATAGCATGATAAGCACTATGAAAATCCACAACATCAAATGTCAACTTTTCCTTGCGATAATTCTCCAAATCTCCGAAAACCACGTCAAGAGTAATCTGGCCGAGTGAATCAGCTTTCTTCCCAGGGATGACACCGTGGAAGCGCATATTGCTTTCACTGAGCTTGTACATTGGGAAGCCCATCTCTCGGAGAGTCTCAGCATACAAAATGTTCAAGCCATAGCCACCATCCATCAGGACCTTGGTCAACCGAGTGCCCCCAACGACTGGGTTAACCACCAACGCTTGGCGCCCTGGGGTAGCAACACGTGCCGGATGGTCAGATTGGTCGAATGTAATGGGAGTCTTAGACCACTTCAAATACGTTGGCGTTGCTGGGGTAACCATATTTACTTCTCTGTTAATGACTTTCAGTCGACTTTTGCTCTCAACGTCAGCAAAAATCTGCAAAGTGGCATTGATGTTGGGGAAACCATCATCTTCCTCTTTGTCTTCGTCCTTATCAGACTCTTTCTCTATCTCCTTGGGCTCGCCCTCTCGGAATTGCTGGATAAGGAGTCGACACTGTCGAGTGGTACGCTTGGGATAAATCAGGTTCCCCTCTTCATCCACCTTGGTGTGTATAGGACACGGTAAATCAAGCACATCATTCCCTGCTGAGTCTTTCACCTTTTTGGGGACCCATGGTCCTTTAGATTTTTATTTGAATTTTCCCTAGGTCACCACTACTATCTCACCAGGAGTGGCGGTTTCGGCTTTGTGCTTCTGTTTCTGATTGGAATTACCTCCTCCGGCGTCTTGGGCGACTGGTTTATTCTTGTCACTGCGGAGTCAGTCTTCTTCCTCACCATTAGCATACCGAGTGGCTATTTCCATCATTTGGGTCAGAGTCATATCTCCTGTCCGGCCGAATTTCATTTATGCACTCTGTACCGAACGCCTTCCTTGAAGGCGCAAACTGCTTGGTGTGGTGACACGTTTTCCACTGTGTGATGCAAAGTGGTCCACCTCTGGATGTAATCCCTCAAAGTTTCATTCAGTTTCTGAAGACAATGCTGCAATTAAGTCAGCCTTGGAGGCCGCTTACAGGTGCCCATGTCCTAACAAACACTCCGGCCAACTCTTCCCAACTGAATATGCTACCAGGAGCCAACTGATTCAGCCAAGCCCTGGCCGACCCTTCCAACATCAGAGGAAGATGTTTCATGGCTACCTCATCATTACCGCCACCAATCTGCACAGCCACTCGGTAATCCTCCAGCCAAGTGTCAGGTTTGGATTCACCGGTAAACTTACTTACCTAGTCGCCAACCTGAAGTTGGGAGGGATCTCCGCGACATTGATCGCTCTGCTGAAACTCTCAGGTCCAGATACATGCACTCGGTTGCTCGTTGGATGATCTCTGTCCTGTCCTTCTCTGTGGGCTCTGTTCCGGTCGACCAGACCTTGTACCAAAACTGACCTTGCATCAAATCCAGGTTCTTTGGGGTCGACTGGATGTCTTCGCTCATCACCATATGGACGCCTGTCATCGGGTCACTAGGTGATGTCTACTACACAACCTTCTTCTTGCAGACGTTGTTGGGCCTCCAAGTGCAGAGGTTTGTAGGACAATAGCAAATTTCCCTCAAGTGGATCAGATAGTCTCTCTCAAACAACCCTGCAACCAAATAACAAAGAGTATCTTGTGTCCCCAACACACCCAATACAATGGTAAATTGTATAGGTGCACTAGTTCGGCGAAGAGATGGTGATACAAGTGCAATATGGATGGTAGATATAGGTTTTTGTAATCTAAAAATATAAAAACAGCAAGGTAGCAAGTGGTAAAAGTGAGCACAAACGGTATTGCAATGCTAGGAAACAAGGCCAAGGGTTCATATTTTCACTAGTGCAAGTTCTCTCAACAATAATAACATAATTGGATCATATAACTATCCCTCATCATGCAACAAAGAGTCACTCCAAAGTCACTAATAGCGGAGGACAGACGAAGAGATTATTGTAGGGTATGAAACCACCTCAAATTTATCCTTTCTGATCGATCTATTCAAGAGTCCGTAGTAAAATAACACGAAGCTACTATTTCCGTTCAATCTATCATAGAGTTCATACTAGAATAACACCTTAAGACACAAATCAACCAAAACTCTAATGTCACCCAGATACTCCAATGTCACCTCAAGTACCCATGGGTATGATTATACGATATGCATCACACAATCTCAGATTCATCTATTCAACCAACACAAAGAACTTCAAAGAGTGCCCCAAAGTTTCTACCAGAGAGTCAAGACAAAAACATGTGCCAACCCCTATGCATAAGCTCACGAGGTCGCGGAACCCGCAAGTTGATCACCAAAACATACATCAAGTGAATCATGTGATATCCCATTGTCACCGCAGATAAGCACATGCAAGACATACATCAAGTGTTCTCAAATCCCTAAAGACACAATCCGATAAGATAACTTCAAAGGGAAAACTCAATTCATCACAAGAGAGTAGAGGGGGAGAAACATCATAAGATCCAACTATAATAGAAAAGCTCGCGATACATCAAGATCGTACCACCTTCAGAACATGAGAGAGAGAGAGAGAGAGATCAAACACATAGCTATTGGTACATACCCTGAGCCTCGAGGGTAAACTACTCCCTCCTCGTCATGGAGAGCGCCGGGATGATGAATATGGCCACCAGAGAGGGATTCCCCCCTCCGGCAGGGTGCCGAAACGGGTCTAGATTGGTTTTCGGTGGCTACGAAGGCTTCTGGCAGCGGAACTCCCGATCTATTATGTTCTCTGATGTTTTTAGGGTATATTGATATATATAGGCGAAAGAAGTCGGTCAGGGGAGCCACGAGGGGCCCACGAGGGTGGGGGCGTGCCCAGGGGGGCAGGCGCACCTCCCTGCCTCGTGGCCACCTCGAAGCTTCCCTAACGTCTACTCCAAGTCTCCTGGATTGCTTCCGTTCCAAAAATAACTCTCCCAAAGGTTTCATTCCATTTGGACTCTGTTTGACATTCCTTTTCTTCGAAACACTAAAATAAGCAAGAAAACAACAATTTGGGCTGGGCCTCAGGTTAATAGATTTGTCCCAAAAATAATATAAAAGTGTATAATAAAGCCCATAAACATCCAAAACAGATAATATAATAGCATGGAACAATCAAAAATTATAGATACGTTGGAGACGTATCAGCATCCCCAAGCTTAATTCCCGCTCATCCTCGAGTAGGTAAATGATAAAAACAGAACTTTTGATGTGGAATTATTTCTAGAATATTCTTTAATGTATTTTTCTCTATTGTGGCATGAATGTTCAGATACGAAAGATTCAAGATAAAAGTTTATTGTTGACATAAAAATAGTAATACTCCAAGTATGCTAACCAAGCAATTATGTCTTATCAAAATACCATAGCCAAAGAAAACTTATCCCTACAAAGTCATATAGTTTGGCCATGCTTCATTTTTGTCACACAAAATGCTCTCATCATGCACAACCCCGATGACAAGCCAAGCAATTGTTTCATACTTAGCTTTTTCAAATGATTTCCACTTTTACGCAATATATGAGCGCGAGCCATGGACATAGCACTATGGGTGGAATAGAATATGATGATTGAGGTTGTGTGAGAAGACAAAAGGGAGAAAGTCTCACATTGACGCGGATAATCAATGGGCTATGGAGATGCCCACCGATTGATGTCAATGCAAGGAGTAGGGATTGCCATGCAACGGATGCACTAGAGCTATAAATATATGAAAGCTCATAAAAGAAACTAAGTGGGTGTGCATGCAACTCACTTGCTCACGAAGACCTAGAGCATTTGAGGAAGCCCATCATTGGAATATACAATCCAAGTTCTATAATGAAAATTTCCCACTAGTATATGAAAGTGACAAAATAAGAGACTCTCTGTCATGAAGATCATGGTGCTACTTTGAAGCACAAGTGTGGAAAAAGGATAGTAACATTGTCTCTTCTCTCTTTTCTCTCATTTATTTATTATTATTATTCTCTTTTTTTATTTGGGCTTTCTTTCTTTTTTTGGCTTCTTTTATTTCCCTTCTTTTTCTTTTTTTTCGTCTGGAGTCTCACCCTGACTTGTGGGGGAATCATAGTCTCCATCATCCTTTCCTCACATGGGACAATGCTCTAATGATGATCATCACACTTTTATTTTCTTACAACTCAAGAATTACAACTCGATACTTAGAACAAAATATGACTCTATGTGAATGCCTCCGGCGGTGTACCGGGATTGCGATGAATCAAGAGTGGCATGTATGAAAAAATTATGAATGATGGCTTTGCCACAAATACGATGTCAACTACATGATCATGCAAAGCAATATGACAATGATGATGCATGTCATAATAAATTGAACGGTGGAAAGTTGCATGGCAATATATCTCTGAATGGCTATGGAAATGCCATAATAGGTAGGTATGGTGGCTGTTTTGAGGAAGATATAAGGAGGCTTATGTGTAATAGAGCGTATCATATCATGAGGTTTGGATGCACCGGCGAAGTTTGCACCAACTCTCAAGGTGAGAAAGGGCAATGCACGATACCGAAGAGGCTGGCAATGGGGGAAGGGTGAGAGTGCATATAATCCATGGACTCAACATTAGTCATAAAGAACTCACATACTTATTGCAAAAATATACAAGTCATCAAAACCAAGCACTACACGCATGCTCCTAGGGGGATAGATTGGTAGGAAAAGACCATCGCTCATCCCCGACCACCACTCTTAAGGAAACCAATCAAAGAACACCCCATGCTTCAAATTTGTCACATAACGTTCACCATACGTGCATGCTATGGGACTTGCCAACTTCAACACAAATATTCTTCTATTCCACAATTACTCAACTAGCACACTTCTAATATTACCACCTTTATATCTCAAAACCATCTATCAAGCATCCAACTTCTCTTAGCATTTAAAATTTATAACCAAAGTGAATTACCATGCTATTGTAAAGGACTCTCAAAATTATATAAGTAAAGCATGAGAGATCAATTATTTATATAAAGTAGAACCACCGCCGTGCTCTAAAAGATATAAGGGAAGCACTAGAGAAAAAACTATATAGCTCAAAAGATATAAGTGAAGCACATAGAGTATTCTAATAAATTCCAATTCATGTGTGTCTCTCCTGAAAGGTGTGTACATCAAGGATGATTGTGGTAAACTAGAAATCAAAGACTCAAATCATACAAGACGCTCCAAGGAAAACGCATATCATGTGGCGAATAAAAATATAGCTCCAAGTAAAGTTACCGATAGACGAAGACGAAAGAGGGGATGCCTACCGGGGCATCCCCAAGATTAGGCTCTTGGTTGTCCTTGAATATTACCTTGGGGTGCCTTTAGCATCCCCAATATTAGTCTCTTGCCACTCCTTATTCCATAGTCCATCAAATCTTTACCCAAAACTTGAAAACTTCACAACACAAAACTTAACAGAAAACTCGTGAGCTCCGTTAGTAAAAGAAAACAAACCACCACTTCAAGGTACTGTAATGAACTCATTCTTTATTTATATTGGTGTTAAACCTACTGTATTTCAACTTTTCTATGGTTCATAAACTCTATTGCTAGCCATAGATTAATCAAAATAAGCAAACAACACACGAAAAACAGAATCTGTCAAAAACAGAACAATCTGTAGAAATCTGTAGGTTTCGAATACTTATGGAACCCCAAAAATTCTAAAATAAATTTATGGACGTGAGGAATTTATCTATTAATAATCTGCAAAAATAATTAACTAAATATAACTCTCCATTAAAAAATGGCAGCAAATCTCGTGAGCGCTAAAGTTTCTGTTTTTTACACCAGGATCGCAAAGACTTCCCCAAGTCTTCCCAAAGGTTCTACTTGGCACAAACACTAATTAAAAGCATAAAACCACATATAAACAGAGGCTAGATGAATTATGTATTACTAAACAGGAGCAAAAAGAAAATAACAAAAGTAAAATTGGGTTGCCTCCCAACAAGCGCTATCGTTTAATGCCCTAACTAGGCATGATGATTTCAATGATGCTCACATAAAAGATAAGAATTGAAACATAAAGAGAGCATCATGAAGAATATTACTAGAATATTTCATCCTAACCCACTTCCTATGCACAGGGATTTTGGGAGAAAATAACTTATGGGAACAATAATCAACTAGCATAGGAGGGCAAAACAAGCAAAACTTCAAAACTTTAAGCACATAGAAAGGAAATTTGATATTATTGCAATTCCTACAAGCATATATTCCTCCCTCATAATAATTTTCAGTAGCATCATGAATGAATTCAAAAATATAACCATCACATAAAGAATTGTTTTCATGATCTTCAAGCATAGATAATTTACTACTCTCCACATAGGCAAAATTCTTCTCATTCGAAATAGTGGGAGTATCATAAGAAACTCGAATACTACAAATTGTTTCCACATTAAAAGAGTAATATTCAGGAAAAGGGTAATCATAATCATGACAAGTTTTAATATAATCATCACTACTTTTTATAGCGTATGTGTCATCACAATAATCATTGTAAGTAGCCACTTTGTTCTCATCATAATCAATTGAAACCTCTTCCAAGATAGTGGAATCATTACTAAATAAAGTCACGACCTCTCCAAATCCACTTTCCATAATTGTCAAAATAAGATTCAACATCCTCCAAAATAGTGGGATCATTACTTCCTAAAGTTGACACTCTTCCAAACCCACTTTCATCAATATAACCATCATAAATAGGAGGCATGCTATCATCATAATAAATTTGCTCATCAAAACTTGGGAGACTAAAAATATTATCTTTATCAAACATAGCATCCCCAAGCTTGGGACAAACATTAATTGCAGCAAATATATTTTCATACTTGTCATTCTCATCAAACATAGCATCCCCAAACTTGGGCCTTTTCATATCATAAGCATAATCAATTTCATCATTTATAGTATGGATAGCACCAATAGTATAACAATTATCATCATCATAGTTGGTAATAGGAGCAACATCATTTGGGAGGGATATCTCTTTACCTTTACTTCTCCGTATTTTCTTATTCTTCTTCACATTATGTGTGGGTTCAATCCTCTTTTTGGAGCTCCTTATTGATGAGATTGGTTGAATAGAAGGCTCCTCCTCGTTACCTGATTCATCATAAGAAATAATAGGAGGATATTGGGAAGCCTCTTCCCTTTCATTAGTATTCTCTTCATCCTCTATTTGTTTTCTTTTCTTTATGTAATTGGCAATATAAGGATTTTCAATGCAATTCACCGCACAATACATAATAATTTCTTCTAGATCAATATCGAGGAATTTCTCAAGGTTATATTCTGAAATATGCTTAGTTATAAGTTTCATCTCTTCATAACCCAAAAGCAAACTAAGTTCATTATGATGTGCAAGGGAAATCAAATTGTCACAATTTTTGGACACGATACGATCATGAAACAATTTGCATTTGAGATTTAAATGACAATGTTCATTGCAAAGTTCACATGTATGGTGAAGAAATTTCAAATTTTCAGCACAAACATCTAGCCTTTCTTGTAACCATTTAGTTTCTAAATACTTATGCCTCTTGCGAAATCTATCTTCCCTATTTGGTGTGTACTTGCAATCTCTATGTATTTGATGACCCACAAGTATAGGGGATCTATCGTAGTCCTTTCGATAAGTAAGAGTGTTGAACCCAACGAGGAGCAGAAGGAAATGATAAGCAGTTTCCAGCAAGGTATTCTCTGCAAGTACTGAAATAAGTGGTAACAGATAGTTTTGTGATAGGATAATTTGTAACGAGCAACAAGTAACAAAAGTAAATAAAGTGCAGCAAGGTGGCCCAATCCTTTTTGTAACAAAGGACAAGCCTGGACAAACTCTTATATAGAGAAAAGCGCTCCCGAGGACACATGGGAATATCGTCAAGCTAGTTTTCATCACGCTCATATGATTCGCGTTTGGTACTTTGATAATTTGGTACGTGGGTGGACCGGTGCTTGGGTGCTGTCCTTACTTGGACAAGCATCCCACTTATGATTAACCTCTATTGCAAGCATTCGCAACTACAACAAAAGTATTAAGGTAAACCTAACCATAGCATGAAACATATGGATCCAAATCAGCCCCTTACGAAGCAACGCATAAACTAGGGTTTAAGCTTCTGTCACTCTAGCAACCCATCATCTACTTATTACTTCCCAATGCCTTCCTCTGTCCCCAAATAATGGTGAAGTGTCATGTAGTCGACATTCACATAACACCACTAGAGGAGAGACAACATACATCTCATCAAAATATTGAACGAATACCAAATTCACATGACTGCTAATAGCAAGACTTCTCCCATGTCCTCAGGAACAAACGTAACTACTCACAAAGCATAACCATGTTCATAATCAGAGGGGTATTAATATGCATATAGGATCTGAACATATGATCTTCCACCAATTAAACCAACTAGCATCAACTACAAGGAGTAATTAACACTACTACTAACCTACTAGTACCAATCCCGGACATGGAGACAAGAATTGGATACAAGAGATGAACTAGGGTTTTGAGAGGAGATGGTGCTGATGAAGATGTTGATCGAGATTGCCCTTTCCCGATGAGAGGAGCGTTGGTGATGACGATGGCGACGATTTCCCCCTCCGGGAGGGAAGTTTCCCTGGCAGAACAACTCCGACAGAGCCCTAGATTGGTTCCTCCAAGGTTCAGCCTCGTGGCGGTGGAGTTTCGTCCGAGAAGATGGCTTCTTATTTTTTCCCATCGAAAGACTTCATATAGCAGAAGATGGCGACCGGAGGGCCACTAGGGGGCCCACGAGGTAGGAGGGCATGCCTAGGGGGTAGGGCGCGCCCCCACCCTCATGGGCAGGGTGTGGCCCCCCTGGTGAACTTCTTCCGCTGAGTATTTTTATATATTCTGAAAACGTCTTCCGTGAAGTTTCAGGACTTATGGAGCTGTGCAGAATAGGTCTCTAATATTTGCTCCTTTTCCAGCCCAGAATCCCAGCTGCCGGCATTCTCCCTCTTTATGCAAACCTTGTAAAATAAGAGAGAATAGGCATAAGTATTGTGACATAATGTGTAATAACAGCCCATAATGCAATAAATATCGATATAAAAGCATGATGCAAAATTGACGTATCAACTCCCCCAAGCTTAGACCTCGCTTGTCCTAAGCGAAAGCCGAAATCAAAAAATATGTCCACATGTTTAGAGATAGAGGTGTCGATAAAAAATAAAATATAGACATGAGGGCATCATGATCATTCTTAGAACAACAACTTATAAAATTCTTGTCATATGATTTCTTATGCTAGAGTAATAATTCAATCACAATTTCAAGTATGAATCGTAAACTTCATTAAAAACTAACAAACTATAATCTCAGTCATTGGAGCAATTGCAATTTATCATAACATAGGAAAGAGTCAATGTATAAGAGATTTTCAGCAAGTCCACATACTCAACTATCATATAGTCTTTCACAATTGCTGACACTCACGCAATACTTATGGGTATGGAGTTTTAATCGGACACAGAGAAAGATAGGGGCTTATAGTTTTGCCTCCCAACATTTTACCTCAAGGGTAATGTCAACAATAATAGTTCATGAAAATTAACATCCAATTAGCCATATATACCAGGATCTTTCCAACATACTGTGCTTGCCAAAGGATAAAATGTAAAAAGGAAGGGTGAAGATCACCATGATTCTTATGCAAGGTAGGAGATAAAAGTAAAAGATAGGCCCTTTGCAGAGGGAAGCAGAGGTTTTCATGCACTTTTATGGTTGGATGCACAAAGTCTTAATGCAAGAGAACGTCACATTATATTGCCACTTGTGATATGGACCTTTATTATGCAGTCTGTCGCTTTTATTTCTTCCATATCAGACGATCGTATAAAGCTTTTTTTCTCCCACACTAATAAGTCATACATATTTAGAGAGCAATTTTTATTGCTTACAATGATGACAACTTACTTAGAGGATCTTACTTAATCCATAGGTAGGTATAGTGGACTCTCATGATAAAACTGTTTTAAGGGTATTTGGAAGCACAAGTAGTATCTCTACTTGGTGCGATGAATTTGGCTAGCATGAGGGGGAAAGGCAAGCTCAACCATGTTGGATGATCCATGATAATATAATTTATCTCAGATGTAAGAAAACATAACCCGTTACATTGTCTTCCTTGTCCAATGTCAACTCTTTAGCATGTCATATTTTAATGAGTGCTCACAATCATAAAAGATGTCCAAGATAGTATATTTATATGTGAAGACCTCTCTTTCTTTATTACTTCCTATTAATTGCAACGATGACCAAAACTATGCTTGTCAACTCTCAACAACTTTTATTCATCATACTTTTTCTATGTGAGCTCATTACTCTCCATAAGACTCGCATGATCTCTTTGTTTCTTTTTATTTCTTTCTCTTTTCTTTTGTTCCCTTAGGATCATGGCAAAATAATCAAGCCCTTGACTCAACACTAATCTTATTATATAGCTCACATGCTCGATTACATAGAATAATTATAAAGCAAAACTCACAACTAGATCATACTAAGACTTCTATTCTACTAGATCAATATATTACCAAAAGGATCGAACTAAGAAAAACAGTAAAGATAGAAGTGATGGTGATACAATACCGGGGCACTCCCCCAAGCTTGGCAGTTGCCAAGGGCAATGCCCATAGCCATGTGATTATGTCTCCTTTGTTGGTGAAGAAGGTGGAGTTGTTGATGATGGATAGTCGCACATCGAGCGTAGGAGGTCTTCTAACTTGCGGATAATAACTTTGAGTGTGATGATATGCTCCTTCAACAAAATATTTTCACATGTGAGATACTTATTTTGTATACGAGCTAACTCGATCATCTTGAAAGCTTCAATCTTAGTTGGGGTAACAAGATTGTGATCAAGTTGAAGGATGTCTTCTGTTGCCGGAGCTTGGTCCTCCGTGGCCTTCTTGATCCCTCCATCCTTGTGGGTCTCCATGGGTTCTTCTCTCTTCAGCTCTATCTTCATTATCCAAGCATCATTGCCCTCGTTGTTGGAGGAGGAGGGAGACGACATGATGCTTAGCTTCGAAAACCCTGGCAGAAAACATCTCGAAACAATAACAAGAGATTTTTGCGTGATACGGTGGTCAAAACCCCCGGGAGATTATATAATGAATTTTTACCGACGAAAATACGTGTCGTGTGCGAAAACAGAGTCCGGAGAGCACACGAGGTGCCCACGAGGTAGGGGGGCGCGCCCAGGGGTAGGGCGCGCCCTCCACCCTCGTGTCCTTCCCGGACTGCTTCTTATTTTTCTATTTTTCTAAATATTTCAAAACGGAGAAATATTGCCTTAAAAACTGTTTTGGAGTCGGTTTACTTACGGTACCACATACCTATGCTTTTTCGGAGTCTGAAACATTCCGGAAAGTGTCCCTTATGTATTCCTCCGGGGTTACGGTTTCAATAACATTGGTTTCAACATTTATGAGATTACCTGAGATATAATGTTTGATTCTTTGACCGCTCACCACCTTCGGATTTGTGCCTTTGAAGTTGTTGATTTTTATGGCACCGGAACGATAGACCTCCTCGATAACGTAAGGACCTTCCCATTTAAAGAGAAGTTTTCCTGCAAAAAATCTTAAATGAGATTGTATAGCATTACATAATCACCTACATTAAACTCACGCTTTTGTATCCTTTTATGTTGCCATCTTTTAACCTTTTCTTTAAACAACTTGGCATTTTCGTAGGCTTGGGTTCTCCATTCATCGAGTGAGCTAATATCAAATAACCTCTTCTCACCGGCAAGTTTAAAATCATAGTTGAGCTCTTTAATAGCCCAATATGCCTTGTGTTCTAGTTCGAGAGGTATGTGACATGATTTTCCATAAACCATTTTATATGAAGACATACCCATAGGATTTTTATATGCAGTTCTATAGGCCCATAATGCATCATCAAGTTTCTTGGACCAATTCTTTCTAGATCTATTAACAGTCTTTTGCAAAATTAACTTGAGCTCTCTATTACTCAATTCTACTTGACCACTAGACTAAGGGTGATAAGGGGATGCAATTCTATGATTAACATCATATTTAGCAAGCATTTTAGAGAAAGCACCATGAATAAAATGTGAACCACCATCAGTCATTAAATATCTAGGGACTCCAAATCTCGGAAAAATAACTTCTTTAAGCATTTTAATAGAAGAGTTATGATCAGCACTACTAGTTGGAATAGCTTCTACCCACTTAGTAACATAATCAACACCAACTAAAATATGTGTATATCCATTAGAGGAAGGAAAGGGTCCCATATAGTCAAAGCCCCAAACATCAAATGGTTCAATAACGAGTGAATAATTCATAGGCGTTTCTTGACATCTACTAATATTACCAATTCTTTGACATTCATCACAAGATAAGACAAACTTACGGGCATCCTTGAAGAGAGTAGGCCAATAAAAACCAGATTGCAATACCTTATGTGCAGTTCTATCTCCAGCATGGTGTCCTCCTTAAGCTTCGAAGTGACACTTGCGTAGGATCTATTCCTGTTCATGCTCAGGCACACAACGTCTAATAACACCATCTACTCCTTCTTTATAATGATGTGGGTCATCCCAAAAGTAATGCCTCAATTCATAGAAGAACTTTTTCTTTTGCTGGTATGTGAAACTAGGTGGTATAAACTTAGCAACAATGTAATTAGCATAATCAACATATCATGGAGCAGTATGAGAAGCATTTATGACATTTAATTGCTCATCAGGAATGCTATCATCAATAGGAAGTGGGTCATCAAGCACATTCTCTAACCTAGACAAGTTGTCTGCAACTGGGTTCTCAGCTCCCTTTCTATCAACGATATGTAAGTGAAATTCTTGTAGCAAGAGAACCCATCTAATAAGTCTAGGTTTAGCATCTTTCTTTTCCATAAGATATTTAATAGCAGCATGATCAGTGTGAATAGTTACTTTAGAATCAACAATATAAGGTTTGAACTTATCACAAGCAAATACAACTACTAAGAATTCTTTTTTAGTAGTAGCATAATTTCTTTGAGCATTGACTAGGGTTTTACTAGCATATTGAATAACATTTAATTTCTTATCAACTCTTTGCCCTAGAACAGCACCTACAACATAATCACTAGCATCACACATAATTTCAAAGGGTAAATTCCAATCAGGTGGCTGAACAATAGGTACAGAGATCAATGCTTTATTAAGTATTTCGAATGCTTCTACACAATCATCATCAAAGACAAATGCTATATCTTTTTGTAATAAGTTAGTCAGAGGCCGAGAAATTTTTGAGAAGTCCTTAATGAACCTCCTATAAAATCTGGCGTGACCAAGGAAACTTCTTATACCTTTGATGTCCTTGGGGCATGGCATCTTTTCAATAGCATCAACCTTGGCTTTATCAACTTCAATACCTCTTTTAGAAACTTTATGCCCCAAGACAATAACTTCATTAATCATAAAGTGGCACTTTTCCCAATTCAAGACAAGATTAGTTTCTTCACATCTCTACAAAACTCGATCAAGGTTGCTCAAGCAATCATCAAAAGAAGATCCATAGACAGAGAAATCATCCATGAAAACCTCACAAATCTTTTCGCAAAAGTCAGAGAATATAGCCATCATGCATCTTTGAAAGGTAGCAGGTGCATTACATAAACCAAAAGGCATATGTCTATAAGCAAAAGTACCAAAAGGGAAAGTAAAAGTAGTCTTTGATTGATCTTTGGCTGACGCAGGTATTTGAGAGAAACCAGAATAACCATCTAGAAAGCAAAAATGTGTATGTTTGGATAATCTTTTTAGCATTTGATCGATAAAAGGTAAGGGGTAATGATCCTTTTTAGTGGTCTTATTTAATTTGCGGAAATCAATTACCATCCTATAACCTGTAATAATTCTTTGAGAAATAAATTCATCTTTATCATTAGGAACGACAGTAATACCTCCCTTCTTAGGGACACAATGGACATGACTTACCCACTGACTATCAGCAACGGGATAAATTATACCAGCCTTAAGGAGCTTTAATATTTCTTTTCTTACCACTTCTTTCATTTTAGGATTTAGTCGTCATTGATGATCACGAACTGGTTTAGCATCTTCTTCCAAATTAATTTTATGTTGACATAGAGTGGGACTAATGCTCTTAAGATCATCAAGAGTATACCCAATAGCAGCACGGTGCTTCTTCAGAGTTTTCAATAATCTCTCTTCCTCATGCTCTGAAAGGTTAGCACTTATAATAACATGATATATCTTTTTCTCATCAAGATAAGCACATTTAAGAGTATCAGGTAGCAGTTTAAGCTCAAACACGGGATCACCCATGGGTGGAGGAGGATCCCCTAGGATTTCAACAGGCAAATTGTGTTTCAGAATAGGTTCCTGTTTAAAGAATACTTCATCTATTTCCCTTCTTTCATTCATAAACATGTCATTTTCATGGTCTAGCAAATATTGTTCTAAAGGATCACTAGGAGGTACGGCAATAGAAGAAAGACCAATAATTTCATCCTTACTAGGTAGTTCTTCTTCACGGTGTTGTCTACTAAATTTAGAGAAATTAAATTCATGAGTCATATCATCTAAACCGATAGTAACAACATCCCTTTTGCAATCTATGGTAGCATTAACAGTGTTCAGGAAGGGTCTACCAAATATAATGGGACAAAAGCTATCTTGTGGGGAACCAAGAACAAGAAAATCAGCAGGATATTTAGTTTACCCACACAAGACTTCAACATCTCTAACAATTCCCATTGGTGAAATAGTATCTATATTTGCAAGTTTAATTGTGATATCAATATCTTCTATCTCAGCAGGTGCAATATCATGCATAATTTCTTTATATAAGGAATAAGATATTGCACTAGCACTAGCACCCATATCACATAAGCCATGATAACAATGATCTCCTATTTTAACAGAAATAACAGGCATGCCTACCACATGTCTATTTTTATCTTTAGCACAAGGTTTAGCAATTCTAGCAGTCTCATCAAGGAAATGAATAACATGCCCATCAATATTATCAGACAAGAGATCTTTAGACAATAACAATATCAGGTTCAACTTTAATTTGTTCATGAGGTGTATAAGTTTTAATATTGCTTTTACGAACCAGAGTTGAAGCTTTAGCATTATCCTTTATCCTAACAGGAAAAGGTGGTTTCTCAACATAAGAAGTAGGAACAATAGGATCATTATAAGTGACAATCTTTTCTTCAACTTTAATAGGTGCAGCTATTTTTACTTCTATGGGAGGATGTTATTTAAACCACTTCTCCTTGGGGAGATCAACATAAGTAGCAAAAGATTCACAGAAAGAAGCTACTATCTCAGAGTCAAGTCCATATTTAGTGCTAAATTTACGGAAAACATCGGTATCCATAAAAGATTTAACACAATCAAACCTAGGTGTCATACCTGACTCCTTACCTTTGTCGAGGTCCCAATCTTCAGAGTTGCGTTTAATTATTTCCAATAAATCCCATTTTAATTCAATAGTCTTCATCATAAAAGAGCCAGCACAAGAAGTATCAAGCATGGTGCGATTGCTATCAGAAAGCCGAGCATAAATTTTTTGAATAATCATTTCTCTTGAGAGCTCATGATTGGGGCATGAATATAACATTGATTTAAGCCTCCCCCAAGCTTGAGCAATGCTTTCTCCTTTGCGAGGCCAAAAATTATATATATATAATTGTGATCACGATGAACAAGATGCATAGGATAAAACTTCTGATGAAATTCCAATTTCAATCGTTTGTAATTCCAAGACCCCATATCATCACATAGCCTATACCATGTCGATGCATCTCCCTTCAAAGATAAAGGGAAGACCTTATTCTTAACAACATCTCCGTGTCGGAGTAAATAGCCATGGGTAGCCTAGCCGGCTTCCCCTGGCCCTTCTAAAAAAATTACGAGCCCGTCCGGCTCTCAGGAATCCAAGACGTGGGGCCGCCTTCCCCTTGCTGGCTGTCACCCAGGCCAGCTCGAAGAAGGCGGCCCGACTTTACCCCTCATGAAGAGAACCATGGGAGGCCGACTCGAAGAAGCCGGCTCCAAGATGCCGACTCCAAGAAGCCGGCCATGAGGAGGCCGACTCCAAGAAGCCGGCTCCCATAAAGCGGTCGAGACCGTACCCTCAAAGTTTGCATCCACCTAGCGGCGATGAGACGGGGCGTGGCTACAGTAAAGCCTGCCACCCCCGAATCCCGGAGCACGCCTGGCACAGTGCGCCGTACGGAGTGGCCATGACCCGTCCGGCGCGGCACTGTTGCCATGTTGACCCTGATGTCATCCACGACGGGCTACCAGTATGGCCCATGGGCGGTGGGTCCCTTCGGACAGAGAGACACCCGAAGGCGGCCTGGCCTCCCCCAGTCGGCCCGAGACGGGGCCGGCTCCCCGCAGCCGGCTCGCTTCCCCCCTCGAAGAAGACGCCCCATTAAGGAGACAAGACGCGGTAAGGCTACGGTAATCGCCCGCCGGACGGCGGCACTGTAGCCACGCTTACCTCGACGAAGCCCTCGTCATCAGGATGAGGCAACAGTAACCAGCCATCGACAAGACCCTTGGCAGTGGGGCCTGCCTGTTGCCAAGGAGTTGGTAGCCGGCGGGACCCACCAGCCGGCGGGCCCCAGCAGTCGGCGCAGAAGCCGGCGAGCGCGGTCACAGACGGCTGGGCCCCGCGCCCAGTCGGATTACCATTGTACCCCCGGGGGTAGGCCTATATAAACCCCCGGGGCACCCATGCAAAGGGTTCGACCCTCAGCTAGATCTAGACACACACAAGGAGGAGAAGCAAGCCAGCCGTGCCCTTCTTCCTCCTCCCACCGAACAGCTCAAGGAGCATTGTGTAGCTACTTGTTCATCTAGTGATCATGCGGAGACCCCGCAGAGCAGCAGTAGGGGTGTTATCTCCACGGAGAGCCCCGAAGCTGGGTAAGATTCGCCGGCGTGCATGTCTTCGCCTCCTCCCGTTTCCAGGCACCGGCGACGTCTTACTGGCTCCCACAATGATAAGCCACCCGTTGGCATATGTCGCACCTACCACCCGACATTTGGCGCCCACCGTGGGGCCAGGTGCACCGTCGTCCGGAGACCTGTTCTGGACGGGAACCCTCTTCCTCCCCAGCGAGCGTAGCCAGCCCGGCACGCTCGATGGCGCTTGCCACGACGCGCTGCAAGGCGTCACCAGCATCCGCGCGGCGAGCAGCCTCGCCGATCTCCCCGACGAAACCCTCATCTCCGACGAGCTCGCCTCCGATGCGGGCACCGATCACCTCGCCAACCTCCTCGGCCAGCTCCATGTCTCCAGCGAGCCCGCTGTGGATCTGGAGTCGGTTGGCTCCACCGACCCGATGCCTGTCGACTCCGACACGGCCTCCTTCGACACCTTCCCCACCAACGTCGCGATCTACAACGACCCGCTTCCTCGGACCGACGGCCGCGATACCGTCACCACCGAAGTGATGGTCATCGGCCACGGCGGCCCGGCCGGCGAGAGCGCCCACGACGTCCCGCACGTGGCGGCCCACGACTTGTCCACCCCACTCCCGGCTAATGCCGACGACGAAGCACTGGAGGCACGCCGCCTCGCCCTCCTTGCAGAGGGCCGGAGGCTGGCTTCCGTGAGACGCCTCACAGAGGCCTACCAGCGCGAAGCTGACCGCGCCGCCTTCGGCACGCCGGCCCCGGGCGGGCCAAGCCGGGCCGGCCTTGTCAAGCAACGCGGCGCCGTCATCGCCGACACGCTGGGAGTCGACCGCCCAGTCTACGCCACTCCACTCGAGAACCTGCGCGCCGCCCAGGCGGCCGTGGACGAGTTGGACGGCTTGGAGGCCGAAGACCTCCCCCACATGACCCGGCGCATCCAGCAGCTGATCGATGCAGCCGCACAGCGGCACGAAGCCGACGCCCGCGCGGGAAGCCCTCCCCCGCGCCGAGATCACGGCGCGACGTCCCGGACACCGACTACGAGCAACACCCGCGCGCGGCGCGAGAAAGAGCCGGCGGCCAGCCGAAGCCGGACCCGAATCTCCATCGAGCGAGACGCGGACGGCCATCCCCGAGCCATGGAATGGCGGGGCAACCCGCCTCCGCCTCGACCCCGTGGAGAGAGATATCCCACCCCGCCGCCAGTGGCACACCCGACTCTCAGCGGCCGACTAGGTCGCCGCGAAGGAGTCGGCGAGAACGACGCCCGCCATCGGATCGACCGCCTGGCGCGATCCCTGGCGCTGGAAGAAGAAGACGATGTCGGCCCGCCTTGTTTCGGCCCCCGCATCCGCGACGAGCCTTTCCCCAAAGGGTTCTCGCTCCCAAGAGACACGCCCAAGTACAACGGCTCCGTGAAGCCGGAAGATTGGTTGATCGACTACTCCACGGCGGTCAGCATAGCCAACGGCAACCGGCGCGTTGCCGTGAAGTACGTGCCCCTCATGCTGCAAGGCACGGCGCGGACCTGGCTCAACAGCCTCAAGCCTCTCAGCATCAACAGCTGGCTAGATTTCACCGAAGCTTTCATCCGCAACTTCACCAGCACCTACAAGCGGGCCCCCAAGCCCAGGCAGCTCTCCCTGTGCGTACAGGGCCCGGCCGAGTCCACTCGCGACTACCTCACGCGTTGGGCCGAGCTCCGCAATTCTTGCGAGGGGGTGCACGAGGTGCAAGCCATAGAATACTTCACAGCCGGGTGCCGAGAAGGTACCCTCCTCAAGCACAAGCTTCTCTGCGACGAGCCGGCTACCCTCGACGAGCTTCTGGACATAGCGGACAAATATGCGACCGCCGACTCCTCAATGAAGACCGAGCTTCGGGTAGACGCGTCCGGAAAAGTACTCAACCCGGCGCCCAAGACGCCGGCTGGGGATCCCGGCCGACGCACACACCCGAACGACCACAAGCGCAAGGGCCCCGCGCCGCCTCCCGCCAGTCGGCAGGTGGCCACAGTTGAAGACGTGCCGCCTGAAGGGCGGCCCGCGCCCAAGAAACCCAAGGGCGGCCGGCCGGCTTGGCAGCCGGCCTTCTCCTACGAGCAAACTCTCGACGCCCCCTGCAAGTTCCACAGCGGCGCGAAGCCGTCCAACCACACAACCCGAAAGTGCCATTGGCTCACCCGAATTTCCAAAGGCGAGGGGCTCGCGCCGCCTCCGCCTGCCGGCCCGCCGCCTCCGCCTCCGCCGCCTCCGGCGGCTCGGCCCGCAGTCGGAGCCGTGCATGACGAGTTCCCTGACGAGCAAGCAACCTACATCGTCTTTACGAGCCAGCCCGAAGACCGGCGCAGCAAACGCCGAGAGCACCAGGAAGTCAGCATGGTCGCTGCCAACCCCGCCGGACACATGCATTGGTCAGAAAAGCCCATCAGCTGGAGCCGGGCCGACCATCCAGAGGTGATGCCGTCTCCCGGCTCTTATGCGCTGGTCCTGGAAGCCACCCTCGCGACGGACAGACGCGCTGCCCGCTTCTCCCGCGTGCTGATAGACGGCGGGAGCAGCATCAACATCCTGTACCGTGATACCCTGGAGAAGCTAAATGTCAAGACGAAGCAGCTCATGCCTACTCGAACAGTGTTCCATGGCATCGTACCCGGCCTGTCCTGCGCCCCCATTGGCAAAATCAAGATTGATGTACTTTTTGGGGACAAGGAGCATTTCCGCCGGGAAGCGATCTGGTTTGAAGTGGTGGACCTGGAGAGCCCTTACCATGCATTGCTTGGCCGACCTGCCTTGGCCAAATTCATGGCAGTTCCCCACTATGCATACCTCAAGATGAAGATACCGAGCACCAAAGGCGTCATCACCGTAGCCGGCGATTACAAGAAGTCCTCTGAGTGCGCGGCAGCCAGCAGCCGGCTGGCCGAGTCCCTTGTGATTGCCGAAGAAAAGAAGATGCTGGACCGAGTCGTGGCCATAGCCGGCAAGCAGTCGGCCGTGTCCCCCGACCCCAAGGAGCACGATGCTCAAGGATCCTTCCAGCCGGCCAAGGAGACGAAGAAGATACCTCTTGACCCCGAGCATCCAGAGAGGTTTGCTGTCATCGGGGCAAGCCTGAACAGCAAATAGGAAGGCGAGCTCGCCGATTTCCTCCGTGAGAATCGGGACATCTTTGCGTGGTCCCCCAAGGACATGCCGGGTGTTCCGAGGAAATTCGCCGAGCACAAACTACACGTCCGAGAAGACGCAAAGCCAGTCAAACAACCCCTTCGCCGACTGTCGGAGGAGAAACGCAGGATTGTGGGAGAGGAGATAGCCCGGCTCCTGGCAGCCGGCTTCATTATGGAAGTTTTCTTTCCAGAATGGCTCGCCAACCCGGTCCTTGTGCTAAAGAAGAATAACAAGTGGCGCATGTGTATAGACTACACGAGC
Organism: Triticum aestivum; assembly: GCF_018294505.1. Taxonomy (NCBI): domain Eukaryota; kingdom Viridiplantae; phylum Streptophyta; class Magnoliopsida; order Poales; family Poaceae; genus Triticum; species Triticum aestivum. Next base: position 445,222,388 of record NC_057797.1, read on the forward strand.
CTCAACAAGGCTTGCCCCAAAGATCCCTTTGCCCTGCCAAGGATTGACCAAGTGATAGACTCCACGGCCGGATGCGAGCTGTTGAGTTTCTTGGATGCTTACTCAGGATATCACCAGATAAAGCTAGATCCGGACGACCGCCTGAAGACCGCCTTCATCACGCCATTTGGAGCCTTCTGCTACCTGACTATGACATTCGGCTTAAGAAATGCCGGTGCCACTTTTCAGCGTTGCATGCAGAAGTGCCTCCTCAAGCAACTCGGCAGAAACGCTCACGTCTACGTGGACGACATTGTGGTGAAGACGGAGAAGCGCGGCACTCTGCTGGGAGACCTCAAGGAAACGTTTGAGAACCTACGCCGGTTCCAAATCAAGCTCAACCCCGAGAAATGCGTGTTCGGAGTGCCAGCCGGCCAGCTCCTAGGCTTCCTGGTCTCCGAACGCGGCATCGAATGCAACCCGGTGAAGATCAAGGCCATCGAGAGAATGGCGATCCCCACCAAGCTTCGAGACATCCAAAAGTTCACCGGATGCTTGGCCTCCTTGAACCGCTTCATCAGCCGGCTCGGAGAGAAGGCTCTCCCCCTCTACCGCCTCATGAAGAAGAGCACTCACTTCGAGTGGAACGACCAGGCCGACCAAGCTTTTCACGAGCTGAAGAAGATGCTGGCCACGCCGCCCGTCCTGGCGGCGCCGACTGAGAAAGAGCCCATGCTCCTTTACATTGCCGCAACCAGCCGGGTGGTCAGCACCGTCATCGTAGTCCAACGCCCAGAAGAAGGCCGAGCCCAGCCGGTCCAGAGGCCGGTGTATTATTTGAGCGAGGTGCTGTCCACTTCAAAGCAGAACTACCCGCACTACCAGAAGATGTGTTACGGCGTGTACTTCACCGCCAAGAAGCTGAAGCCCTACTTTCAAGAGCACCCCGTCACGGTCGTATGCACCGCCCCGCTGGCCGAGATCATAGGCAGCCGGGACGCATCCGGCCGGGTGGCGAAATGGGCCATCGAGCTGGCCCCTTACACGATCTTCTACCAGCCCCGCACCGCCATCAAGTCCCAAGCACTGGCCGACTTCCTCGTCGACTGGGCCGAGACCCAGTACCTGCCGCCGGCTCCTGACTCCACCCATTGGCGCATGCACTTTGACGGGTCCAAGATGCGCACCGGCTTGGGAGCCGGCATCGTCCTTACCTCTCCCAAGGGCGACAAGCTCAGATACACGCTGCAAATTCACTTTGCCGCCTCCAACAACGTGGCCGAGTACGAGGCGCTCATACACGGGCTCCGGCTTGCCAAGGAACTCGGCATCCGCCGGATCCTATGTTATGGCGACTCGGACTTGGTGGTCCAGCAATCATCCGGCGACTGGGACGCCAAGGACGCAAATATGGCAAGCTACCGCTTCCTGGTCCAACAACTCAGCGGATACTTTGAAGGATGCGAGTTCCTCCACGTACCGCGAGCCGACAACGAGCCAGCCGATGCCCTGGCTCGAATAGGCTCCACTCGGCAAGCAATACCAACCGGCGTCGCTCTACAACGCCTCCTCAAGCCGTCCATCAAGCCGTCTCCAGAGTCCGATTCCATCTTCGTGCCGCCTGACCCCGACGCGGCCGGGTCCGGCTCGAAGAACCAAGCGGGCGACCCCGGGACTTCAGTAGTCGGCCCGGGGGCTTCGGCAACCGGCTCGGGGACTGCAGTAGCCGGCTCGGGGACTGCGGTAGCCGGCCCGGGGACTGCACCAGCACAACAGCCGGCGGCCGACTCCAGCATTTCACCACCCAGCCCGCCCACCCTGGTGGCTGTAGCCACATTGGCAGTGGGAGAAGTCGCGGCTCCGTCATGGGCTCAGTCCATCGTCAACTTCCTAGTAAACCAAGATCTGCCGGCTGACGAAGCAGAGGCAAGACAAGTCCAACGCCGAGCCGGAGCATACACAATCGTCAACAGAGAGCTCGTCAAGCGCAGTGTCACTGGAGTTCTCCAGCGATGCGTCGAGCAAGAGAAGGGCATTGCAATCCTCAGAGACATTCACCAAGGAGAATGCGGCCACCATGCGGCCTCAAGATCACTCGTCGCCAAAGCCTTCCGCCATGGTTTCTTTTGGCCGACTGCCTTGGATGACGCCAAGGAATTAGTTAAATATTGCAAAGGGTGCCAACTTTTCAGCTCCAAGCAACACATGCCGGCTTCGGCACTCAAGACCATTCCCCTCACCTGGCCCTTCGCCGTTTGGGGACTGGACATGGTGGGCCCATTCAAGACGGCGCGCGGCGGCATGACGCATTTGCTCGTCGCCGTGGACAAATTCACCAAGTGGATTGAGGCAAAGCCGATCAAGAAGCTGAATGGGCCGACTGCTGTAACATTCATCGCAGACATAACAACTCGGTACGGCGTGCCACACAGCATCATCACCGACAATGGCACGAATTTTGCCAAAGGAGCCTTGGCACGTTTCTGCGCAGCCCAAGGTATTCGGCTGGACTTAGCGTCCGTCGCCCACCCGCAGTCAAACGGCCAGGTCGAGCGAGCCAACGGCCTCATCCTCTCCGGCATCAAGCCCCGACTGGTCGTACCTCTGGAGCGTTCAGCCGGCTGTTGGCTCGATGAGCTGCCGGCTGTCCTCTGGAGTCTGCGCACTACACCAAACAAGTCAACCGGCTTCACCCCTTTCTTCCTTGTGTATGGTGCCGAGGCGGTCATCCCAACTGACATCGAGTTCGACTCGCCTCGAGTAACCATGTACACTGAAGCGGAGGCCAAGGAAGCACGAGAAGACGGCGTAGACCTGCTGGAGGAAAGCCGGCTGTTAGCCCTCAGCCGGTCTGCCATCTACCAGCAGGGTTTGCGCCGCTACCACAGCCGGAAGGTCAGGCCAAGATCTTTTCAAGAGGGCGATCTTGTGCTCCGGCTGATCCAGCGAACAGCCGGCCAGCACAAGCTCTCGGCCCCTTGGGAAGGCCCCTTCGTCATCAGCAGAGCTCTAGGCAACGACTCCTACTACCTGATCGACGCACAGAAGCCGAAGGCACGCAAGAGAGACGACTCCGGCAAGGAGTCGGAACGACCATGGAACGCCAACCTCCTTCGAAGATTTTACAGTTGAAATGCAGTATGTATCACGCTAACTTTTGTATTAAGTACGAGACAATAGGCCCCCCGAGGAGGGCTCGGGGACTGCCATCTCTTATCTATGAATGAAAAATATCATGCTTATGACTTTGTCATTTCATTTACTTGTTCCGTCCGGCACCGGGTTCGACTAGTCGGCCCGGGGACTGGCCGACTGGAGTTATATTAGAAGTCCTACCCGCAGTCAGACAAGTAGTGTGCCGGCTCCCAAGCTTTCTCTTGCCAAAAGTCGCAGTTCGAAGAACCGGCTGTCCGACTGGCAAGAGTTAAAGGCAGGAACGGGCGCCCACACGAAAAACGGCTAGGGACTAACGGACTAATATAACAAAAGCCGGTTTTTCTCCCACCGCCGAATGGCTACCAGAGTAGCCGGCCGGCCGGTTTCCATTCACTTCACTTCAATCCAAGAAAGCTCAAGTACTTGCCTCCCCAAAGAGGGAAGGCGGCAAAGGAAAAAGCCTAAGGATAAAAAGCATACGCGAATGGAAACCAAACATGCACGTAATAATATTTACATAAAAGACCTCCGAGAGGCCAGCATTCAACATAGTTTGGATACACCCCCAGTGGGTGGAACTGCGAAAACTTAATGAAGATTGTTCAAAAGACAACAAGCAGGAAAAATAAGGACGGCAGGTCAAGCCGGCGGAGCGACCGACGAGCCGGGCTGGTTGGCGGAGACGGTTGTGCCGGCTGAAGGAGCGGCCGGCTGGCGAACCTCGGCTTGGTCACCGCCTCCCGCAGAAGGCGCGCTTCCACGCGCCTCGTTGCTGGAGGCACGGTCGGCCTGAGGTCGGCCGGTTGTTCCACCAGCCGGCTCGACGTCTTCGCCGTCCTCCTCCTCGTCATCCTCGCCCTTGTCGCTGGAGGCGATCTCCTCCGCCGAGTCCTCGCCCACCGCCGGGTTCAGCCCGAACCACTCCTCCGGCTGGGCAACACCGTCATCATCGATCTCGGGTGCAAAAACGCTGATGTCGGTGCACTCGGCGATCGTTGAAGCCCGCTGGGCGATAGCCGGCCTCACCTCTTCCAGCTCCGCGTCGGCCTCCATCCGCCAAGTGCGCAGCTGGTCCAGGCTCAGCCCTGGGTACCAAGCCCGAACGAACTCCAACGCCCGCCCGGCTCCGAGGCGGGCCGCCGACGCCTTCCAAGCCTCAAAGCGACCAACTGCGACCTCCAGCCAGTCGGCAGTCCGGCTTGGGGTGCGGGGGATCGTCTCGCCGGGCCAGAGGGCGGCCAACACTTGCGCCCCGGCACGTTGGAGCCGGCGAAGCATCCGATGAGCCGGCTGCAACCGCGCCTGGACAGCCAAGAGCTGCTCCTCAAGCGTCCGGTTCGCATCCGGCGCGATGTTGGCCCCCGCCTGACGGCGCGCCTCGCGATGGGCCTCGATGCTTTGGGCGGCAAAGGCGGAGTAGCCGGGGAAGTAGTCTGCACCAAAAAACAAGCAGCAGCTCAAGTTAAGCCAAAGACCCAGGCGGCAAGGAGCAGGAGAGGGGCGAGGAAGGCGGCTTACCGTCGATCAAATCCTCGATCCGGCCGAAGCCTTCATCCAGGGCTCGCCGGGTCTCAGCCCAGCTCGCCGCCTCGGTCTCATACTCTGCCTTCAGGGCGGCTTCGCTATCCTGCGCCGCCTGTAGGGCCGCCTTGTGGCTCTTATCCTGGTCGGCCAGCTTCTTGGCCAGGCGATCACGCTCCTGGACCAAGGCAGCGTACTCGGCATCCTTGGTATGAAGGGCGGCCTTCGCTTCGCCGAGCTCCTTCCTCAAGTCGGCGTTGGCCCCTGAAGACAAAGAAAAAGAAAAACCAATAAGAAAAGAGTCGTCAAGAAAGATCCGACCCGACTGCTCAGCAGTCGGCCCGAATCTCGGGGACTACACCCAGTGGGTGCGCTGACGCGCCCCCACAGGAGACAGACAAGATCGAGTACTTACTTCGGCTGTCGGCCAGGTCGTCGGTCCTCCGGCTCAACTCCCGAGCCTGGGAGTTGAAGGCGGCAGCACGGAGGTTGTGATATTCCTGGAAGTTCAGACAAGAGACAAAAATAAGGTAGCCGTCAAGAAAGATCCGACCCGACTGCGCAGCAGTCGGCCCGAATCTCGGGGACTACACCCAGTGGGTGCGCTGACGCGCCCCCACGGAAGAAATTAAGAGAGCAAAGCGGCCAAGAATGAAGGACTCACCCGGATGGTGGCTCGCGTCGACAGGAACTCCTGGGTGAACTGTTGCAGCAGGGCGGCCTGAGCTTGCAGCCGGCTCCGGACCCCTTGAGCCGCCACATTCAGCTCGCCAGTCCCCCCGCTGGGAGTCCACTCGGACGTGGCGGTGCTGGCCGCCTCCAGATCTTCCGCCGACTGGCCTGCGCCCGCGACTCGGCGCAACTCCGGCGGAGCGGCGCCTCCCCCTGCGCGCCGGCCCGTCGCCGGCTGCACCTCGAGGCCGGCTCTGTTCCCCGGCTCACCCCCGGTCGGCCCCTCTGGCGCCGCTGACGATTGGCCGCCTTGGCCCGCTCCGGTTGGCGCTGCTGGCGGCGCTTTCCTCGCAAAGGCCACGGGGTCCTCCCCCCTCTCCATCAGCGGCGGGTCTTGGACGATCTCCTCCGCCAAGGGCAATGGGGTGTCGGGGGCCACGGCTCGGAGGGGAATGGCGAGCAGCGGAGGCTGGTTGCGCGAACCCTCCGCCTCCGTCTCCGCGGTCGCCGCCTCCATCTGGGCCTTGGCTGCCACGTCGGCCTGCTCCCTCGCCGCCTGGGCGGCCACTTTCTCCGCTGCCTCGCGCTCCTCCCGCGCTTCATGGGCGTTCCGCTCTGTGGCCTCCCTGAGGTCGGCGCGGGGGTCCACGCGGCGGGAGCTTGAAGAACCTCCAGCCGGCCCAACTACGGAGCCGCCCGGACCACGCTCAAGGGAAAGCGGCGCCCTGTCCAGCAAGCGGAAGAAATTAAGAAGAATGCTCGAACAAGAAGAGAATGATGTAGAGCACGCGACAAGGCAATTGACGACTTACGCTGAGACCGCCTGAGGCTGCTTCACCGCCTTGCGGAAGCGGGCCGCTTTCGCAGCCGCCTCGTCTCGCTTGGTTGCCGCGGTGGAGGCTTTGGACTTCTTCGGCCGACTGCCGAAGAGGCCTGAAGCGGCCCGGCGCTTCTGTGCACCGCCACCGGCAGCCGGCGAGATGGACAAGCCCGCGCCCTGATGGTCAGCCGCCGGCTGGCGACGCGGGGCGACTTCGGTTTCAAAATCATCCGGCCAGTCCTCGAAGCTGGCAGTGAGCCTTGCGCCCCGGGCTCGGTGTCGTCCCTCACGACGGCGTCTTCCATGGCGGCCGCCCCCAAGTCCGGGTCGTCGACATCGTCCACCGTGCGGTCGGGGGTGTACTGGCGTTCTATCCTCGCTGCCCCGGTCGTCGGCGGGAGAAGAGGGTTCTGCTAAGAAGAACCGACTGATCAGAAGCCGGCCACCAACACGAAGGGTACGGCGCCTTGCCATATCGCCAGTCCTCGGCGAGCTTGCAATTGGAGATGTAGTTTACCATGTACGATACCTCCGCATGAGGCATCTCCCTGGTGCTCAGCCAGCATGGGTCGAACCAGCCGCTCATCTGGCACATCATGTGGGACCAGCTTTCGAGAGGAGATATCCGACGCTCCATGAAGGCGGCCACCAAGTCGGCCCCGCTCAGACCTTCTGACTGGATCATCACCCGAAGTCGGGAGACGGCAGCATTCCCGGCCTGAGACAGTGACCGGGACCGAAAACTCCATGAGTGCTGCCTCCCAGCCGGCGGGCCGGCTACATAAGCCGGCAGGTTGACGTGGTCTCCTTGCTCGGTGACGTTCTTCACGTAGAAGTATGACTTCTGCCAGATCTTCACCGACTGGATCAGGGGGATGGGCGGGAACGGGTTGTTCTCGCCCACCCTCCTCATGGCGATTAAGGCCCCGCAGGGGGCGGGCACGCCGGCGACGACGGTGCCGAGTTTGCTCTGGAAGAACTCCCCCCAGAGCTCCAGCGTGGGGAGCAGCCCCAAGAAGCCTTCGCAGAGGGAGACGAAGGCCGACAGCAGCATCACCGCATTGGGCGTGAGGTGATGCGGCTGGAGGTTGTAGAACTCGAGGAAGGAGCGTAGAAATCCGCTCGCCGGAAGGCCGAAGCCGCGTAGGAAGTGCGAGCAGAAGACGACCCGCTCGCCCTCCTCCGGTGCCGGCGAGATCTCCGTCTCCGGTGCCAGGTGGACCAGCACGAGGTTGGCGTCGGGCAGGTGCCGAGTCTGGCGGAGGAACGCAACATGGTCCTCATGGACGTTGGAGCCGTCCCATGAGCTCGACAACGCCATGGGAGCAAGACGATGTGGCGGCGCGGCGGCGCTGAGACGGGAGGTTGCGGCGGCAACGAGAGGAAGAGAGGAGGACGAGAAGGGGCGGAGCGAGAGAGAGCGTGCGAACCTCTGTCGCTCCCCCTCCTCCCCCTACTTATAGGCTCGCGTGGCGGAACCGAGGAGGCGCGGCGTGGGGAAGCGTGGGGATTGATCGTGCCCACTACCCCACGTCCCGCGATTACTGTGCCATGATGGCGGAATAAAACCGCCGCAGGAAGGCGAGCGGTCCATGTGGGCCACGGAAGATCCGCGCTCGGACCGAGGCCTGCGAGTGGCGGGCCCGGGCATGCGGCGACGTCCCGTTGCGCGCGTGCGTTGGCAGGATTTCCTCGCCACGTGGTTCGCGTTCCCGCCTACGAGAACCGGAGCTCTCTGAAGTCGGCGTGCACAAGCAAAGCCGGCTCTTCAGGATAGGAAGCTGACCAAGCTTCTCATCCCTCTGTCCGCCTCGAAGCTCGATCAGCTTCGGGGACTACTGTCGGAGTAAATAGCCATGGGTAGCCTAGCCGGCTTCCCCTGGCCCTTCTGAAAAAATTACGAGCCCGTCCGGCTCTCAGGAATCCAAGACGTGGGGCCGCCTTCCCCTTGCTGGCTGTCACCCAGGCCAGCTCGAAGAAGGCGGCCCGACTTTACCCCTCATGAAGAAAACCATGGGAGGCCGACTCGAAGAAGCCGGCTCCAAGATGCCGACTCCAAGAAGCCGGCCATGAGGAGGCCGACTCCAAGAAGCCGGCTCCCATAAAGCGGTCGAGACCGTACCCTCAAAGTTTGCATCCACCTAGCGGCGATGAGACGGGGCGTGGCTACAGTAAAGCCTGCCACCCCCGAATCCCGGAGCACGCCTGGCACAGTGCGCCGTACGGAGTGGCCATGACCCGTCCGGCGCGGCACTGTTGCCATGTTAACCCTGATGTCATCCACGACGGGCTACCAGTACGGCCCACGGGCGGTGGGCCCCTTCGGGCAGAGAGACACCCGAAGGCGGCCTGGCCTCCCCCAGTCGGCCCGAGACGGGGCCGGCTCCCCGCAGCCGGCTCGCTTCCCCCCTCGAAGAAGACGCCCCATTAAGGAGACAAGACGCGGTAAGGCTACGGTAATCGCCCGCCAGACGGCGGCACTGTAGCCACGCTTACCTCGACGAAGCCCTCGTCATCAGGATGAGGCAACAGTAGCCAGCCATCGACAAGACCCTTGGCAGTGGGGCCTGCCTGTTGCCAAGGAGTTGGTAGCCGGCGGGACCCACCAGCCGGCGGGCCCCAGCAGTCGGCGCAGAAGCCGGCGAGCGCGGTCACAGACGGCTGGGCCCCGCGCCCAGTCGGATTACCATTGTACCCCCGGGGGGTAGGCCTATATAAACCCCCCGGGGCACCCATGCAAAGGGTTGGACCCTCAGCTAGAACTAGACACACACAAGGAGGGGAAGCAAGCCAGCCGTGCCCTTCTTCCTCCTCCCACCGAACAGCTCAAGGAGCATTGTGTAGCTACTTGTTCATCTAGTGATCATGCGGAGACCCCGCAGAGTAGCAGTAGGGGTGTTATCTCCACGGAGAGCCCCGAAGCTGGGTAAGATTCACCGGCGTGCATGTCTTCGCCTCCTCCCGTTTCCAGGCACCAGCGACGTCTTACTGGCTCCCACAATGATAAGCCACCCGTTGGCATATGTCGCACCTACCACCCGACACTCCGGGTACACCTGCAAGCTTAAATAATCTACAAACTTCATCCACATATATTAGATTCTAATCAGGATGCTTTGTTCCATCTCCTAAAAAAGGATTAGCCAGCAGCTTTTCTATCATACACGAAGGAATTTCAAAGAAGAAATTTTCATTTTCAGTAGGTTCAGTAGGTTGAGGAGCAACTCTTTGCTCTACTGGTCGGGGTGAAGATACCCCGAACAAGCCCCTCAGAGGATTACTTTCCATAGTAACAAGTGACAGTAAATTTCAGCACACTATATAAATTTTTCCTTACCAAATTCCACCTACCAAAGGCGCTTCACTCCCGGCAAAGGTGCCAGAAAAGAGTCTTGATGATCCACAAGTATAGGGGATCTATCGTAGTCCTTTCGATAAGTAAGAGTGTCGAACCCAACAAGGAGCCGAAGGAAATGATAAGCGGTTTCCAGCAAGGTATTCTCTGCAAGTACTGCAATAAGTGGCAACTGATAGTTTTGTGATAGGATAATTTGTAACGAGCAACAAGTAACAAAAGTAAATGAAGTGCAGCAAGGTGGCCCAATCATTTTTGTAACAAAGGACAAGCCTGGACAAACTCTTATATAGAGAAAAGCACTCCCGAGAACACATGGGAATATCGTCAAGCTAGTTTTCATCACGCTCATATGATTCGCGTTCGGTACTTTGATAATTTGGTATGTGGGTGGACCGGTGCTTGGGTGTTGTCCTTATTTGGACAAGCATCCCACTTATGATTAACCTCTATTGCAAGCATCCGCAACTACAACAAAAGTATTAAGGTAAACCTAACCATAGCATGAAACATATGGATCCAAATCAGCCCTTACAAAGCAACACATAAACTATGGTTTAAGCTTCTGTCACTCTAGCAACCCATCATCTAATTATTACTTCCCAATGCCTTCCTCTAGGCCCAAATAATGGTGAAGTGTCATGTAGTCGACGTTCACATAACACCACTAGAGGAGAGATAACACACATCTCATCAAAATTTCGAACGAATACCAAATTCACATGACTACTAATAGCAAGACTTCTCCCATGTCCTCAGGAACAAACATAACTACTCACAAAGCATAAACATGTTCATAATCAGAGGGGTATTAATATGCATATAGGATCTGAACATATGATCTTCCACCAATTAAACCAACTAGAATCAAGTACAAGGAGTAATTAACACTACTAGCAACCTACTAGTACCAATCCCGGACTTGGATACAAGAATTGGATACAAGAGATGAACTAGGGTTTTGAGAGGAGATGGTGCTGATGAAGTTGTTGATGGAGATTTCCCTCTCCCGATGAGAGGAGCGTTGGTGATGACGATGGCGATGATTTCCCCCTCCGGGAGGGAAGTTTCCCTGGCAGAACAGCTCTGCCAGAGCCCTAGATTGGTTCCGCCAAGGTTCCGCCTCGTGGCGGCGGAGTTTCGTCCGAGAAGATGGCTTCTTATTTTTTCTCATCAAAAGACTTCATATAGCAAAAGATGGCCACCGAAGGGCCACCAGGGGGCCCACGAGGTAGGGGGTGCGCCCAGGGGGGTAGGGCGCGCCCCCACCCTCGTGGGCAGGGTGTGGCCCCCCTGGTGAACTCCTTCCCCTGAGTATTTTTTATATATTCTGAAAACGTCTTCCGTGAAGTTTCAGGACTTTTGGAGCTGTGCAGAATAGGTCTCTAATATTTGCTCCTTTTCCAGCCCAGAATCCCACCGGCCGGCATTCTCCCTCTTTATGCAAACCTTGTAAAATAAGAAAGAATAGGCATAAGTATTGTGACATAATGTGTAATAATATCCCATAATGCAATAAATATCGATATAAAGGCATGATGCAAAATGGACGTATCAGTATTCCACAAAAGTTGACATGCTTATAAGAGACATTTTCATCATGACTAGTGCAATCATCATTAGTACTATGGATATACAAAGAGTTCATACTAACAACATTGCAATCACGCTCATCATCCAAAGATTTAGTGCCAAACATTTTATAGACTTCTTCTTCTAGCATTTGAGCACAATTTTCCTTTCCATCATTCTCACGAAAGATATTAAAAAGATGAAGCATATGAGGCAAACTCAATTCCATTTTATAAACTAAATTAGTGATAAAACAAGAAAAAAAAGATTTGATTGCAAAATCTAAAGATATACCTTCAAGCGCTAACCTCCCCGGCAACGGCGCCAGAAAAGAGCTTGATGTCTACTATACAACCTTCTTCTTGTAGACGTTGTTGGGCCTCCAAGTGCAGAGGTTTGTAGGACAGTAGCAAATTTCCCTCAAGTGGATGACCTAAGGTTTATCAATCTATGGGAGGCGTAGGATGAAGATAGTCTCTCTCAAACAACCCTGCAACCAAATAACAAAGAGTCTCTTGTGTCCCCAACACACCCAATACAATGTTAAATTGTATAGGTGCACTAGTTCGGCAAAGAGATGGTGATACAAGTGCAATATGGATGATAGATATAGGTTTTTGTAATCTAAAATATAAAAACAGCAAGGTAGAAAGTGGTAAAAGTGAGCACAAATGGTATTGCAATGCTAGGAAACAAGGCCTAGGGTTCATACTTTCACTAGTGCAAGTTCTCTCAACAATAATAACAAAATTGGATCATATAACTATCCCTCATCATGCAACAAAGAGTCACTCCAAAGTCACTAATAGCGGAGAACAAACGAAGAGATTGTTGTAGGGTACGAAACCACCTCAATGTTATCCTTTTTGATCGATCTATTCAAGAGTCCGTAGTAAAATAACGTGAAGCTATTCTTTCTGTTCAATCTATCATAGAGTTTGTACTAGAATAATACATTAAGACACAAATCAACCAAAACCCTAATGTCACCTAGATACTCCAATGTCACCTCAAGTATCCGTGGGTATGATTATACGATATGCATCACACAATCTCAGATTCATCTATTCAACCAACACAAAGAACTTCAAAGAGTGCCCCAAAGTTTCTACTGGAGAGTCAAGACAAAAATGTGTGCCAAACCCTATGCATAAGTTCACGAGGTCACGGAACCCACAAGTTGATCACCAAAACATACATCAAGTGAATCATGTGATATCCCATTGTCACCACAGATAAGCACATGCAAGACATACATCAAGTGTTCTCAAATCCTTAAAGACTCAATCCGATAAGATAACTTCGAAGGGAAAACTCAATTCATCACAAGAGAGTAGTGGGGGAGAAACATCATAAGATCCAACTATAATAGCAAAGCTCGCGATACATCAAGATCATACCACCTCAAGAACACGAGAGAGGGAGAGAGAGAGAGAGATCAAACACATAGCTACTGGTACATACCCTCAGCCCCGAGGGTAAACTACTCCCTCCTTGTCATGGAGAGCGCCAGGATGATGAAGATGGCCACCGGAGAGGGATTCCCCCCTCCAGCAGGGTGCCAGAATGGGTCTAGATTGGTTTTCGGTGGCTACGGGGACTTCTGGCAGCGGAACTTCCGATCTATTCTGTTCTCTAATGTTTTTAGGGTATATTTATATATATATATAGGTGAAAGAAGTCGGTCAGGGGAGCCACGAGGGGCCCACGAGGGTGGGGGGCGTGCCCAGGGGGCAAGCGCGCCTCCCTGCCTTATGGCCACCTCGAAGCTTCCCGGACGTCTACTCCAAGTCTCCTGGATTGCTTCTCTTCCAAAAATAACTCCCCCGAAGGTTTCATTCCGTTTGGACTCCGTTTGATATTCCTTTTCTTCGAAACACTGAAATAGGCAAGAAAACAACAATTTGGGCTGGGCCGCCGGTTAATAGGTTAGTCCCAAAAATAATATAGAAGTGTATAATAAAGCCCATAAACATCCAAGACAGATAATATAATAGCATGGAACAATAAAAAAATATAGATATGTTGGAGACGTATCACTGGGGTGCATATGATCCACCCCTCGAAGGGGGCGTCAGCACTCGATGGCGGTCTTCACGGCCGAACCGATGATCATATTGCTCGTGGTTTCGACCCATGTACTGCTCTTGACGGTGCCCTCGGCCCTCACGCCGTGGGGGCAATCTTGTGCTATGAGCCGACTAAACGGTGTCCCCCACCACGGATCTGCTATGGATCCTGTTGCGCGACTGGGAAACTATTGTGTTCTGCTCCCCCGCTGCCCGTTGCAACACCCGAATCTGCATCAAACCCCTTCCGGCCTCTGATTGGGACGGCTGGATCGACTCTCCCATGCGGGCTGCAGCAGTAAGATTCTAAATCGGAGTGCGGTATACCTAAGGTTCGGGTGGGAACAATTGCCGCTATCGTAGACTGGATTCGGGAATCAGTCGCCGAGCGCGTTCATCGAGTGAATGCTAAAGGTTCTCCAGCCGTGCGCACTCAGCCAATGTGGCCAGGCACGCCGCCTCCAAGGCCCAAGCCTCAGAGGTTTCCCCGACGATGGGAGTGTGGAGTGTCTCCGTGTTGCGACAATGCAACTCCTCCTTCTACTGCGAAGTGAGGGCTTGAGGACGATATTCTTCGCGAACATGCGACGGATCGCCGCCACCATCGCCGCCATCGCTGTGGCGGAATCTAGGCGGGCTGTGCGGCGTGTCGACCATCCGGACTTCTACCGCAGGGTCACTGCTGTCACACTCGGATAGGGTCTCGACGGAGCCAGTCGACAGGTCGAACAGCCTGTAGAGAGATTCGTCAGGCTCGATTGCCGCGACTTGAGGGGTGGCCAGTTGATGAGCCACCACGTGCTTAATCCATCGTTGAAGCTGCGATCGACCAGATCACTTACGACGGTGAACAGCGGGAAGCGAAGATGTTGTGGGAGCCTGCCGATACAGGGTCGGCGGCCGTCGCAGAAGTACGCTGCGGACGCACATGCGGAAGTGTGTCGCCCGGCAGACGAGGAGCCTCTCGACGTCGAGAGGAGCCTCTTGGAGCCAGGCGGAGTCGTCGGCGATGAAGATGAGCGCACTGAGATGGATCTCGCGGCCCTCAGCCAAACCACCGCCAGAAACCATGATGATGGGAACTGGAAAAATTGCAACCTCACCGGAAGTCGCTAAGACACCTACCCCACTGTGGGTGCCAACTGTCGTGGTTCTAAGTCTGATAGTAGATTAGGTGGTACGTAGGAGGATACAAGATCCTAGCTATGATGAGGTTGTGCACGCAAGGTTTACGAGTTCAGGCCCTTCTAGGAAGAAGTAAAAGCCTTACGTCTTGGTACCCTGAGGGGGTCGACTGGATTATGCGTGAAATTACAGGGGGTGCGAACCCTTGTCTCAGTGGAGCGGGTGGCTTATATAGAGTGCGCCAGGACCCCAGCCAGCCCACGCTACAAGGAGGTCAATGTACATAAAGGTGAGGCGTTACTGGTAACGCCAGCAATAACGGCATATACATGACCATTAACACTACGGAGTGAACTCTTGACCGTTGCCATCCTGAGTGACTTTAGATCTTCTGTACTCCGAGTGGTTTCTTGTACGGTCGAATGATGATATACTGGTCGAATGGAATTGGGTTATCCGAGTGGAGTTACTGGTCGAGTGGGTTGCATTCTGAGGTGATTCTAGTCAGTGGATGCTGCTGTGCCTTGAATGTTGTTGATCTTAAGGTAGTATCTTTGGGAAGGGCGTCTAGGTCAGGCCTATTACCCTACCCTAGGTACATTTCATCGTCACCATACACCCAAGAAAGTGCAAGTTTCGAAAGGACAGAAAAACACGGCCTTTGCAATGCACACTTCTAGCAACCGGACACGCAAAAGAGCACAAACGAAGCAACTAAAACACACCCAAAGCCAAAAAGAAGGCGAAAAAGACAAAGAGGACCAAACACGAACCAAAACCACTCAAGAGGAGAGGGCGGTGGCCAGAGCCACCTTTGTTTGAGTCAATTGGTATGGCAGCACGAAGAATTATCCTTGGGCCTGATGTCTACTACGCAACTTTATTCTTGTAGACACGTGTTTGGCCTCCAAGCACAGAGTTTTGTAGGACAGTAGAAATTTTTCCTCAAATGGATGACCTAAGGTTTATTGATCCATGAGAGGTGTAGGATGAAGGTGGTCTTACTCAAATGACCCTGCAACCAAATACAAGAAATCTCTTGTGTCCCTAACACACCCAATACAATGGCAAATTGTATAGGTGCACTAGTTCGCAAAGAGATGGTGATAAAAGTGTAATACAGATGGTAGAAATATATTTTTATAATCTGAATAAATAAAAATAGCAAGGTAGAAAATAGTAAACGGGCACAAAAACGGTATTTCAATGCTTAAAAACACGGACTAGGGTTCGTACTTTCGCTAGTGCAATCTCTCAATAGTGCTAACATAGTTGGATCATATCATTATCCCTCAAAGTACAGTAAAGAATCACTCCCGAGTTCCTATTAGCGGAGAACAAAAGGTAGGAATTGCTTGTAGGGTACGAAGCCACCTCAAAGCTATTCTTTCCGATCAATCTATTCAAGAGTTCATACTAAAATAACACAAAGCTATTGTCTCCGTTCGATCTATCCTAGAGTTCGTACTAGAATAACACCAAAGCATATTCATATTTATAATACTCAATCCACATAAAGAACTAAAAAGAGTGCCCCAAGATTTCTACCGTTGAAACAAAGACAAGAACGTGCATAAACCCCTATGCGTAGATTACCCCAATGTCATTGCAGGAATCCACAAGTTGAGTGCCAAAACATATATCAAGTGAATCAATACGATACCCCATTGTCACCACGAGTATTCAATTGCAAGACATATATCAAGTGTTCTCAAATCCATAAAAGTATTAAATCGAATGACAACGAGATCTCAAAGGGTTACGACAAACCCTTGAGGTTCGAACGCTGGGGTGCACACGAAGATCTCTCTCCCCCTAGCCCATGCTCTCGCAGCGATCTCAAAGCCTAGCTCTTCCAACCCAAGGAACAAAGGACACAAGAGTTTATACTGGTTCGGGCCACCATTGCGGTGTAATACCCTACTCCTGTGTGGTGTGGTGGATTGCCTTGTAGGCTTGGGATGAACAAGTACAAGGGAAGAATAGCCTCCTGAGGAGAGGTGTTATTGAGCTCAATGATCTTGTGTGGTTGGGGATGATCAGAATGATCCATCTCCAAATGAGTCAATCCCTCACTATGGTAGTGGTAACCCTATTTATGGAGGCCCGGGTCCTCTCTCCAAATATTAGGCGGGAAGGGTTCCCACAACGGCCAACTTGAAGGGAGACAACGAGTACAAGTTATCTTGACAAAAGGCTCTAGTGGTGATGCCATCATGGGCTCTGTGATGACCTCCGTCTTGCTGTCCTGCTGGTCTTGGTCTCATTGCACCGATATGGAAACCTTTGTCTGACGCCTCGGGACTCCTCGCCAGTGTCAAACCCAACAGGGATCTAAAGGTAGAACAAATATTCCCTCAAGTTCCATCGACCACCGATACAACTCTACGCACACTTAACGTTCGCTTACAAGCATGAAACTAGAAGTACTTTGTAGGTGTTGTTGGATAGATTGGCAAGATAATGAAGTGCGCGTAAATAAAAAGTAGGGGCTGTTTAGATGAAGACACAACTAAGTTAGTTTTAGTAGAGAGATTGTTGTCACACAAGAAAGTTATTTGTCCCTAGGCAATCGATAACTAGAACGGTAATCATTATTGCAATTTTATTTGAGGGAGAGGCATAAGCTAACACACTTTCTCTTCCTGGATCATATGCACTTATGATTGGAACTATAGCAAGCACCCGCAATTACTAAAGATCATTAAGGTAAAACCCAACCATAGCATTAAAGTATCAAGTCCTCTTTATCCCATATGCAACAACCCCCTTACTCGGGTTTATGCTTCTGTCACTCACGCAACCCACTATAAGCGAATCATGAACGTATTGCAACACCCTACAACGGGAATCTCTCATGCTTGCGCAACATGGAGAGCACCATAGGACAGCGCCAATAATAAAACATGCAACTTAAACCAATCACGATCATCAATTAACGCATAGGACAAAACATATCTACTCAAACATCATAGGATAGCCATACATCATTGGGAAATAATATATTGCATTGAGGACCATGTTTAAGTAGAGATTACAGCGGGTAAAAGAGAGGTTACACTGCTGCATAGAAGGGGTAAGAGTTGGTTATGAGGGCGGTGAAGTTGTTGGTGTAGATTGTGGTGATGATGATGGCCCCGGCGGCGTTCCGGCGCCACCGGGAGAGAGAGCCCCCCTTCTTCTTCTTCTTCCTTGACCTTCTCCCTAGATGGGAGAAGGGTTTCCCCTCTGGTCCTTGGTCTCCATGGCATGGGAGGGGCGAGAGCCCCTCCGAGATTGGATCTGTCTCTCTGTGTTTCTGCATTCCCAGATCTAGCCTTTCACTGTTTCTTATATTCCCAGAGATCTGTAACTCTGATTGGATTGAAATTTGAACACGATTTTTATCCGGATATTATATTTCTTGCGGCGAAATAAGGGCAACAACCACCTTACAGGGTGTCCACGAGGGTCAGGGGCGCGCCCCTGCCTCATGGTCCCCTCGGGCATCGTCTCGTGTTGATTCCACTTCCCAAAATTCACATATATTCCAAAAAAAATCTCTGTCAGTTTTTATCCCATTTGGACGCTGTTTGATATGGATTTTCTGCGAAACAAAAAACATGCAACAAACATGAACTAGCACTGGGCACCAGATCAATATGTTAGTCCCAAAAAATAGTATAAAAAGTTTCCAAAAGTATATGAAAGTTGTAGAATATTGGCATGGAAAAATTAAAAATTATAGATACGACGGAGACGTATCAGCATCCCCAAGCTTAATTCCTGCTCGTCCTTGAGTAGGTAAATGATAGAAAAGATAATTTTTGATGTGGAATGCTACCTAGCATAATCGTGATCATGAAATCTAATCATGGCATGAATATTAAGACACGAGTGATTCAAAGCAATAGTATATCATTTGACATTAAGAAAATAATTCTTCAAGCATACTCATAAAGCAATCATGTCTTTTCAAAATAACATGGCCAAAGAAAGTTATCCCTACGAAATCATATGTTCTGGCTATACTCCATGTTCACCATACAAAATATTCAAATTATGCACAACCCCTATGACAAGCCAGGCAATTGTTTCATACTTTTGACATTCTCAAACCTTTTCAACTTTCACGCAATACATGAGCGTGAGCCATGGACATAGCACTATGGGTGGATAGAATATGATGGTGGAGGTTGTGTGGGGAAGACAAAAAGGAAGAAAGTCTCACATCGACGCGGCTAATCAATGGGCTATGGAGATGCCCATCAATTGATGTCAATGCGAGGAGTAGGGATTGCCATGCAAAAGATGCACTAGAGCTATAAGTGTATGAAAGCTCAAATTGAAACTAAGTGGGTGTGCATCCAACTTGCTTGCTCATGAAGACCTCGGGCATTTGAGGAAGCCCATCATCGGAATATACAATCCAAGTTCTATAATGAAAATTCCCACTAGTATATGAAAGTGATAGCTCAAGAGACTCTCTATATGAAGAACATGGTGCTACTATGAAGCACAAGTGTGGTAAAAGGATAGTAACATTGTCCCTTCTCTCTTTTCTCTCATTTTGTTCTTTTTTTCTTTCTTTTTTTGTAGGCTTCTTTGGCCTCTCTCTCTTTTTTGGGGCTTCGTTGGACACTTTTATTTTGATAACCTCTCATGGGACAATGTTCTAATAATGATGATCATCACACTTTTAATTACTTACAACTCAATATTACAACTCGATACTAGAACAAAATATGACTCTCTATGAATGCCTCTGGCGGTGTACCGGGATGTGCAATGATCTAGCGTAACAATGACATCAAAAAATGGACAAGCCATGAAAACATCATGCTAGCTATCTTACGATCATGCAAAGCAATATGACAATAAATGCTCAAGTCATGTATATGATGATGATGGAAGTTGCATGGCAATATATCTCGGAATGGCTATGGAAATGCCATAATAGGTAGGTATGGTGGCTGTTTTGAGGAAGATATAAGGAGGCTTATGTGTGATAGAGTGTATCGTATCATGGGGTTTGGATGCACCGGCGAAGTTTGCACCAACTCTCGAGTGCGTATAATCCATGGACTCACAATTAGTTATAAAGAACTCACATACTTATTGCAAAAATCTATTAGTCATCGAAACAAAGTACTACACGCATGCTCCTAGGGGGATAGATTGGTAGGAAAATACCATCGCTCGTCCCTGACCGCCACTCATAAGGAAGAAAATCAATAAATAAATCATGCTCCGACTTCATCACATAACGGTTCACCATACGTGCATGCTACGGGAATCACAAACTTCAACACAAGTATTTCTACAATCCATAACTACCCACTAGCATGACTCTAATATCACCATCTTTATATCGCAAAACTATTGCAAGGAATCAAACATATCATATTCAGTGATCTACAAGTTTTATGTAGGATTTTATGACTAACCATGTGAATGACCAGTTCCTGTCATCTCTCTAAATAGATATAAATGAAGCAAGAGAGTTTAATCCTTTCTACAAAAGATATGCCCATGCTCTAACAAATATAAGTGAAGAAAAAGAGCATTCTACAAATGGCGGATTTCTATGTGAAGAGAAACAGGCAATCCAAACATTAAAATATATAAGTGAAGCACATGAAGCATTCTATAAAGCCATACTCAAAAGATATAAGTGAAGTGTAATGAGAATTCTATAAATCAACCAAGGACTATCTCATACCAGCATGGTGCATCAAAGAAAAGTGAAAACTAAATGCAAAAGACGCTCCAAGATTTACGCATATCATGTGACGAATAAAAATATAGCTCCAGGTAAAATTACCTTTGATTGTTAGAAGAAAGAGGGGATGCCTTCCGGGGGATCCCCAAGCTTGGTTTCTTGGGAGTCCTTGAATATTTCCTTGGGGTGCCTTGGGCATCCCCAAGCTTAGGCTCTTGCCACTCCTTATTCCTTCATCCATCGTGATCTCTCCCAAAACTTGAAAACTTCAATCACACAAAACTTAACAGAAAGTTTGGTAAGATCCGTTAGTATAATAAAGCAAATCACTACTCTAAGTAGTGTTGCAAACCAATTCATATTTTGTTTTTGCATTGTAGATACTGTAATATAACTTTTCCATGGCTTAATCCACTGATAGAAATTGATAGTTTCATCAAAACAAGAAAACTATGCATCAAAAAAAGAATCTGTCTTAAAAAGGACAGTCTGTAGTAATCTGAACATTCGCCATACCTCTGGTACTCAAAAAATTCCGAAAAAATTACAAAAAATAAAAATTTGTATAGAAATACAGCGCAAAAAGTTTCAGAACTGTTTGACCTTCCAGTAAAAAATGTAAAATCGCGCACTACAGCCAACATTTCTGTCTTGCACCGCACAAACCAACAAGCAATGTAAATATCCTAAAGGCAAATCTTGGCACATTATTTTTATAATACAATGGAGTTGTACAAGGGAATAATTATTTTTGTTTAAAATTTTCTGTAATCAAGATTCACAAAGTTTCCGTTAGCATGAACAAAGTTCAAGGAGCTCCCCCACTTCAACAATGCTTGTCTCTCTCCCTTTCACTTTCCTTTTTGAAAAGTTTTGGGTTCCCCTCTTTATTTTTTTTTGTTTTTAAACTACATAAAAGCACTCAACAGAAATAAATGACTCTCTAAAACTTCTGGGTTGTCTCCTTGGCAGTGCTTTCTTTAAAGCCATTAAGCTACGCATAAGGTGCTCAAGTAATGAATCCACCCAGATCCCAAGGTATATCAAAGCCAATTTGAATTAGCAATGATTTGGCATTTAGTAGTGAGCACAAAGCAACATATATCATGTAATGATGAAGTCTAACTCTCTTCCCATGCATCGGCATGTCATAAAAGAACAATTCATGCACACAAAGTAAAGGCCAATGCATAGCATAAGAAGTTTCTTGCAATTTTATCATATTGAAAACATAGAGAGGCGGAGATGTAGTTCCTCTCTCATAATAATTGCAAGTAGGAGCAGCAAGAACATGCATATTATATCTATCAAAATCATCATGTGTAGTAGTGAAACTCAACACGTCAATATAATCCTTAATAAGGGCAAACTTCTCCGATATAGTGTAATTGGGAGAATTCAAAAAGATAATAGGACTATCATTCGTGGATGCAATAGCAACATTTTCATGTTTAACATAAGGAACTATAGCAATTTCATCTCGATAAGCATCATTCATATTGGCATCTTGGCCACAAGCATAGCAAGCATCATCAAAAAGGGATATTTCAAAAGAATCAACAGGATCATAACAATCATCATAGCAATCATCCTTTGGTAAGCACGAAGGGAAATTAAACAATGAATGAGTTGAAGAGTTACTCTCATTAGAAGGTGGGCACGTGTAGCTAATCCGCTCTTCCTCCTTTAGTTCTTCGCTCTCCTTGTCGTCTTTTTCATCCAATGAGCTCACAGTTTCATCAATTTCTTCTTCCATAGACTCCTGCAAAATATTAGTCTCTTCTTGGATAGCGGAGGAGTCCTCAATATATGGTTTAATATAAGGATTAGAAGCATAATTATCATAGCAATATTTAAGTATGGCCAAAATTTTAGATTTGTAGAGAGTAGTATCACACTCTTCAATAAAAGAAGCAATTTCACAAGTACCCCTAAAAGCAACAAATTCTTCAGTTTGTTGAACATCATAGTAATTATAAACACCCTTAGTATACGAAGATACGATTCCATTATCACTAAACCCACATTGGTAAGGAAGGTGTTTCTTAGGGTCTTCAGAACAACAAGTAAAATCATATATTTCACATAAATTCCAAGCATAGCATTGCAAACGATGAATTTGATCCAGTAATAGTTTCCCTTTTTCAGATATGCGGTGTCACACATAACAAGCATGCTCATCTAAAGATTTGCCCTCAACTAAGCTAGTTGGGGTTTCAGCATGAGCACATAGGGATCGAAGATGATCCAAGTAAAAAGCTTCAGGAGTGTGATAGATTTTGAGTGGTTCTTCAACCATTGGTGCAGTAGGTACAACTATTTTCTTTGGTATTTTGTGTTTCCTACCCATAACTAAAGATAGAAAACAAGAGCACAAAAATAAAAACTACTTAGTGATAAAGAAAACAAGCACACACGAGAATATTTACCCCACGCTATAACTCCCCGGCAATGGCGCCAGAAAAAGGTCTTGATAACCCACAAGTATAGGGGATCAATTGTAGCCTCTTTCGATAAGTAAGAGTGTCAAACCCAACGAGGAGCTAAAGGTAGAACAAATATTCCGTCAAGTTCTATCGACCACCGATACAACTCTACGCATGCTTAACGTTCTCTTTACCTAGAACAAGTATGAAACAAGAAGTACTTTGTAGGTGTTGTTGGATAGATTTGCAAGATAATAAAGAGGGCGTAAATAAAAAAAGTAGGGGCTGTTTAGATGAAGACACAACTAAGTTAGTTTTAGTAGAGAGCTTGTTGTCACACAAGAAAGTTATTTGTCCCTAGGCAATCGATAACTAGACCGGTAATCATTAATGCAATTTTATTTGAGGGAGAGGCATAAGCTAACACACTTTCTCTTCTTGGATCATATGCACTTATGATTGGAACTCTAGAAAGCATCCGCAACTATTAAAGATCATTAAGGTAAAACCCAACCATAGCATTAAAGTATCAAGTCCTCTTTATCCCATAAGCAACAACCCCCTTACTCGGGTTTATGCTTCTATCACTCAAGCAACCCACTATAAGCGAATCATGAACGTATTGCAACACCCTACAACGGGAATCCCTCACGCTTGCGCGACATGGAGAGAACCATAGGATCGCACCAATAATAAAACATGCAACTCAAACCAATCACCATCATCAATTAACCCATAGGACAAAACGGATCTACTCAAACATCATAGGATAGCCATACATCATTGGGAAATAATATATAACGTTGAGCACCAGGTTTAAGTAGAGATTACAACGGGTAAAAGAGAGGTTACACCATTGCATAGAGGTGGGGGGAGAGTTGGTGATGAGGGCAGTGAAGTTGTTGGTGTAGATTGCGGTGATGATGATGGCCCTGGCGACGTTCGGGCGCCACCGGGAGAGAGGGGGAGAGAGCCCCCCTTCTTCTTCTTCCTTGACCTTCTCCCTAGATGGGAGAAGGGTTTCCCCTCTTATCCTTGGTCTCCATGGCATGGGAGGGGAGAGAGCCCCTCCGAGGTTGGCTTTGTCTCCCTGTCTCTCTCTGTTTTTGCCTTCCTAGATCTGGCCTTTCACCGTTTCTTATATTCCCAGAGATCTATAACTCCGATTGGATTGAAATTTGAACACAATTTTTATCCGGATATTAGCTTTCTTGCGGAGAAAGAAGGGAAACAACCGCCTTACCGAGTGTCCACGAGGGTCAGGGGCACGCCCCCTGCCTCGTGGCCCCCTCGGGCATCGTCTCGCGTTGATTCCACTTCCCAAAATTCACATATACTCCAAAACAATCTCCGTCAGTTTTTATCCCGTTTGGACTCCGTTTGATATGGATTTTCTGCAAAACAAAAAACATGCAACAAACAAGAACTGGCACTGGGCACTAGATCAATATGTTAGTCCCAAAAATAGTATAAAAAGTTGCCAAAAGTATATGAAAGTTGTAGAATATTGGCATGGAACAATAAAAAATTATAGATACGACGGAGATGTATCACCTGCCTCTAGCACCAAAGAGGAAACTGGCACTCTGCACCCGCTGGCGCCCGTCTGTCCTTGGTCGTCATGGCTCACGTTACGAAAACCTCACGAGGTGTCCCCCGCCTTGATCTCTCCGCTCCTCGCGAGCCTGCCTAGTGAGGCTACCCCTGAGGAGGTATTGTGTTGTCCGCCTCGCAAGGCTTGGCCCCTTGCGAGGGTCTTGAGCGTGGGTTGATGAATGTGGGCCGTACCAGGCCGCCGGTGGAGCCACGCCCCGGGCCGAAGGCAGGCAAGTCTGGGTACCCCCGTTCCCAGGACGCCGACAGTAGCCCCCTGGCCCAAGGTGCGCTCGTGCTTGACTTCGTAGCGAAGCCAAGGGTCAAGTGTGGAGCGCTGTCGGCCCTAATAGCCTGCAGCCTTGATTGACGCGTGGTGATTGATGGGTTGTTGGCATCTCCACTTCCCCATGCTGCCTCGGTAACTGCCTGACTTGACGATTCCCTATTGCATGCAGAAAAAGGTCATTATTACCTTAGATCGTAGAGGCCGGCGATTGGCCTCGTCCTCGCTATAAATAGGAAGGAGGGCGGAGCCCCCGTCACCCATCTCTTCCCTCACTCCTCCTACTTCTTCTTGTTCCTCCTTGCTTCGCTGCTACGCCGAGCCATCCATGGCGCCAATACGGAGGTTCTCTGCCGCCGAGAAGGGAAAAGCTCCCCGTGAAGAGCTTGGGCCTCTCCCATCGAAGAAGAGGTTGGCTCGCTCGCGTGATGCCGATGTGAGGCCGGAGGTGACGAGGCCTTTGTATGAACGGCCTCCCTCGGGCTATCCACTGCATTTGGACGCCCAGTTAGAGGGCTCCGAGGGAGGTAGCAGGGACCGACGCCCCCCATGTCACGATCGCGGTGGCCGTGCAGTGGCGGTGTGCGCTGCCATCCCGCGAACCCACGCCGAGGGCCCTTCGCGTGAACTCGTGGTGTGGGCGATGATGCCACCGAGCACGTGGATCTGGTTCCCACTGTTCTTCACCAAAGTGATGCCGCCGAGGGGGCCGCTGTAGCTGTGGCTTCAGCACGCTGGGTGCGACACCCCAGCGACCGGGGGGGGGGGGGGGGGGGCAGGAGGTTGAGGTCATCTCCCCCGGCAACGTCTTCATGACCCACGGATGGGGTGAGGTTGCCCGCGTCCGCGATGCGGATGGGGCGCTCGCCATCCATTTCGAGTATCACGACGCCTCCATGCTGTTCTTCAAGGACTTCTATGAGGAGGGCAATCGCCTGGAATGCTGTCCTGGAGGGGGCCGCTCGGATGGTGCAGCGGCAGGCGCTCGGGCCTGCTGGCACCTCCTCCAGCAGTAGTAGTGGCTCCTGGTGGTCCAGCGACTCTCCCAAGCCTGACGAGACTCCGGAGACGAGCGACGACAGCTACGTTCTCCCGAGCTCGCGCCGTGCCCGAAGTGCGGCCACGGCGTCTGCCCGCCGCCGCCGTTGATCTGGATGGGGTTGGCGTTGGCCCCTCGTGGACCACTGTTGATGATGGCTTCGACGATAATGCCTGTAGATAGGGCTCCTAGAAACCTTCTTATTTTGTTCCCTGCAAGGAGTCGAGATGAACCCCATGGGGGCGTGTAAAGAGTTTGTAGTGTCTTTTGTTAATATTTTCCTTATTATGAAGATCTATGACTGCGATATTGCTTCGGCTCAGTCCCCCCTTTCCGTCCTCGCAGTAGCCTAGTGGTCTACGCCAATAGGTCCCGGTCCCCAGGCAGGCTGCAGTCGTCGCTGGTATGCCAGGTCGCGATGCCGTGGTCAAGGCCAGGAGGTGAGCAGCCCGAGGTCCAGTAAAAGCTCTTGAGGCGCGGTGCTCAAGAGGTCCCCTTTAGCGTGCAAGCAACTACCTGAAGGTAGGAAAGGAAGGTGGCGGCGCCGTATCAAGGCTACAAGAGAGGGGAATCATGTATTGCATCGCTTGGCTGATCCTGGTGTGAGACTTATCTTAGTGGTCCAAAGTTGATTCCCTGTGCCGCGCCAGCTTCGTGTGTCAACTAAGTTGAACTCGCGCAAGCCTCCCCCTCCTTTCACGCCCTTCTATGTGCTCTGCGTCCCTGGGTCTCGGCCCTCGAGCGAGCTCAGCCACCGCCGGTATGCCAGAGCGTGATGCCATGGTCAAGGCTAGGGGGTGAGGGATGGAGAGCCAGTAAGAGTTCCTGAGTCGTGATGCTCGGGAGCCCCCCTTTAACGCGCAAGCGAATCATGTGAAAAGAAAGGAGGAGTCTGCAATGTCGTCCACCATCAGCCTCTGGAGGTTCCTGCAGTTTAGCGCGAAGGAGGAATATAGACTGCAACAGCGCCTGCCGGTCTGCCACTAGTCGTTCCATAAAAAGGTGAAGGCACTGAGGGCCTGGTGAGGTGACATGCAGGGGCGTGCCGCGAGCCAGAGCTCGACCGCTCAGATTTTTTAGTGTTGCAGGGACGGACCCGAGCACAAGCGTCGTGCCAGCATGGGTAACCCCCATTGCGAGATGTGCAGGGGGCCGCGATGGATAATAGACGAGCAGGTGATAATCATGAAATGACTCAAGCAAAGAGGCAGGTTAGCTCAGATAGATGCAAGAACGGTACATGCCACTGGGACGAGCCTGAGCGGCCTGGGGATGATGCAGCCCGAGGGGCGCCCCTAGCAAGGTAAGCTAGAAATGCAAAAGGATACATGTCACCGGGACAGACCCATGCGACTTGGGGATAATGCGGCCCGAGGGGCGCCCCCAACTGAATGAATTGGAAAGAGTCACCTGATAACGCCGCTAGAGTGGTGTTGGAGTAGCCGATGATGCGTGTCGAAGAGTCGTTCCTCACGAGCTGCCAAGGCCCTGAGCCTCAGGAGGCTCCGGGGGCTCGGGTGGTTCCTAGAAGACCGTCACCATCTCCGCAAGGACAGCGTGATGCCTGGCCTCCTGAGCCGCCAGGATGCCCCGCAGGTGGTGCTGGCAGGTGACGGCCGCATTCGGCAAGCCAAATGGCATGCGAACGTAGTTGTGAGGTGGACCCTCGCACCGACCAACACATGAAGGCCAGAAGCGCTCCTGAGATGCGGCCCTGTTGAGCCCTGGAATGTCGATGCAGATGCGCAGCCCGCTGTCCTCGCCAGGATGGGGGGGCTACGCCAGGTGGTGGGTGGTGGTCGCCATGTATGGCCCTTGCCTCTTGAAGCTCCTGGGTCGCCTCGACGATGAACTCCTGAGCGCCGGGCGCTCCCTGCCCAACGCCCTCGTGAGGGAAACGTGAGGCAAAGCACACCTCCACATGGTGCTCGAGCGCCTCCCTCGTGATGTTGGCTAGGTCTGAGGCCCTCCAGAAGAGAGCCCTCGAGCCTTGCCCAAGGAGGGCGGCGGGCACGCCTCCCTATGCGAGGGAGGGAGGCACCCCCGCTGTGGGCGCAGGTCCTGAGGTGGTGCCGCTGGAGACGCTGCTCTCCTGAGGCCTCGGGAGGAGTAGCAGCTTCTTCTTCTTGGGGATGGCCTCAGGAGGGTACGCGATGACTTCATTGTCGGGGTCTTCGATCGCAGCGGCTTGGAACGCGCGCTCAAGGGAGCACACCACATCTCTTTCTTCGCAGGGGACCGTGATGATGCCTCCACTCCCTGCCATCATGAGGATGTTGTAGCCATGGTGGGTCACCGCCATAAACTTGGCCAATGCTGGATACCCGAGGATGGCGTTGTACGGCACACGGATTTGGGCGACGTCGAAGTCGATGAGCTCGGTGCAGTAGTTGTTACACTGGCCGAAGGTGATAGGGAGGCGGACCAGCCCTATCGGGGTGGTGGAGACGTCGGTCACTCCTGAGAAAGGCTTGGTAGGCTGCAGCTGATCATATGGCACCTGGAGGTTGTCGAATGTCTCGATGGACAGGACATTGAGCCCTGCGCCGCCGTCGATGAGGGTCTTGGTGACTTGGACGTTGTCGGTGTCAAAACCGGCGGATCTCGGGTAGGCATTCCCGAAATGTGCGTCTGAGGTTGATGGTAACAGGAGATAGGGAACACAATGTTTATCCAGGTTTGGGCCCTCTCGATGGAGGTAAAACCCTACGTCCTGCTAGATTAATATTGATGAGTATGGGGGTTACAAGAGTTGATCTACCATGAGATCGTAATGGCTAAAACCCTAGAAGTCTAGCCTATCTGATTATGATTATCCTCCGTCTCTATAGACTAAGCCCTCCGGTTTATATAGACACCGGAGGGTACTAAGGTTGTACAAAGTCGGTTACATAGAAAGGAATCTTCATATTGGGACACCAAGCTTGCCTTCCATGCCAAGGAGAGTCCCATCCGGACACATGTGAGAGTCTTCGGTCTTGTATCTTCACAATCCATTAGTCCGGCCCACGTACCATAGTCCGGACACCTGAGAACCCCCTAATCCAAGACTCCCTCAGTAGCCCTTGAACCAGGCTTCAATGATGAGGTGTCCGGCGCGTAAATTTTCTTCAGCATTGCAAGGCGGATTCCTTCTCCAAACACTCCACCACAGTCTTCGGACGCAACGAACGTGTCCGGCTCTGCAAAGCAAAAACCACACACCACCGCAGAGGAAACAATATTTTGCGAGTACAATCTGCTGACAATTTTTCTGCGACGTGATATCACATCACCACCTGGTTATTATATCGAACCTTTTTTTCTTCGCTTGCCGTTTCATGTTCCGAGATGCAGTTTTATTGGCACATCTTGTCAAAGCAGAGACCGTGTCCCTTATTGTGGGATCCTCATTAACTCGGGCGTGGGTATCCCAACCGTCCGGTTGGCATGATTCCTTAAGAATAGGCAGGTTTCAAGGTCGAGGAGGAGGTGTTTGACATTTATCACCTTTATAATGGGACTAAGGCCCGTCTGGCTTCTTTACGCCAACCCTTTCCTCATCCTCTCCAACCTCGAGCTGCAGCGCCCAAGATTCCGATTGTTTCAAGCTTCCCAGTCATGGCCGACCCTTGTCCTCAAGGTCGGTGGGTGCCTTCCTCCGTCACAGAGGAGGACATCGCGAAGCTTCGGGCGGCTAGATACCTGACCGCGGAAATCCCCCACAGGCTTCCTGCTCAAGGGCAGGTTATTCCGACTCCCAGATCGGGCGAGAGGGTCGTATTCATCTCCCACTTCCTCCAAGGGATAGGGTTCGCCCTCCACCCCTTTGTTCGAGGGCTTATGTTCTATTACGGGCTAGATTTTCACGACCTAACTCCGGACTCCTTCCTTAACATCTCGTCGTTCATTATCATGTGTGAAGCTTTCCTCCGTATTCCCCCACACTTAGGCTTATCGATTAAGACCTTTAATGTGAAGCCAAAGGTAGTCGATGGGGGACAAGTAGAGTGCGGTGGTGCTACAGTGGGCAAACTTATCAACGCTCCCTGGCTAAAAGGATCCTTCACAGAATCTTCCGAATTATGGCAGCCAGAGTGGTTTTACATCACTGAACCCCATGGCACCAAGTGGGCAGCTATACCTGCGTTCCGATCTGGCCCTCCAATTCAACTTGCATCATGGGTCAATAAGGGGTTGGACTGGGGATCAACAGATGAAGTGCAGACTCTATAGAGCCACATTGGTACTCTCCTTGAGAAGAACACCAAACTCATCGACGTGATTCAAGTAATGCTAGTCCGTCGGGTCCTCCCGTGCCAAAGATGGCCCCTACGTATGTGGGAATTTAATCCAGAAGGACCACAAACCCTTCAGCACTTCTTCGGTACAACACACAAAGGAATGTGGAAGTTATTTCTCAGGAAACGAAAACAGTGGCCGGATACTACAGAGGACATCGGCCTTGACTGCAACCATCCAGATACCTCGGTAAGCACTCGACTCTCGAATACATCTTAGATATGCATCTCATAATAAGATGTTGAGAAAACGATCTTCTTCCAGGACTGGATAAAGAAGGCGGAGCGAATCAGGTGTTCAGCTCCTCTTCATGAAGACTCAACTAGTCCCGTACTAACAAGGATGCTGGTCCCGGCGCCATACCAGGCGCCGATGGAAGATGAGAATGAGGAGAGCGAGGGAGCCAAAGGTGGCTTCCATCCTGGAGGCAAACCACACACTGTGTCCGGGGAGACTAGGGCTCCGTCTTTCGAAGACAAAAGGGAAGGAGAAGCTGACATCCCTTCTTCCTATGGTAAGAAAAGGGCCGCCTCCGAGAGTTGGGAGGTAAGGGCTCCTAAGCGGGGCAAAACGCCCCTGTCAGCTGGTTCAGGCTCGGAAGGTGTCATTGTCACACAATCCCTTCGTAAGGACAAGCCTCCAGCCGAATTGTAAGTGAACAAAGATATTTTAAACATACCTTGTTCCTTTTCTCTTTGCAAAGGTAACATCTAGAATATGTGTTTTGTAGTCCGGCACACAGTCTTCCTCAACAATCCTCCTCCTCGGGGGACCTTCTACCAGTGATGATGGAAAGCGAAACGCAACCACAAGCTTCCTCGCCCAACAGGGCGGACGATGTCGAGGTGTCGTCCCGGAGGGTCTCTCCCGATCAGGGGATAATGGAGCCAGCGCCCCAAGGTGAAACTTCGGCCGCCCAGGGTCCGAAGTGTGCGGTCCCTACAAGGGTTAACAATAAAGGCTCCTGGCTATCTGGTTTACAGCCGGAGACGACTCTAGGGTCGAGTAGACATACCCTTTCAAAGGGACTCTGTATTGCCACAGCTGCTTCCAGGAATCCGGATGCACCGGATACACTGACAGACATGTTACGGGATTCGTCAATCTTAGAGGATCATCGTACCTTGATGGGTATGGTGGTTGATAGGATTTTGTCCGTGAAAAGGGGATTGAATGAAGTCTTCATGGGCCTGCTAAGAGGCTTCGAGGCATGTAATGTTATATTTTCGATTGTGCTCTATACGCAAAATGCACCTGTGTATAGATAGTAGCCCCTGAGACTTTGGTTGGTGCCCAAAGGTAGGCAATTAGAGGATCAAAAAAGATGTCCTCAGGCAATAATCTAATGACTGGAAACACAGGCTGTTACCTCCATGACGAGTGCCCACGCTACAGAGGTTGCAGGTCTAGAGCGTAAGCTTGATGTGACGGATACCGACATCACGCTTATTAATAGGAGACTCGACGAGGCACATGGTTTGTGTTAGAGTATGTATAGTAACATGAGCACGAAGCTAGAATTGTGTTCTGAGACATGCATATCTGCACATGGTGCTACCGCGGTTGAGACCCTTCAGGCTGAACTTGCCCGAGCCAAGGAGCAAGCCCGGATGAGTAATGTGGCTGCCAAGAAGGGAGCTAATGAGTTAGAAGCCGGACAGGCTGCACAACACCAGTGTGAGGAGATAATGGCCACTATGACGCACGAGCTGATGGAAGCCTCTGTCTGGTGCGAATTCCTCGAGAAGGATAACAAGGCCAAAGCAGTCAATCTTGACAAGGCATTACAAGAGGCAAGAGAAGCACGATCTAAGTCTAGAGTGGCTCGGGAAGAGATCCGACAAGTTGGGGAGATAGCGGCCGGTAAGCCTTTCTTATTACAGACTAAATTCGGAGATCCAAAGTATGCCCCGCTTAATCAAATGTGGAGCTCCCCAGACGCCTTTTTGGACTTGCCGAAGAGTGCCTCCGATGCGGCGCAGTTTTATGAAGTATAGGAAGGGCATGCAACGGAGAAGCTTTTTTGTCACAATTCGGCATGCCGAAGCGCCCACTGTTGCTGAATGAACAGATGGCCCAGTGGGCCGAGCTCCACATGATATCCGGTTCTGCCATGAAGGACATTGTAGTCCGGCTGTGGCCGACTGAGCCAGTTCCGAAGAGTTATTTCAGTTTGGTACGGCGACTAGGTGATGCAGTGCCGCGTATCGACGCTGTTAAGCGGTCCACGTGCATTGAAGGTGCATGGATGGCCCTTGCCCATGTGAAGACGTATTGGACGAAGATGACGGCCACCGATGTTGCGGCGAAAAGTCCACCCAAGAGCAAGGAACATCATGCGCCAGAGTATTATTTTGAGGATGTCTTAGAAGGTGCCCGCTTGATAGAGGGTCAGTGCTCGAAAGAGATGATGTTCGAGTGAAATGTATTGAAATTGTAAAAACAATATTATTATATTTTAAGATTATGCCTAGAAGTTGTGGCTCCTCCTGTGCGGCCGTTTTTGTATAATCTAAAAGTTTTCCAGTCGTCGGCTTCAGCCCCCTCGCATAAAATACAGGGGTGTTCGGGAAAGCACTTGATCACTCTTGATCCAACGTCTTGGTCCGTGAAGGAAGTGCCAATGCGGCGAACCAGGCAATCAGACTATAGGGCTTTAGCACTTTCACTTAGCCATAGGAGTTTGACGGTGGGTCTACGATATAGCCCCTGGTATGTACGCAGTTATCCGAATATGGTGCGTTACATTCGTGACCAGAAGAACGGTCCTTCGTGCAATATGGAAGGAATCGCGAAAGATTCTAATAAGTCATTGAGTGGTTGACCAGCTCTCGCCGCATCATGATAGTCAGTTTTTGGCTTTCTCTACTGAGGTGCTCATCCGGATAAACCGGGACATAATCGCAGTAGTTCTCCCTTTACTACACTAGCCAACATAGCAGAACGTAAGGTAGTAAGCATTGGAGCCGGGCAACCCAACTATTGACCAAAGACATGATTCGGAGCTGATGCATATAAGGCCAAACTCGCAATGCCAAAATGTGCTATAAAGCTGTTTGGACTTGTCAGCAATTTATTTGTTCCCATATCGATCCCCAGTCAACCTGTGCCGAGGTGCGAGTGTGAAACAACCGGAGAAATTCAGCTTTTTTAGAAAAAGCGAATACTGGATATGGTTTCTGTTTACTGGGATCCGATCGATATGTCAACTGCCATTTTACAAATAATAATGCCACGACCCAGGCTCCGGTGGTCGAAGGCTGAGGGATAAGGCACTTTACAGGCTCAAAATAGAGAGTGCGTTCTACAAAATTATTCGGACCTCCTGTCGCACGTCTGCGCCGCCTTGCCTCGGTTAAAGGATTCCTTTAACAGGAACAACCTTGGGGTAAGTGTATGAAGCCGAACTCCGAAAGAGTCTGTGAGATGACCAATATTTTGCGTCACTTGTGATAAGATAAAAAAGAAATAGTTAGAAATGAAAAGGAGGGAATGGGAATGCTTGTAGGCTTGCCCGTATTGTGCCTCCGTCGATGGCCAAGGTATTTTAAGTGCATAATTATGCATGCGCGGTATAAACTTTGCGTGATTGTGAGGCGAACGACGGAGGCTAAACTGCTAATCCTGCTCCGATCCAGATTGGTTCCATTTAATGTAAACCGGCGGCTTAATGGCCGATGAGTTGTGTGGCTTAATGAGGGCGCTTTGTGCTTCGGCTATAATGGCCATAGTACAATCCCCTGTACGGAAGGGGTGTCCCGTATTTCTGTTTATTGTTATGATGCCGCACGGACCAGGCATTTTAAGTTTTGCGAGGGCGTAGAGTACGACCGCATTAAATCGAGCAAAAGTGGTATGCCCCAGAAGTGCGTGGTAGTCACTGTGGAACGGGGCAATATCAAAGGTCAAGCCCTCGCTTCGGAAGTTGTTTGGCGAACTGAAAACGACATCCAGTGTGACGGAGCCCGTGCAGTGAGCTTCTATGCCGGGTACTGCTCCCTTGAGGATTGTTGTGGTGGGTTTGATTCTAGAAGGATCAATGCCCATTTTGTGGACAATGTCTTGGTACAGTAGAGTAAGGCTACTGCCGCCGTCCATAAGGACTTTCGTGAGATGGAACCCATCAATAATTGGATAGATAATTAGAGCTGTCAATCCTTCGGGATGGGTATGACTTATTTTTTGGGGAACCCACTCTATAGCGTATGTGTCCCATAATGCGCGCGTGTGCTCCCCTATAGGGGTGTGCGTCGCGTATATCATATTTACGATTTTCGCTTCGGGGGGGGGGGGGGGTTGCTTTTGAACCCCGGTATTCGGTTGGCGAGTCTCTTCGTCATTGCTGTCACTGGGTGGCCCCTTCCCCTTGTGTTCGGCTTTTAGCTTGCCGGCTTGTTCGAAGACCTAACATCTTCTATTAGTATGAGTAGCTGGTTTATCGGGGGTGCCATGAATCTGGCAGGGCCGGTCGAATATCTTATCAAGGTTGGATGGTCCGTCTCTATTTGCCTTGGATGGCTTTTTCCTTGGAGCCGCTGAATCAGGCGTTAACTGTTGTGTCTTGCGTTATTTCATCATTATTACGATGCTTGTGTTTATTGCGCCGTGGCTTTCCATTGCCGTCTCGGACTTCGGAAGTGCCCAGGTCGCTGGCGCCGTTGCCCCTACTAGCGAGCCAACTGTCTTCTCCCGCGCAAAAGCGGGTCATTAGAGCAGTAAGGGTTGTCATGGATTTTGGTTTTTCTTGACCGAGGTGGCGAGCGAGCCATTCATCCCGGACACTGTGTTTGAAGGCTGCAAGGGCTTCGGCGTCCGGACAATCGACAATTTGGTTATTTTTAATTAAGAACCTAGTCCAGAGCTTTTTGGCAGACTTTCTGGGCTGCTGGATGATGTGACTTAAGTCATCGGCATCTGGTGGCCGGACATATGTACCTTGGAAGTTATCACGAAAGGCGTCTTCCAGGTCCTCCCAGCTGCCAACGGAGTTCTGTGGAAGGCTGTTTAACTAGTGCCGAGCTGGTCCCTTTAGTTTTAGTGGTAGATATTTAATGGCATGGAGATCATCGCCACGGGTCATGTGGATATGGAGAAGAAAGTCCTCAATCCACACTGCGGGATCTGTTGTTCCATCGTATGATTCGATGTTCATGGGTTTAAACCCTTCTGGGAATTCGTGGTCTATTACTTCGTCAGTGAAGCAAAGTGGGTGAGCGGCGCCTCTATATCGGGCCACGTCGCGACGTAGCTCGGATAGAGTCCGTCTGCGGTTCTCGGCCTGGGCATGAGTATGGCTATTGCGTTCGGCTAGATATCCATTATCGCGTGTCGGGGCACGTCCCCGTGATCCATAGATCGATCTGTTCGGACCTGCTCTACCATCTGAGTCCTGCCGTAGATCATATGTGTGTCCCCGAGCCGTTTTATCTCTGCCTTTACGGTGAGGTAGGGCATGCCGGTGTTCGGCTTGAGTTGCCGCTTTATCCCGACCGCGTGCTAGTCGGTCAACCGCATTGCGCAATGATGGTACGGGCTCCAACGCCTTGTCATTGAAGTTTTGGCTAGGCGCTTGAGGTAGCAGTTTGCGCTTCGGGTAACTTTTGGCTAGGCGCTTGAGGCTGTATTCCTCGACTGCTAGGACATCAGTCCATCTATCATTGAGAAGATCTTGATCAGCTTGAAGCTGTTGCTGTTTCTTTTTCAGGCTCCTTGAAGTGGCTATTAGCTGGCGCTTGAAGCGCTCCTGCTCGAGATGTTCCTCAGGCACCATAAAATCCTCAGTGTCGAGGCTCGCCTCGTCCTCGGAGAGCAGAAGATTATTACCGTCCTTCGAGTCTTTGTGTGTGGCCTGTTCATCAGGGCTAACTTTCCCATCTTCCCGTTCATCTTGTTCAGAAGTTGCCTCAACGGGGTCTTCATTGTCTTCGGCATCGACCGGAGTGTTATCTTATCATGTGCCGGTGTTGCTATCTCTGCTGCGACGTGACTTAGAGCGGCGCCGCTGACGCAGGCGCTTTGGTTATATCTCGGGAGGTTTATCCTCAACTGGATCTTCCTTGTCATCGCCGCTATTTTCTTTTGGTGCATCCACCATGTATATGTCATACGATGAAGTGGCCATCCAGCGTCCGGTAAAACGGCGGGTTTTGGGTCTCTTCTTCTCCGGCATCATCGTCCATATTGTCGATGTCGTCAGAGCCGTAATCGAGCATGTCAGTTAAGTCTTCGACAGTGGCTATTAAGTGGGCGGGGGGTAGGAAGTGGAATTCTCCATCATCAGCCTCCACTCCAAACCGGATATACTTCGGTTGTGAGTCCCTCGCAAAGGAGAGTGTTTTTAATGAGTTTAGCACATCGCCTAAAGGCGAGTGCCGGAAGATGTCCGCGAAGCTGAATTCAATGATCGAGCCCGATCAAGCTCGTTGTGCATGGACACACATGCTTCGGAACCTGCAGCCGGAAACGTGTTTGAGGTTCTAACAACACAGTTCTCACTTGAGGTTGGGTCTGTGTGCGGCTCCAACGCCGCTGAGTCTGCGGCCTCCTGGCGGGGTTGAGCCTCCCATCCTTAGATGGCGTGATCTACTCCGGATCTATAGCCGGAGCAGTTGCAGGTATCTCCTGGGTGTGGTTCGATGACACATATAAGTCATGTTCATCGTGGTGACAGGGAGCAGCTACTGCCGCGGTCTCGAATCCGTCGAAGATCAAGTCTCCGCGGATGTCCGCGGCATAGTTCATGCTTCCAAATCTAACCCGATGGCGAGGGGTGTAGCTATCGATCTGCTCTAGATGGCCAAGCGAGTTGGCCCGCAGTGCGAAGCCGCCAAACACGAAGATCTGTCCGGGGAGGAAAGTTTCTCCCTGGACAATGTTGTTGTGGTTGATTGACGGGGCCATCGAACCTCTTGGTGATGACACAGCGAAACTCTCAATGAAAACACCAATGTTGGTGTCAAAACCGGCCGATCTCGGGTAGGGGGTCCCGAACTTTGCGTCTGAGGTTGATGGTAACAGGAGACAGGGAACACAATGTTTACCTAGGTTCGGGCCCTCTCGATGGAGGTAAAACCCTACGCCCTGCTAGATTAATATTGATGAGTATTGGGGTTACAAGAGTTGATCTACCACGAGATCGTAATTGCTAAAACCCTAGAAGTCTAGCCTATGTGATTATGATTATCCCCCGTCTCTACGAACTAAGCCCTCCTGTCGTGGGTTTGTCACGGCAGATGTCCTCGTGAAAGGACTTAGTCGTGGAGCCATCACAACGGGTTAGCTTAAAGGGATTAAACCGGACAAGGGGACACAGGGAGTTTATACTAGTTCGGCCCCTTCGATGAAGGTAAAAGCCCACGTCTAGTTGTGATTGGTATTGCTAGGGTTTCGAAGACCAGGGAGCGAATCCGCTTTGTCTGGCTCTCGAGTTATTGTCCGTCGTCCCTAAACCGCTGCCGGGTCATCCCTTTATATACATAGGTTGACGCCCGCCGGTTTACAGAGTCCCGAAGCCGGATCATAAACGTGTCCGGTTCGGTCTCTACACTTCCTATCTTACAATGCAAGTTACATAATTAGGTCGGTTTACATCTACAGGCCTTAACTCGCCTCTGGGCCTTGGGACTTCATAAAGCGCCATCATTCTTAGGTCTTCATGGGCTTCTAATCTTCATAAAGCTAATCCGGCTACTCCTGGCCGGTTTACGTCCAATAGTAATATCCCCAACACCTCCGGTTTACATAGACACTGGAGGGCACTAGGGTTGTACAAAGTCGGTTATAGAAAAAGGAATCTTCGTATTGGGACGCCAAGCTTGCCTTCCATGCCGAGGAGAGTCCCATCCAGACACGGGTGAGAGTCTTCGGTCTTGTATCTTCACAGTCCATCTGTCCAGCCCACGTACCATAGTCCGAACGCCCGAGGATCCCCTAATCCAGGACTCCTTCAAACGTTGCTGATGACAGGTGAACATGTTATTGGAAGGACGCTGGCGGTCGCTGCGCACTTGAGCTTGTCCGCCGAGCTGAAGGTGATGGCACACATGGACCACCTGAGCGGGCGCGTGGCCTCGAGCCTGGGAAGGGCCGCGTTCACCTCATGAGCAAACTGCTTGAAGATGCACTGAGAAGCTGGGGCCCGAGCCCCACCCATGATGCATGCGATAGCGTGCGGCTCCTGGAAGCCCCTAGACCCCTCGTCCTGATGGTGGTCGTTGAGGGAGTCTTGGATTAGGGGGTCTCCGGACAGCCGGACTATATCCTTTGGCCGGACAGTTGGACTATGAAGATACAAGATTGAAGCCTTCATCTCGTGTCTGGATGGGACTCTACTTGGCGTGGAAGGCAAGCTAGGCAATACGGATATGTATATCTCCTCCTTTGTAACCGACCTTGTGTAACCCTAGCCCCTTCTGGTGTCTATATAAACCGGAGGGTTTTAGTCCGTAGGACAACATACAATCATACCATAGGCTAGCTTCTAGGGTTTAGCCTCTCCGATCTCGTGGTAGATCAACTCTTGTAATACTCATATCATCAAGAATAAATCAAGCAGGACGTAGGGTTTTACCTCCATCAAGAGGGCCCAAACCTGGGTAAAACATCGTGTCCCCTGCCTCCTGTTACCATCCGCCTTAGACGCATAGTTCGGGACCCCCTACCCGAGATCCGCCGGTTTTGACACCGACATTGGTGCTTTCATTGAGAGTTCCTCTGTGTCGTCGCCGTTAGGCTTGATGGCTCATACTATCATCGATAGCGATGCAGTCCAGGGTGAGACTTTTCTCCCCGGACAGATCTTTGTGTTCGGCGGCTTCGCACTGCGGGCCAACTAGCTTGGCCATCTAGAGTAGATCGAAAGTTACGCCCCTGGCCACCAAGTCAGGTTTGAAAGCTTAAACTACACTGCGGATATCTGCGGAGACTTGATCTTCGACGGATTCGAGCCCCTGCCTTGTGCGCCACGTGGTCACGATGGGTACGATTTAGCTCTACCATCGGACCGTATTCAGGAGATCGCACCGGCAGCCGCTCTGAGCCTCAATTCGGAGCCAGTTGCGGTATCCTTGGACGGGTGGATAGACCCCGTCACGGAGGCCATATCCTCAGCGGCGATCGAGCCGAATATCGACCTTACCCTTCACGAGAGCCGTGTTACCAAACTGTCGGATCCTTCTCCGGCCGCGGACTCCGAACCGCCTGCACCCGTTCCTATCGAATCCAATTGGGCGCCGATCATGGAGTTTAACTCCGCGGATATTTTTCAGCACTCGCCCTTCGGCGACATACTGAACTCATTAAGGTATCTCTCCTTGTCAGGAGAGTCCTGGCCGAACTACGTCCGGCAGGATTGGGATGCGGATGACGAAGAAATTTGCCGCCCACCCACCACCCACTTAATAGCCACTATCGATGACTTAACCGACATGCTCGACTTCGACTCCGAAGACATCGACGGTATGGACGATGATGCGGGAGGCGAAGAGGAACCACTGCCCACAGGGCACTAGACAGCCACCTCATCATATGATATATACATGGTGGACACACCCAAAGAAGGCAATGGCGACGAGACAACGGAGAATGGCCCCTCCAAGAAGCAACCCAAGCGTCGGCGTCAGCAGCGCTGCTCTAAGTCCTGCCAAGGCAAAAGTGGTGATACCGGCACAGGAGATAATAGCACACCGGACAGTGCTGAAGACGGCAACAATCCCCTCCAGCAAGATTTAGGGCAGGAGGATGGAGAGGCCATCCCTCCTAAGAGAGCGGCAGATGGAGAGGCGGAGGATGATAATTACATGCCTCCCTCCGAAGACGAGGCAAGCCTCGACGACGACGAATTCGTCGTGCCAGAGGATCCCGTCGACCAAGAGCGCTTCAAGCGCAGGCTTATAGCCATGGCAAATAGCCTTAAGAAAAAGCAGCAGCAGCTTCAAGCTGATCAAGATTTGCTAGCCGACAGATGGACTCAAGTCCTGGCGGCCGAGGAACATAAACTCGAACGCCCCTCCAAGAGTTACCCAAAGTGCAGGTTGCTACCCCGACTGGAGGAGGAAGCACCGAAACCTACATCCCTGGCGTATGACGCGGCTGATCGGCCACCTCGTGGACGCGACAGAGAAACATTCCAGCCAAAAGCTCAGCCCGCACCCCGACGCCATTCAAATAAAAAGGCATGGGGAAATACGCCAAACCTTCGAGACGTATTGGAGGACAAAGCAAAACATGCAAGATCTATCTATGGATCATGAGGACGCGCCACTATGCGAGACGATAATCGTCACGCCGGATACAGTAAAAGGAAGTCCTGCCAGGCCGAACACAGCGGGCAAAACTCATTCGAGCTGCGTCGCGACATAGCCCATTACAAAGGCGCCGCACACCCCCTATGCTTCACAGACAAAGTAATGGATCATCAAATCCTAGAGGGTTTCAAACCCGTAAACACTGAATCATACGACGGCACAATAGATCCTGTGGTATGGATCGAGGATTTCCTCCTGCACATCCACATGGCCCGCGGTGATGACCTACACGCCATCAAATACCTTCCACTCAAACTCAAAGGACCAGCTCGGCATTGGCTCAATAGCTTGCTAGCAGAGTCCATTGGTTGTTGGGAAGATCTGGAAGCCGCATTCCTCGACAACTTTCAGGGCACTTACGTGCGACCACCAGATGTCGATGACTTGAGCCACATAATTCAGCAGCCAGAGGAATCGGCCAGGCAATTCTAGACACGGATCCTAACAAAGAAAAATCAAATCATCGATTGTCCGGATGCAGAGGCCCTAGCAGCTTTCAAGCACAACATCCGCGACGAGTGGCTAGCCCGAAAACTTTGTCAGGAAAAGCCGAAATCTATGGCAGCCCTCACGACACTCATGACCCGCTTTTGTGCGGGAGAAGACAGCTGGCTGGCTCGCAGTAATAACATATCAAAGAACCATGGTACTTCGGATACCAAGGACGGCAATGGCAGGTCACGTCGCAACAAACATAAGCGCCGCATTAACAGCGACAATACCGAGGATACGACAGTCAATGCCGGATTCAAAGGCTCTAAACCCGGTCAGCGGAAAAAGCCATTCAAAAGAAGCACTCCGGGCCCGTCCAGTTTGGACCGTATACTCGATCGCTCGTGTCAAATACACGGCACCCCCGACAAGCCAGCCAACCACACCAACAGGGATTGTTGGGTGTTCAAGCAGGCCGGCAAGTTAAATGCCGAAAACAAAGATAA
Source organism: Triticum aestivum (assembly GCF_018294505.1). NCBI lineage: Eukaryota > Viridiplantae > Streptophyta > Magnoliopsida > Poales > Poaceae > Triticum > Triticum aestivum. The sequence goes on from NC_057797.1 coordinate 445,263,225, forward strand.
GGGGTCACATAGCGATGACGAGGAGGAGCCCCGGCAGCCGAACACCGGAGGACAGAAGAGGTTCCCCCCACAAGTGCGGACGGTGAACATGATATACGCAACCCACATCCCCAAGAGGGAGCGGAAGCGTGCGCTCAGGGACGTATATGCGTTGGAGCCAGTCGCCCCAAAGTTCAACCCATGGTCCTCCTGTCCGATCACCTTCAATCGCGGGGACCACCCCACTAGTATCCGTCATGGCGGATTCACAGCACTGGTCCTAGACCCAATCATTGAAGTATTTCACCTCACTCGAGTCCTAATGGACGGCGGCAGCAGCCTAAACCTGCTTTATCGGGACACAGTGCACAAAATGGGTATCGACCCCTCAAGGATCAAACCCACAAAAATGACCTTCAAAGGCGTCATACCAGGTCTAGAGGCCCATTGCACAGGCTCAGTCACACTGGAAGTGGTCTTCAGATCCCCGGATAACTTCCAAAGCGAAGAGTTAATCTTCGACATTGTCCCGTTCTGCAGTGGCTACCATGCACTGCTCGGGCGAACCGCATTCGCAAGATTCAATGCAGTACCTCATTATGCATATCTCAAGCTCAAAATGCCAGGACCTCGGGGGGTCACAACATTTAATGGAAACCCAGAGCGCTCTCTCCACACGGAGGAGCACACTGTGGCCCTCGCAACAGAAGCACAAAGCAGCCTCTTAAGGCAATCCACTAGTTCGGCGATTAAGGACCCGGACACCTTCAACCGCGCCCGGAGTAATTGGCAACAGGACCGCCTGGCACATTCCGAGCTCGCATAGCAATGCGGCCCCCACCCCAGTCCCAGCCAAACGGCGAAATCCATGCCACACGTACATAATTACGCATTAAAAATACCATGGGCACAGGCAGGGAGGGGGGAACGACTGCGGCACACCCCAAGTCGCGGCTTAAACCGCACTAGGGGCTTCCCGCTCTGTTATTTTTCTCTTTCAGG